>NC_133401.1:17977500-18277500 GCF_047511655.1 Castor canadensis
GCTGTGCTGCAGTAACAAACAGCCCTGGCCCCAGGGTCTCAGGTTAAAGAAAAGTTTGCTGGGCGCTGGTGGCTCACACCTGTAATCCCAGGAGGATCGCGGTTGGAAGCCAGCCAGTGGAAATGGTTTGAGAGACCCCATCTCGAAGATACCCATCACGAGAAAGGGCTGGTGGTGTAGACTCTGAGTTCAAGCCTCAGTACTAAGGAAAAAAAAAAAAAGGGAAAGAAAGGTTTGCACCTTATACTTTTGTTTGTTTGTTTTGTTTTTGGGACAGGGTCTCACTGTACTGCTCAGGCTGGTCTGGAACTCACCATCTTCCTCCCTCAGTGCTGGGATTACAGGCAGGCACCACACGCCGGCTGGCTTTTAAAGCTTCTACCCGAAAGGGTCACACATCACTTCTGTCCTCTTTCCTTGGCTGAGGAAAGTGGCATGGCCACTTCTGAAGGGCAGAAACATGGAAGTGAAGCCGAATGGAGTGAACACTCATACATTCAAGTCAAGCAGGGCTGGGCTCTTGGGGGATGGGGCAGAGTCTGTTTCTTAGTGTCCCTAGCTTCCAGAAGCTTCCATTCCTCACTCCAGCCCCCTCTGCCTCCTCCCCTCTACTGCGGTCTTCTCTGTGTGCCTCCCTCTTGTAAGGAACCTGGTTGGGCATGGACGGTGCAACTGGATGGCCTGGAGCCTCTCCCTGGCACTTTGTCACATGTACAGAGTTCTTTCTTTGGTGGCTTTCATAACATCCACAGAGGGGACATTTCCATCGTTCAATTTGCCGCTGTCCCCCACCGAGGTTTAATGGATCGAATCCAAAGATTCTGTCTCCCGTGGAGCTGAGTCACGGGGACACTGTCAGCAGGAGAGGGAGTCTCCCAGCCCCAGCCCCCGTCACATCGGTCACACCCTGGTTTCAACACCACAGGTCTTGTGGGGCAGCAGACTCCAGACAGCCACCCTCCCCAGGTTCAGAATTCACTCGCTGCCCTTTCCACCTCTGTGTCCCCAGGTGCTGTGCCCTCATCCGTCCCCAACCCCCTGGCATCAGCACTCTCCTTGGTCACCACATCAGTGCCATCCGTGTCCTGCTCTGTCTTGCTACAGAGTCCGTCCCCTCACAAGTCCCAATCTGACGGCCACCCCATTGTCTGTGGTCCCCACTGCTCTGAGGACCAGAGCTGGCACTTAGGGAACAAAGCAGGCGAGAAGGACATTTAGGGACAGGCCCCCTCCTCTCTAGTTCTCCCTTCCTCGGGTTGTTTGGTGGTTTAGCAAATGGAACTCAGGTGGCAAAGCAAGTTCATGGATGCTCTGCATTTTTCTGTCATGTTTTTCTTTTTGGTGGTACTGGGGTTGGACTTGGAGCCTCGCTTGCAAGGCAGGTGCCCATGTGAGCCACTCCACCAGCCCTTTCTGTATTGGGTATTTTTGAGATAAGTCTTGCTTTTCTTTTCTTTCTTTCTTTTTTTTTTTAAGACTGGGCTGACCTTGAATTGAGATCCTACTGATGTCTGCCTCCTGAGTAACTGGGATTACAGGCATGAGCTACTGGCACCTGGCTCATTTTAGTGTTTTTGAGGCTGTTTGTTCTAGGATGGCAGTTGTGGGGTGTGTGTGTGTGCGTGTGTGTGTGTGTGTGTGTGTGTGTGTGAGAGAGAGAGAGAGAGAGAGAGAGAGAGAGAGAGAGAGAGAGAGAGAAAATGAATATGAAGTGAGCACAAGCTGAGAATATCAGGAAAGTATAACTATTTCCATTTATTGAGCTCTTACTATTTTGTTTTTTTTGGTGCTAAGGTTTGAACTCTACACATTGAGACACTCTACCAGCCCCCCCTCCTTTTTTTATGATGAGTTTTTTCAAGATAGGGTCTTGAGAACTATCTGCCTGGGCTGGCTTTGAACCTGATCCTTCTGACCTCTGCTTCCTGAGTTGCTAGGATTACAGGTGTGAGTCACTGGTGCCCAGCATTTTTTTTTGTGGGACTGGGATTTGAACTCAGGGCTTTGCTCTTGCAAAGCAAGCATGCTACCATTTGAGCCACACCTCCAGTCCATCTTTCTCTAGTTATTTTGGAGATGGGGTCTTGAACTATTCGCCCGAGCTGGCCTCAGACCTCAATTCTCCCCATTTCAGCCCCCCAAGTAGCTAGGATTACCAGTGTGAGCCATGGCACCTGACAGCCATGTATTATCTAATAAATATTCATTAAATCCTCATCTAATAAATATTCATTAAATCCTCACAACTCTGTGACATAGGCACCTTCAGCACCATTACTACTTCACTTCCCAGATGCAGGGGCATGACACCGTGCTACTTTCCAGGACCATTTAAGTCACCCCCAAGCTGGCCCTTGGCACTGTGCACCCAGGTGGGTGAGTACGGCAACCTCTGGGCTGGGGTGGAAGGACCTCCCTCTTTCCTGAATCCCAAGCTCTCTGCACGCCCTTCTTGGAAGCCCTGGCCTTGCCCACCTTCTGCCCCTAGACGCGGGCATTTCCCTGCCTCTGTGCCCACCCTCCTTGTTTGCGCCTGTTAAGATGGAGCAGTCCCTTCTGTACCCCAGACGTCATCCTCTCCCATCTCTGCCCTTCCTAGCTGTGAGACCTTGGGCAAGTTGCTTCCCCTCTCTGAGCCTCCTTTTTGGTACCTGGGAAGGAACCCACAGCCTTGCGCACACTCAGGAAGCACGCTACCACTTGAGCTATGTCCCCAGTCCTTTTGCTTGTATTTTGCTTTTGAGACAGGGTCTCGATAAGTTTGCCCATGCTGGTTTTTAACTCAGGATTCTCCTGTCTCTGCCTCTACAGTAGCTGGGATTACAGGTGTGCATCACCTTGCCTGGCTGTGTTTCCTCCTCTGTAGAATGGGAGGCATTCACAGGGGTGGTAGTGGACTTAAGGGGCTGTGAAGAGGGGGAGCCCGGCACAGGGCCAGCTCTGTTGCCACTGTTTTCAGGACTCCCGTTTCTCACTTTCTCTCTTTGGCTCTTGGAGCTCCTAAATCCTGCTCTACAGCTCTCCCCACCTTCTTCCAGCCACTTCTCTCTCCCTTCTCCACATCAAGATTCTCCAAAAAAGTGGTCCACACAGTGACTCAGTTTCCCCACTCTCTCCTCACTCCAGATCAGCTTGATTCTGCTCCCACGCACCCCCCAAACTTCTTTACCAGGCTAAAACCCAAAGGTTGCTTCTTAATTGAAAGGTTCTGAGCCTGGCATGATGTGCTCACCCGTGATCCCAGCATTTGGGAGACGCAGGCAGGAGGATCACAAGTTCAAGGCCAGCCTAGATTACATCATTAGACACTGCAACAAAGAAGCAACAGAAAACAATAAACGACAAAAACGGGGTCCATGTGCTTGGACCCTTTCACCAAGTCCCACCTGACCTGTCCTAATGGCCACTGCCCCATCTTGGAAACACTACTGTTGGCTTCAGGTGTCCCCATCACCTGCTTTCTCTGCTACCTCCCTGGTTTCTCTTCTGTCTACAGCTCTCTTGTCTTCCATGTGTCCCTTAAATGCTGGGACACCTCATTCCCTGGGCAGCCCACGCCCACCAGGGCTAGGTCCGGCCCTGTCCTGAGCTCCAGGTGCCTCCCGATCGCTCTCCTTCTTAAGGTTCCTCCTCAGGACACGCAGGAGCCCCACCTTCACTGTGGACACTGGTGCCCAGCTCCTAAACTACAGCCCAGGTTCACGTCTCTGAAGCGTCAGGGGCTTCTAGCCTCCCTGCGCCGGGGTGGTTAGCGGCTCCCTCTGCTGCCCGCCCTGGGTACTGCATCTCGCCTCGCCCCTTACCCCACGCACTCCATAGCGGTCCTTTCTCGGTCCTCTGGCCGGCTCCTCCCTTGGCATACACCACCATCGTCCTCACCCGTCTGATCCTTCTCTAAACTACCCTCTTCTTCCCTTCCTCGCCCGTCACCCACACGATCCAGTCCCTCAGCCCCCTTCTGTTGCCTGGGTCCCGGCGCCATCCTCTTCCCTGCTCTCCAGCCTCTGGGATCACAGGCAGCCAGGAGGAACGTTTGAAAGTATAAATCACCTGCCTGCTTTTCTCTCTCCTTTAAATCCCTTCCAAAGCTCCTCTTTAATCTTGAAATAAAGTCCAAGCTCCTTAGTGTGGCTGATAAGATCTCTTATAATTGGTCCTCTTAAGTTGTCTCCACTCTCCATTCCCCTTGCATCCCCCACAGGTCTGCACACCTTTACATAGGCTGGGCCCTTCACCTAGAGCACACGCGCGTGCGCACACACTCACACGCGCCCCTCCTGTCCCAGGATTGAGAAAGTTACTCGCTTTATTTAGGAATCTCCATCAACTCCAGCTTTCCTCTGGCTCCTGTGTTTCCAGGATGCCCTAAGAGGAAGAGGGTGGCTGACGGACCGGGGCGTGGCTAGTGGAAACGCTTGTCCGACGGGTGGAGGCGTGGCTATTGGAAGCCCAGCTGACGGACGGGGGCGTGGCTAGTGGAAGCCAATACTGGTGGGCGAGGGCGTGGCCAGTGGACCTCCGACAGCTCTCAGGTGTGGCAGGTGGATGTGGGTATGTCCTGCCCAAGGCCGGGAACTCTAGAAACGCAGATTGCCTGGTCTGTTTCACAGTTGCCTAAATCTCACTCAGAGACCGCGTTAGCTCCCTTCTCCTGAATCCCAACTTCCCACGGGAAGACTGTTTTTCAGGCAGACAAAGTTTTATGGCAACTTTTACAGAAACCACAGAGAAGACAGCGACGGATGCGGACGAGCCAGGGGAGAGGAGAGGAGCGGGGAACGCGCCTGGGATGGTGGGGCTGATGCACAAGTTGGTAACAGGGTGCGAAAATTTGGGGGAAGCAGGTTATGGGGGGGTGACAGGGTCATCCTAGGGCCACAAGGAGTGGGCAAGCACTCCCCATCCCCCAAGAGAGTACTTTAGGCAGGAAACATCAACAGTAAGAAAATGCAGATGGCCTACCCACAGATGGGTGGCCTCCAAAGTTAAAAATGCCCACCCAGACCCAAGTCCAATCCCACCCTCCCACCCTCCCCGACCCCCGCCCCCCAACAGGCAGAGATGTGGCAGCATTTGCTGGCTTGTAGCATTGGTCCTCTGGACCCTCGGTCTCTTCTTCGAGGGTCCTGCCCGGATTGGCTGGCACTGAGGGCAAAATGAACCTTCTAGATTGTCAGGGGAGATCGGCTGGAGTCCCTTTGATTCCCTCTCCTCCCCAAAGCCGATTCTCAAGGTTGAGGGAGTCTGCTGCCCTTTAAAAAGGAAAGTCTCTCACCCTCCCTTCCCCCAAGACATGCACCCTCCCGCGTCCCCCTCCCCCAAACACACTATGTACACGCGCAGGCCCCTCCCTCCAAGGCGTGGCTGGGCTCTCAGAGGTAGTGGAGGGCAATACGGGCACTGGAATGTGAGAAGTTGCGGGTTCAAAACGTGTCTCCAGTTGAGGCTGGGGACTGAACCCCCAAACTTCTCCCTTCCCCAAGCCTCCAGGGTTAGCATCCTCCCAACAGCCTGAGTGGGGGGATCAGGAGAGACCGGTGCCCCCATGCTCCGCCCCCTGGGGCTGGGCGGAGCTTCCTGAGGGGTTACGGGGAAGGGCAGAGATAGATGGCCCACCCCTGGGGACACAGATGTCAACAGGAGAAGGGGGACATCCTCCTTCCGGACACTAGCAGGCTGGGTGTCTAGGGAGACGGAGTTGATGAATTCTCACCGGAGTTCTCTGGGGAGCCCGGGGTGATGGAAGAGGCTCTGGAGGGGAGGGGACAGGAGGCAGGGGCGATGGGACCCCCAGGAGAACAGGAGGCTGGATCTCAACAGGAGGCCGAGTCTCTAGGGAGGAAGGAGCTGAGTCCCAGGGGACCAGGCTGAGTCTAGAGAAAGAGCCGGGTGCGGGGGAGTCCAAGAGCAGGTGGCAGCCCAGTCCCCCAGGGGTGGGGTGGCGTTGGGGGAGGATGGCGAGGACCCTAGAAGCCCCTGATGTGACAGTAGGCCTCGAGGCTGGCGAAGAGGATGTAGAGGAACCAGAGGCCCAGGAAGAGCGCGGTGGTGGCCAGCTTGGGGCCGCGCGGGCCGCCCAGCTCGCCGCCGATGTGCGGCCGGCGCCGGTAGAGCAGCACGGCGATGCCCACGAAGGCGAAGACGGTGAAGAGCGTGACCGAGAAGGCCAGTGTGCCGGTGCGCACCTCGAACGGCCGGCCCTGCACCGCCCAGTACACGGCGGCCACCGACCAGGCCACGCCCAGGCCCAGGAACACGTTCACCGCGTTGGACCCGGTCACGTTGCCGATGGACGCGTCCGCGCACTGGTCCTGCAGCGCGGCCACCTTGCTGGCGAACGTGTCTGCGGGGACAAGACGCCACGGGTCGAGGGGCTGCACGGTCCCCACCCCCACCCGATTTCCACAAGACCCCGAGGCTCTGTGGCCCACCGCCACCCCGTCTGCATTCAGTGGGCGCCACTGCATACTTTCTATGGGACTTAGGACCTTTTTGGATGGGGCTTGTGTGCGTTCAGGAGCCTCCACTGCTTGTTAGGAGACTCAGACTGCCCCTTTCTAAGGGACTTGTCTGCACTCAGTGGGCGCCACTGTCTACTTTTTGTTGGACCCGCTGCCTGCTTCCTGTGAAGCTGGCTGCCTGCGCCCTAGGCTCCCTCCCAGCGCCATCACTGGAGCTATGAGTCCCCACACCTAGTCCTCTTGCTCCTGTAAGAATGTCACACTCATCACCTTGCTTTTCAGATGCCCCCGTCTGGTTTATTGGGGATGAGGGGATCGCGGCCACTGTGTTTCTCTCTCGGGACACATGCATGCAGGCTACTGTCTGTGAGGCCCTGCCGCCTCATCTCTGTGGCACGTCCCCTTCATCATCTGGGCCCTAAGCTCCTCTGACTGGGAACTCTGAGAGTCACCGGCCGATTCCCACCAACGCAGTGTGGCTCCGCAGAACCTTCTGTCTGGCTCCTTGAGGGAGGACGGCATCCACGTCTTGTTGCCACAAACCCACTGAATGGTTTCTACAAAGTTTTCATGGGGCACCATGGGCCTCCCTCCCACCCCGACTCTTCACACCCACCACCGTCTTTCTATAGAGTCCAAGTCTGGTTTCTACCTTCTCCATCGCCTTAGTTTCATGGGACGTGCCACCTGCTTGCTTTGGGGGAACATTCAATTCACATATGGCACCCATGGGACACTCTGGAGTCTGTTGTGACCGTACCTTGTTTCTCCGGAACACACCAGCTGGGCTCTGTAGGATGCTCCCCTCCCTTCCTTCCTTTTTCCTCCCTCCTTCCCTTCTTTCCTTCTCTCTCTCTCCTCTCCCACACTACTGGGGCTGGAACCCAGGGCCTGAAGCACGCTAGGCAAGAGCTTTACCACTTGACCCACTACAACCCTTTTGTCTTGCTACCATTCCCTGGGCTGGCCTTGAAGTGGAGATCCTCCTGCCTCCTCATCCCAAGTATCTGGGATTACAGGCAGGCACCACCACGCCTGGCTCCCCACCTTATTTCGGTGGGACCCTTCCCTTAGGCTGCACCTGCCAGGCTTCTCTGAGACCCTACCTAGCAGTGTGTGGGGCATTACCAGGGATGGAGGTGCCCAGAGCCACGAAGACGACGGCATTGACAGAGTCTTTGAGGCCCACGGTGCAGCCAAAGTGGGAGGCGAGGTCACCGATGAGGGCAGTGAGCAGGCCGATAACCAGGATGCAGACGCCAAAGCAGGCCCAGCCGTGGCAGTACTCAGTGGGGGGCACACAGGCAAACAGCACCTTCCAGAAGACCGTCAGGAAGTGCATCACGTAGTCAAAGCAGGATGGCAGCCGCTCCTCCCGGGACCCGTCCTCCTCCTCTTCCTCGTCCCCTGTGGGCACACGACCCAGCTGGGGCACACACCCGTGCCTCCTCCTTCCTTGCCTACAGAGTCCCACAAAGCCAACTGATTTCCCAGAATCCCCTGCAGCTAGGGGAGGCCATAAACACCTGGCTAAAAACACCCAGCTTACCAGGATCCCGGGCAGCTAAGATGGTCGTATCCCTAGCTACATGTGTTCCTTTTGTCAGAGCTTTTGCAGCTACTGAAAATTCACTCATCTGATCCACTGCGGCTAACTGCAGCCACCTACCACTCAAGGTACCCTTCCCCAGGATCTCCCGCAGCAAGAGATAGGAACACCTGGCTAAAATTAGTGGCTTTCCCGGAATCCCTTGAGGCCAGCAATGGCCATGTCCTCAGATAAGCATACCCACTTTCCCAGAATTCCCTGCAGCTAGCAATACTAAATGCGTGCTTTCCCAGAATCCCTTGCAACCGTGGCCATCTCACCCAGTGTGGTGACCAGCTATAAACTGAAGGTTTCTGGCAGGCTCTGTGATTTGCGCACAGTGTTTGTATGGCTGTGTTTTGTGAGCTTTGTAAAAGATGTCTCATCCTTAGAACGTGTCACCTATTGTGACCTAATCTGACCTGCTTTTTGCTTGCTGTGACTTGTGTGAGGTGAAATCACAAAATGTTTAGTGAGCTCGCCCTGAGCTGATACGCATGAGGCGATGACAGGGAGAGAAATGAACACACTTGTGTGTGGCAAGTAGTGCATCTGGAAGGTCGCTGATAAGAAACACGCAGCCAGGACCAGTCACTCCCAAGCCACGCCCACCCAAGCCACGCCCGCTCCCCAAACCACAGGCGATCAGAGCTGCTTTGAGAATGTCTGTGAGCACAGAACACCTGCTGGTGGCAGAGGCAGTGTGACTGATGTGGGGACCCAGGTCAGAGAACCTGCTCCCATTTTTCCAGCTTACTGAGCAACTTGGCTTGTGAAAGAAAGAAATGCTTGATTTGTAAATGTTCAACCCAGTGGTTTTTGGTTCGGCTTCATCTCAAAGAATGAAGTTTTGGGACCCAACTTCATGGCTCATGCCTGTAATCCCAGCTACTGAGGAAAAGGAGATGGGAGGATCATGGCTTGAGGCCAGCCTGAGGGAAAAAGTTAGCATTATTTTAAGTCACGTGGTGGCTCACATCTGTAATCTCAGCTACTTGAGAGGCTTATGTAGGACTCGGATCAGAGGCCAGCCCGGGCAAAAATCGGGAGACCCTATCTGCAAAACAACTAAAGCAATAAGAACTGGTGGAGTGGCTCAAGTGGTAGAGTGCCTGCCTAGCAAGTGTGAGGACCTGAGTTCAAAACCCAGTGCCACCAAAAAATAAAAAATTAGGGAAAAAAAAAAAAGGTTTTCATGCAACCGTGAGTAAAATAGAAGTAGAAACTAAAATTGGAAACTCAAACTCAACAGACACACTGCCCCCTTCCTCTTTCTTCCTTCTTGGAATATGCACTTGACACCTGGAGGTGCAGGAGCCATTTTGCAACCATGAGGACAAGAGCGGAGAATGGGAAGGCAAAACAAGGGAGAAGCAGAGTGTTTAAAGGCATTACTGAGCTTGTCACCTACTTCAGACTTTTTCCCACATGCAAAAAAAACCTTTTAGCATGCTTCAGCCACTTGTAATGAGATTTCTGCTGGACTCATCCCTTACGGAACCACAGTGAGTCATGGTTGTGGTCAGAACAGGGAGGACACACACATCCTCAATGTCTCATTGCCATACTGAGTGAGATGGCCACTGTTGCAAGGGATTCTGGGAAAGCACATATTTAGCATTGTTAGCTGCAAGGAATTCTGGGAAAGTGAGTATTTTTATTTGAGGACATCCCCTGTTGCTAGCCTCAGGGGATTCTAGGAAAATCACACTTTAGGGAGGAGGGGGCTCTTGTCCTTGAGTCACCTGAAGCTTCCCCCTGCCCTGCTCCAAATTCTGCTGTGGCTCCCTACTGCCCTCAAGGCCAGTCTATATCTAGCCCCGGTCTGTACATCTTCCTCATGCTCCAACTAGACACTGTCCCCTAATATGCCCTAATATCACTCTTCTACACTCTCTTTGTCTTCTCTCACCTTGTGGATGACATCTGTGTCTATCTGGAGACTTGACACAGGTGCCACTTCCTCTGGGCAGGCTTCCTTGACCTCTAGGCTAGCCCAAGTGCTCCATCTGGATATTTCTGGGGTCACCAGTCCCAGCTCTTGGCTAGTCGCTCTCGTGGGGCATATCTATCTTCCACACCAGACTTTGAACTCCATGAGGAGAGGACCAGGGCTGTCCTGGTCACTTTGTGTCTCCTTCCCCCAAGCAATGTCCCTTATGGGGCAGGACCCAGAGGATCCCTCAGAAAAATAATGAAGGAATGTGGTTTCAGAGAGAGGTGCCATTTGGAGTGGGTCTACATGTGATCTCAGTGGCTTGCCACCTTTTCTATCTCCCAAGCCTGGCTTTTTTGGATCCCACTGTCTACCTCCTCCCCACCCCCCACCGCCGGGGGCTCCCTGAAGGAAACCCAGTGTTGTGTACTGGACAGAGCCCTGATCTCTGACCTTGGTCTCCTTCTGAGTTCCCTGTAGAACTTCAGATCAGTCTTTCCTCTATCTCTAAGCCTGTTTCCCCAGTCCGTATCACAAGGGAGTCTCCAAGATGGCACCTGGGGATCCATGTGTCATTGTGTCCCTGGCCACACGGGGGCACTGCGGGTTCACAGGAGGCCTAAGGAGGGTGGGGACCACACAGGTGGGGGAAAAGAGCACAGTGCCCTCCCCACTGTCTCCATGGAAACAGAGGAGCCCAGCCTCTGTCTCAGGAGACAGGCCACCTCACCTGTCCCTACCTTCCAACTGCCTGATGCTGCCCCCAGGGAACACCTGAGCTGAGGCTGGGACCCCTCCTCCCTCAGCCCTCCCATCCATTTCCCCTGGACCTTCCCCTTGGCCCTGTGGGTGCCGCCTTCCTCTGCGTCTCCTCCTCCCTCCCTCCCCACTTACCTGCGCTCACCGTAACTGCCTCTAAAAACTGCTCTCTCCACGAGTGGGTCCCGATCACCAAGGCCAAGTTGGTTTTCTTGATGAGTTTATCCACCGTGTTCTGGGGAGGAGACAGCGGGGGTGAGGTCACTGTCCGTCAGCACCCCGGATGGCTCTAGGAATGGCTCTGCAGCTGGGGCTCCCAGCCATGCTCGGGGTCCTCCACCCTCCCTAGCCCAGCCCTCCCAGCCAGCAAGAGGGGCTGCGCTGTCCGTGGTGCTGACGTTGACCCCGGACAAGGGCCAGAGACGCCTGGCTCGAAGCCCCTTGGGCTCTTCATGGTTCCTCCTTTCCAGACCCTCCGCAGGAAACTGGTGCAGCCCATGGAAGACGAGGCCCCGACGATCACCTTAAAGTCATACGACTCCTCGATGATGACTTCCAGCCGGCAGTTTTCCCCCAGTACTGGCTTGCCCATCTCTGCTATCCTCCGGGCCTCCTCCTCCTCTGCTGTCAGCTTCCTGTCCCCATCCCCTGCAGCATGAGGGATAGGACTTAGACTCCCAAGGGGACCTACCTTACTGGGCCTGCGATGCCTTTCCTACTAGTTCCCTTAGACAGAGTAAACCTATTTGCTGACCTCTGGATGCCCCGTCAGTGACACGGCCCGCCCTCCCCTCTTGCTTCCTCCTGAGTCGCAGGAAGCTCATCAGGTGGGCATTGGCGCTCAGCCGCTGTGTGACCTTGCACAGTGCCTTGGCCTCCCTGTGCCTCCGTTTTCACATCTGTGCAAAGGGCACGGTGACAATACCCACCTCACAGGGTGTCTGTGAGGGCTAAGTTAGGCAAGTTAAACTATTGTGCCTGGTGCACAAGAAATATTCAAGTGCTATTTCATTTGTTTTTGTCACCAACATCATCATCGCCATCTCCATCCTGTGGGAGGAGGTCTGCTCTTAGCATCCAAGCTCTGGAAGTATCCTCGAGTGTCTGAGGCGTGAGGAAGGGTACTGATTTGGACACAAATCTTGGACCCAGACTTACAGACGTCCTTGCCCTGAGGGCATTTATATTTTGCTCCTTCACTCAAAGGCCAGCACCAACTCAACCCCAACTCTGGACCCCAACTCCAAGCCTGGTTCTACCTGTGGCCCCAAATGTAACTCTGTCACCAACCCTGACTCCAAACCCCAACCCTAAGGCCCCGTCCCAACTCTAACACTCAACATACCTGACCGATTAAGAACCCCAGTCCCTCCCCAAACTCCAACCCTAGATCGCACCCCAGTTCTATACTTGACGCCAGACCTCAGAGCCAACTCCACCTCCGACACCACTAACAAAGAACCTGACTGTGTAGTAAAGACCACAGCCAATTTCTTTTTCCTCTTGGGCAAACAGCTGGACTACATTTCCCAGCCTTCCTTGAAGCTGGGTGTGGCCATGTGACTGAGTTACAGCCAATGGAATGCAGGAAGAAGTGATGGACAATTGGTCCTCTAAGACCTCCCAGCAGCTCCTTTAAACTGCCTTGCCTCGGGGCCCAGGGACATAGAAAGGTAGAGTCACAAGATGGCAGAAGAAAACCATCCACCAACCAGGAAGACTCATAAAACTGCCTAAGAACTTATGGCCAGTGTGGTGACGCACACCTGTCACCCCAGCACTCGGGAGGCTGAGTCAGGAGGATCTCAAGTTTAAGGCCAGCCTAGGCTACACAGCAAGACCCTGTCCATGGGGGAAAAAAAAAAAAGGAAAGGAAAGGGAACAAGAAATAACTTTTACTATGTTAAGCACTGGGAATTTGCAGGTCTATTTGTTACATATCCTAACTAAAACTATCTGTAGTGTAACCTAAAAATCCTAACCACAAGTCCAAGTTCTGACCTTCACTCCAAAGCTACTCTGTCACTATCTCCAAGTCACTGATCCAACTTTGACCCCAATCTCTGAGCCTGATCCCAATTCTAACCCCAATTCCTGACACCCTGAACTCAGCCTAGATGTACACTGGACATGAGTTCTAATCTGCTTAAGAACTGCTATCTGAACTCTCACCTTGATTCAGTTAAATACTGATCTCAAATCTCATCCTACTGCAGTCCAACCAGGCTCCAACCTGATCCTCTTCAGTCCCACAAACCCAGACATGATTCTATGACTGACTCCCCTAACCTAGACGACAAACGTAACCTTCAGGTCCACACCTTATCACTCCCGACTCACACAACTCCAACCTTCATCAAATCCACCCCAAATCTTCTTGTCTCTCACCTCCAACCTCCCTCATGGTAACCTGCCCCACAACACACCCTCCATGGCTCCTCCCACTCAGTGCCCAGCGGGACCCTACTCACCTTGATTGAGGAGCAGAGCTGGGGAGAGACAGAGACAGGTACACAGTGAGATCACTTCCCCATGGTGCTCAGATTCACGAGTTTGAAGGAGTGCCCACAACTGAGCCCCTGGGGTGAGTTCCCCCAGCCCTGGGACCCTACTTCTCCCACAGCCCACCTGTCACACCTCACCTGAAATCCCTCGCTTAAGCCACTGGGGCTGGCCCAGTTCAATGAAGAAGTTGTCCTTTTTTTCATATTCTTCATCATCAACTATTTTCACCTGGAGAGTTTTCCTGGGGATGGGGGGCATAGAACACCAGCATAAAGCCCCCTCCCCAGAGCCAGCAGGTCACCTTGGCTTCCTGATTGCCCAAGCACCACCTCCACCCCAGACTCCATCATCTAAACCTCATGATGACCCTGAGAGAGGGTCCACTGTTGTCTCCACCTGTCACAAGCAAATTCAACTCCTCAAAACATTTTCAGGGGTCTCACTCAAAAAAAAAAAGTGAATGATCCACAAGGTAATGGTTCCCTCTGGCCTCTGGGCTCTTCCTCAAACATGCCAGGCCTACTCGTATCTCAGGGCCTTTGCACTGGCTCTCCCGCTGCCTGGAACACACTTCCCCAGCCTCATTCCCCCAGGGCCTCCAGTTCTCTGTTCAGACTTGAGCTTTCCATTACCTTACTTAAGACTGAAATCCAAGCTGGGCACTTGTGGCTCATGCCTGTAATCCTAGCTACTCAGGAGGCAGAGATCAAGAGGACTGTTTGAAGCCAGTCCTGGTAAATAGCTCGCCAGACCCTTTCTCGAAAAACCCTTTACAAAAATAGGGCTGGGGAGTAGCTCAAGGTGAAGGCTCTGAGTTCAAGCCCCAGTACCGCAAAAAAGAAAGAAAAAAAAAAAAAAAAGAAATCCATTGCCACCCCTCTCAACTGCCCCACCCCTTCGCCCTGCTCAGCCTTCTTTTTTTCCAAATCACATTGTTTTGTGTACTTTTTGGTCTTGCCTGGATTGAACCCAGGGCCTCCTTCTTGCTAGGAAAGCACTCTACCCCTTGACTCAAATCCCCACGGTTTTTGTCTTTAGTTTTTTGTTTTTTTCAGACAGGGTCTCACGATTTTGCCTAGGCCAGCTTTAGACCATGATCCTCCTAACTCTGCCTCCTGAGTAGCTGAAATTACAGGGGTGGACGGCCACACTTGGCCTCCAAACACATTCTAACACACCATCTAATGTATTTACTTGTTTCATTTATGTTTTTCTTTGCCACCTCACTTTATAATTTCCACCAGGTAAGCTCACTTCTGTTCTTTGTTGTATTCCCGATACCGAGAACAGTGTCTGGCACACAGCAGGCCCTCCACAAATATTTTGTTTACTGAAGTCCTTCAGTATAGAAAGTCCTCCACTTCCTGACCTCCATCCTGACCCCACCTGGAGCTTTAACTGAGTGCTAATGGCAGCCAGGGGGTGGCAGGGAGACAGCCAGACCGTTACCTGTCCCCTTCAGACACACGACCCACATCCCCACAATCACAAAGCCCCACAACCCCAGAATGCCCCCAGATCTCCCACTAGAAACTCTCTGAGCTGGAGGAACTGTGTATGTGGCACACAAGGCCTGGTCCCAGAACCCAGCCACACAAACAACCTGCCCACACTGTCACCCAACAGAAGAAACACCACCAATCACACCACCCACCTCCACAGCCCTCACACTCTGCAGCAAAATTGCACAGACCAGATGCCTGTTAGCACGACACCCCCACCACAACCATCGCCAACCTGCAGAGCCCCACTGTGGTGTCACGGATCACACTTCTGAGATTTCACTCTCTCTGCCATCTAAACTTCACTCTGGACCTCTGTCTCTCTTCATCTTTCTCTCTCTCTTTTGCTGTCTCTGACCCTCCCTCTGTTGTGGTCACTCCCCTTTTCTCTGCCTTTTCTTCTTTATCTGGATTCTTCTCTCCTTGCCCCAAGAATGAAATAATCAAAGCTAATACAATCCAAACAGAAGGGTTTCAATCATGTAGTCATTCAACAGAGGAATCTCAAGCCAGGCATGGTGGTACACACCTGTAATCTCAGCTACTTGGGAGGCGGAGGCAGGAGGATCTCAAGTTTGAGGCCAGGCAGGACAAAGTGAGGGAGACCCTGTCTCAAAAACAAAATACAAACAAGAGGGCTGGGGGTGCAGTTCAAGTGGTATTGTGCTTGCCTAGCATGCAGGAGGCCCTGGGTTCCTTCCCTAGTATACCAAAAGAGGAGGCATCTCAACGAACAGACACAGCCCACAGCCAAGCCCGTGCAAGGGATGCTGCACACGAGACGGTTATGTGGGGACAAGCTCCCTCCTCCACCCTCCTCATTCCAAGATATTTTAAATTTCCTGTAGGTGGGAAGAAAGGGCCACCCTGACCTAAGGAGGGGCCTGGGATCTGTCCCTGGTGCTGAAACAGCACACCAAGTACTGGGGTCTCCCAACACACGCTGCTCACACCAAGAAGCACGCAGCTGCCGACACAGTGACACACTGGCATGGTGACACACACATCCCCATCGTGCACTCTGGAAGACACGCCGTGATCCACTGACAAGCAGTGACTGACACATGGTGACTGACATGCGGTGACAGGCACGTCAACTAGTTCCCTGGCAGACCTAGGAAGAGAAACTCAGCATATAGGAGACAGCAAGAAATACTCTAGCCGGGCTCTGGTGGCCACTCCTGTAATCCTAACCACTCAGGAAGCAGAGATCAGGAGGATCATGGTTTGAAGCCAGCCCGGGCAAACAGTTTGCAAGACCCTCTCTCCAAAAATCCTCTCATAAAAAAGGGTTGGTGGAGTGGCTCAAGGTGTAGTACCTGAGTTCAAACCCCAGTACTGCAAAATAAATAAATAAAAGACTCTAGGTAGACAAGGGCTTCCTCAGTTCTAAGCAAGCAGCCTCGTCCTCAGCCTGCTCCCTTGTTTCCTAGAAAACCCACTCCCCTGCCCCTCACCCTCAAAGCCTCTGATTTCAGCCATCTCTTTCTCATCCTGGCCCCCCTTGTCTCTTACTGATCCCAATTCTCCCTCCTCTTCGTAGCATCGTGAAGATCTCTTTCCCTGGGTCTGAGCCTCTGGAGCTCCATGTCATTTTTATCTGCCCTCCATCTCTCTCCCTTTCAGTCTTCCCGGACTGCAGTCTTCCCAATCTCTTTCTTCTCAATGAATGCATCTGTTTCCTTCTTCCATTGTCTCTATCCCTTTTTCTGTCTTTTTGTGTCTGTCCCTCTTTTGCTGTCTTGTCTCTGTTAAACTGTCTCTGATTTTCCCTGTCTTTTCCTCTAGTCTCCTCTGTCTCTCTCTGTCTCTCTCTGTCTCTGTCTCTCTCTCTCTCTCTCGCTCTCTCTCCCCCTCGCCCCCCCAATCTCTGTGTTGATCCTGCCCAGGTCTCTTCTCTAGCCTGGTTGCTTCCAAGCGCTTCTAATTAGCGCCTGCCCCTCAGAAGAAGGATGTGTTTCCCTAAACGCTAATTAGCCTCCTGTTCTCTGCCTCCTAAAACCACAGCTGGAAGCTTTGCACGGGGGTGGGGGACAGAAGGTGTCCCAGGCTGGGGAAGCCATCCGTGTGGGAGGAGACGGCCCTGTGGGGTTGCAGCAACAAGAGGGAAGCATTTAGACTACAAGGACAGGATTCCCCCTGCCTCTTGGGTGTAAGAGATGAGGCCAGGATTGTACCTTCTCTCCCTCCTAGCAGCTAGCAATCCAAGTTCTCAACAACCCTTAAATCAGACAGAGAGATGGAGGGCTCTGGAGTCTGCGTCTGAAATATAACTTGAGCCAGAGAACTGGTCACTGGGGACAGAGAGACAGAGATTAATTAAGACACAGGGACCCAGAGAAAGATCGCCTGGGAAGCTAGAGACGCAGATGCAAAGCGCGAGATGGAGAGCTGGGGAGCCTGAGCAGCTGAGCGCTGCCCAGGCGAGGCAGGGAGGATGGGAGGGGGAGGAGGAGGAGGGAGGGAGAGGAGGAGGGAGCGCGGTGGGGGCTCAGCCGGGTGGGAGGCGTGTGGGCGGCAGAGAGGAGGGAGACAGACGGGCTGCGGGGGCGGCAGGGAGCGGGCAAAGGAGCCGGAGGCGCGGTGTGCACCCAGCAGGGGCATGGGGGAGGTGAGGCTGCAGGCATCTGAGCCAGGGGGCGGCTGGTCCTGTGTGAGAACAGCCGGGATTACGTTGGGTGTATGTGTCTGTGTCCACGCGTGTGTCTGTGTGAATGGCTGGGCCAGTCTGTGTGTCTACGTATGTGTGTCTGTGGATCCAGCCCTCCAGTTGCCCCAGTGCTCACCTGCCTAGGCCCCCGCACTCCTACACCATCTTCCCCTAAAGTCTGGTCCACATTCCCCATAGGTCTCCTGCTATGTCCCCAGGATCTTCCTCGCACTCACAAGCCCTCCTCCCGGCCCCACCCACATCCGTGGGCCCCGCCTTTTTCCTCGGCCCACGTGCATTTCCTGTCTGTACTCAGACTTCAACCATCGCCTTGGCGCTGCCTCTCTGCACAGACAGCGACCCACCGCGTTAGGATCCTCCCCTCATCTCTGTGGGTCTCTCCTCTAGGCCACATCTCCACCAGTTACCAGTTAAGGTGCCACATCACTTTTCCCTCCCCAAATCCCTAACCCATCTCCTGTCCATCTGTCCTCACCTTACACCCCAGGCCCTTCTTACTTGTCCGGCCCCTTCTCTGGTCCAGCTCACAATCACGACCTACCCAGGCCTTGCCCGTCTACCCAGTCGTTTCATTTCTCTGACATGGCCCAGCACAGACCCCACCTATCTACAGTAAGCCCACTCTGTCACTACAGCTCTCGCCCTCTAACCAGCCAAGCTCCACTTCTCTGGGATGCCTCCCTAATACCCCCGCATCTGAGGGCCAGCCCTCCCTCCACAGACTCGCCCCTTTCTCGAGCTTGGCCCTCCCTCCGAGGCCCCGCCAGATCTCAGCAGCCCCGCCCTCTCCCAGCTAAGCTCCTTTTCAATAGCACGGCCCCACCCATATACAAGGTTCTGCCCTATCTCCAGGCCCCGCCCACTGTCAAGGCCCCGCCCAGTACCCCACAGCCCCGCCCACTCCCAGTCTAACTCCCTTTCTCTAGCATGGCCCCACCCACCTACAAGGTTTCCACCGTCTCAGGCCCTACCTACTTTCAGGCCACGCCTCCCAACCTTGTCAATCTCCATTGCTGGGGCTTGCCCCAGGCCCCGCCCATTGTCAGGGGCCCCACCCCCTCTGCCGGCCACGCTCCTTTCCCTAGCATGGCTCCACCCATCTACGAGGTTCCGCCCCATCTCCAGACCCCGCCCACTTATCCAACCTGCTCCAGGCCCCGCCCCCGCCCGCCGGCCGCGCGCTCACATGGTCTCGTCGTCGCCGAACTCGAGCTCGCCGCACGCGTCCTCGTAGTGCACGCCGCCGCCGCGGGCCGTGCCGTCCACCGTGCGGTAGGGGAGGCGCACGGTGCCGCGCGCGCCCGAGCTGCGCACCACGCGCACGTCCACGGTGCCCATGCACTCGCTCACGTGCAGCAGGCGGTCCTGGAAGGAGAAGATGCCCGCGTGGTCGTCGTCCAGGATGGTGACGGTGGCCAGCAGCGGCGCCACCAGCCGCCCCTTGGGCCGCCCACCGCCGTCCGGCTCGAACATGCCCTGCGCGTCGCCCACGCGCAGGTTCAGCAGGCGCACGAAGAAGTGCTCGTCCTCCTCAAAGATGTCGTCGTCGATGATACCGATGCGCACCTCCTTCTGCGTCTCGCCTGGCTTGAACACCAGCGTGCCCTCGCTGTGGCGGAGGCGGGGGAGAATGGGAGGGAGGGCCGGTCAATGGCCGGTAATTAGTGTGTGTGGGGATCACGATGGCTTCCTGGAGGAGGCCATGCAGGGGGGTTGGGCGGAACATCAGCCCCCTCCCAAGTAGGACTCATGAGGATCAGGAGGGCGGGCTTCTTGGGGGAGGCGACCGAAAGGAGAAGGTGGGGGTTAGTTGACAGGCAAGCTCCAGGCGAGGAAGCAGGAGCCTGCAGTGTTCTCCAGCCCGCTTCTCAAAATTTAGCGTGCACGTGGATCCCCCGGGGATCTCTTAAAGCAGGAGTCGGGTTCGAAAGCCTGCTCCCAGAGTTTTCATTTCTAAGTAGTTCCAGGGCCTGTGGATTCTGGTTCCGGGACCACACTTGAGTAGCAGGGATTTAGGGCCCTTAGGACAGACCTCATCACTCCTCTGATAAAAATCCTTCACGGTGTTCTCAGGTGCCTCCTGAGAGGGGAAGTCCGCACTACGTCAAATGGCCTTGTTCATTCATTCCACAAACACACCCTGAGCACCTGTGCCCTGTGCTGAATGATGCTGGGTCCTCTCCCCATGTATCCCAGAGACAATTACACATTATTAATTTAGTGAAAAATAGCCAAAGCAAAAAGTACTGGGGGTGTGGATCAAGCCTAACAAGCACTACCAAAAAAATAGATACGTTCCTGAATTTCCCACCTTCTGCTATCTCTTAAGTTTAAGCTTAAATCTTAGAATTCTGAAATCCCAGAATGATTCAAATTTATTGAGCCCCACCCCTAGTCCTTTTTCCTTTAGTTATTTTTTCAGGTAGGGTCTTGTGTTTTTCCCCAGGGGCTGGCCTAAGACTGGCACCCTCCTACCTATGTGTGCTGTGCAGCCAGAATAACAGGAATGAGCCACCATGCTCAGCTTATGGGTTGAGATGACTTTTTGTCCTGTCTGGCCTCAAATCACAATCCTCCTGATCTCTGCCTCCTGAGTAGCTGGGATTACAGGTGTGCACCATTTAGCATTATCTTTACCAAACAATGGACAGCTCCAGTAATGGGCAAGTGGACTTGGTGTGCTTCCTGATACAGTGCACCCAGGAGCAACCCTCCCATGGAATTCCTGCCTCAGGTGCAGAACTCCAGTCTAATTACAAGGCAACAAACTCAAATTAAGGCCTGGCTCAGCCTCTTCAAATGCTTTGGGGAGAGCTGGGGGCCTGGTTCAGGTGTTAGAGCACCTGTCCAGCAAGCAGGAGGTCTTGAGTTTAAATTCTGATACTGCCAAAAAAAAAAAAAAAACAAAAGAAAAAGAAAAAAAGCTTCAGGGACACCAAAGTCATGGGAAGGCTGAGAGACTGACCCAGGACAGAGATGTGACAACCAAACACAGTGTGTGGTTCTGATGGAATGGGAAGAGAAGGAAGGAGAATTCAGTCATAGGATGTCACAGGGTGATATCCACTCAGTGTTAAATTCCTCCATGTGATCACTGTGCACTGACTATGGAGGGACATCATTATTCTTGGGATGACACACACTCAAGGATTTAGGGGTGAATGGTCTGCGGGTCACTCTCATAGACTGTCACAAATGATGTTACATTGAAACAGTGAAAGCAAACAGCCTGGGATTCTGGGTGAGGGTTATATGAGGATTCATCAAACTGAATTCATCACCCTCTGTGGGTGTGAACATTTTCAAAATAAAAAGTTGGGCAGAGCTGGGTACTCCTACCACTCAGGAGGCTGGTGTAGCAGGATCAGGAGTTCGATGCCAGCCCAAGCTACATAGTGAGACCTTGTTTTAGGAGAAAAAAAAAAGGAAGGTATGGTGGCTCATTCCTGTAATCCCACATCCCAAGGGAGGTAGAGGCAGAAGGACTGAGTTTGAGGCCAGCTGGGCAAAGTTACTGAGACCCTGTCTCAAAACAAAAAAATATAAACAAAAAGGCTGGGGACATAGCTTATGTAGTAGAGTGCTTGCCTAGCTTGTTCAAGCCCAGTACCCTTCCTTCAAGAAGGAGGGAGACAGGGAGGGAGGGAGAGAAAGGAAGGAAAGTGACAGAGGAGAGAGGGGACCCAGGCTACGGAAGGTCTCCACTGAGGTGCAGAGCTGGAACTAAAAACCAGAGAATGCATCTCCAGGAAGAGGAGGAGGGGCTGAGGGGGGCTGCTTGCTGCAGAACCCAGGGTCTGTTTACTGTGGGGTCTGCACTCTACCCAGGGTGGCACACAAGAGAAGCCGGCCACCAACCCTTTCCCCTTCAACCCTGCTTCTTCCTCTGCCCAGCTTTTGTCATCAACTGACCCTTTACCCATGGCTTTTCCAGGGGAAGGTCACCTCCAGGTTGACAAGGACTCCATGTGTTTTCACTGCTGGTCACCATTACCAGATCCATCTCTGGCACACCGCAGACACACGGTAAGTGTTATTATGGGAAGTGAGAATGGAAGATGAGAGAGAGAGAGAGAGAGAGAGAGAGAGAGAGAGAGAGAGAGAGAGAGAGAGACTCAGTACAGGGCAAATTGTGGGTTGCTTTGTATGGGAACCAAAGACATAGTGACACTTTGGCTGTCCCTTTCTGCTCACCCTATTTTTTTTTTTTTGATACTGGGGTTTGAACTCAGGGCCTTATACTTAATAGGCAGGCGCTCTACCACTTGAGCCACACCCCAGCCCTTTTTGCTTTAGCTCTTTTTCAGGTAGAGTCATGTTTTTCCTCCAGGGACAGCCCGGACTGTGATCCTCCTATCGACATCTCCTACAGTGCTGATATGACTGATGCACACCACCATGCATGGCTAAGTCATTGAGATGGGGTCTTGCTAGCTTTTTGCACAGGCTGGCCTCAAACCATGATCCTCCTGATCTCTGCCTCCCAAGTAGCTGTGATTACAGATGTGAACCACTGAGTCTGGCTCGTTAAGCATTTTTGCTTTAGTAATAGTGTGCGAGGTGTTTGATCTACCAGGTAGCAAAACATTTAATGGAGCTACCATAATTAAACTAGTGTGGCATGTACAGAAAACCACAGACAAATGAAGAATATGGGAGGGGGGTGTGAAGACAGAGAGCTTGACTGTCAGTCACTGTGTTTATCAGAGGCCTGGGTCAGTGCCTGGCACACAGTAGGTGACCACTAAATGTTAATGGTATTATGAATGCAGGAGAACAGCTATTTACCAGGTAACAAAACTGTGTTCATTAAAAAACAGCACAGAATCAGGTGTGGTGGGGCATGCCTATAATCCCAGCACTCAGGAGTCTGACACAGGAAGATCATGAGTTCCTGGCCAGCCTGGGTTGCATACAAGACCAGCATGGTTTTGAACCAGAGCTATGGATAACTAACGACTAATTGTGAACAATCTGAGGTAAGTGATTTTACCTGTGGTAAGACATAATCTAGAACTAGGTGCTCAGTACATTTTTTTATTTTACGTCTTATAATACCCAATCAGGTAATAAAACATACACTGAAGCTCTAATAGCTAAAACTGGGAAACATGAAGCAATGGACAATACTGGACACAGTATGAGTACCTTAACTAGCTTCAAATTGGGTACGGAGTGGGTCTGTATAAATGTTTTTATTATGAATCTGTGTGTGGAAGGGAGCATTTATCATTCCAGGTAGTGAGGCACACATAAAACTGTAATGATCAAAACAGCATAGTAACAGGGTGTGGTGGTCCCCATCTGTAATCCCAGCTACTCAGGAAACAGTAGCAGGAAGATCCCAGGACAGCCTGGGTAAAGTGAGAACCTAGCTTAAAAATAAGTAAATAAATAAATAAATAAATAAACCAAAGCTGGGCTGTGCTGGCTCACACCTGTAATCCTAGCTACTCAGGAGGCAGAGATCAGGAGGATTGCAGTGCAAAGTCAGCCAGGGCAAATGGTTCATGAGACCCTATCTTGGGGAAAAAAAACCCACAAAAGAAGGGCTGGTGGAGTGGGAGTGACTCAAGGTGTAGGCTGAGTTCAAGCCCCGGTACTGCAAAAAAAAAAAAAAAAAAAGGAAAAAGAAAGACTGGGGACCTAGGTAGTTAGTGAGGTGCTAGGTAGTTAGGTGAGTGTTAGGTAGTGAGGTGCTGGTTCCATGCTCAGTACTGACAAAGCAAACAAACATGAATGAGTGAATGAGTGAACCAATGGGTAATGAATGAATGGGTGAGTGCAAAAAAAGTGACCAAGTCATGAATGAGTGAATGAATGAATGAATGACCAAATGAATGGGGGTGGAATGCGTGAATGAATGAGTGGATGAATGACTGAACAAATGAGTACGTGAATGAATGAATGAGGGAATGAATGAGAGCAAGTGAGTGAATGACAAATGAATATGTGAATGAACGAACGAGTGGATGAATGAGTGAGTGAATGAATGAATGAATGAGTGCGTGAACAAGTTATGAATGAGTGATTGGCTAGAGTAAGTGAGCGAATGAGTGACCGAATGAGAGCGTGAATGAATGAATGAAAGGACAAGTGAGTGGCTTCACAAATGAGAGAGTGAAAGGCGGAATGAACGAATGGATAAACGAATGAATGTGCGAGCGACTGGACAGGTGAATGGGTGAGGGAGCGGGCCGTCCGTCCGTCCGGGTCCCCGTGTCCGTCCCCACCTGTACTCGTAGTCGGAGCCGGCCTTGGCCGAGCCGTCCTCGGTGCGGTAGTCCACGTAGAAGGTGCTGTTGCCCTCGCCGCCCTGGCAGGTGACGGACAGCAGCACGGAGCCGCAGTTCTCCAGGCAGTGGTACAGGCTGGGCTCGAAGAAGATGCGGCTGGCGCCGTCGTCCTCGTCGTCGCCCGCGCCGTCGGCCGGGGCGGCCCTGCGGGACGCGTCGGCCGCGTGTCGCCGCAGCACGTTGCCCGCGCCGGTCATGAGGCGCGTGGCCTGGATGCGGTAGAAGGCGCGGCTCTTCTGCTGGTGCAGCAGCGCGTAGTAGTTGGCGATGCCCACCAGCTGCTCCAGGTCCTTGTCGGGGTGCTTCTGCTTGAGGTCCTTGAGGATCTGGATGACCTCGCGCCGGCTGGCGTCCAGCTCGCGCGCCTCGGCGGGGCCCGGGCCCAGGCCGCCCAGCTCGCCCGCCTCGGCGCCCACGAACGTGCCGTCCAGCTCGATGCTCTTGGGCGGGTCGCCCTCCGCGCCGATGATGATGCCGCTGCGCGGGTCGGTGCGGTAGCGCTTGTACACGTACTTGTAGAAGAGCAGCCGCTTGTCGGCCATCCAGGCGAACACCACGCACACCGGGAAGAACACCAGGGTCAGCAGCGCCTCCCACACCTGCGGCCGGGCGGAGGGCCGTCAGCACCCAGCGCCGGGGCCGCCGCGCCGGCAGGGGGCGCTCCGACCCGCGCCAGCCCCGCTCACCGGCCCTCCCGGCTCGCTCCCTCCGTCTCCACCTGCCCGCCCCCCTCCTCTGATCATCCCTGTCTCCCTCCCTCCACCCCTCCGCCCGCCCATTCATCCCACCCACCCACCTATCCATCAGCCCACCCGCCCTCCCACCCTTCAATCCATCCACCCCACCCAACCATCCATCCATTCCACCCACTCATCCATCCGTCCATTCCACCCACTCCTCCATCCGTCCATTCCACTTATCCAACTACCCATCCATCCACCCAACCCATTCAGCCTCCACTCACCCGTCCACCCATCCATTTCTCTCCTTTCCCCCTACTCTCCCCATCTTTTTATCCCTTTTTGTCTCTGATCATCTCTGCCTCTCTCCATCCATCCATCCATCCATCCATCCACTCATCCATCTGTCCACCTTTCCCTTCTTCCCCATCTCTTCCAATCCATCTCTCTCCATCTCTGTGTCTCCGCCTCTCCCCGTCATGCTTGTGTGCCTCAGATGATGGTTTCAATCTCTCCTGCTTCTCTCTCTCCTTTCTCCCTGCCTCTCTTCCTTGTTGCTCGCTCTCCTTATCTTCATGTCCTTTTTAAAAAATCTTTTTGTAGACACTCATCGCTCTTCCTTTTAAGTCCTCAAAGTTTTCCTTTCTCTGTCCTCTCAATGTCTGTATCTCTCCAGAGAGCCCCGTGTGTGTGTGTGTGTGTTAGTATGTGTGTGTATCCTTTACCTGCCTCCTCACTTATCCATCTACCTTTTATACACTGAGAACTACATCTAGCTGCTCACATGCTAGACAGACATTCTTAGCCACCACCAAGTGACAGATGTCCCTGCTCTGACAGATGTCCCAGCACTTGTGAATAAGAGCCTGCATCTCTTCCTGCCCTTCTCTCCTCCATCGCTTTTGGTTTTTGTTTTTGATTTTTCAAGACAAAGTCTTGCTTTGTTGCTGAGCCTGGCGTGGAACTCAAGATCCTCCTGCCTCAGCCTCCAGAGTGTTGGGATTATAGGCATGCTCCACCACACTGGGCTTCCCCCTCAACTGTGATGCCTGTAAAAACCCATCCTCAGATCTGCTCTCTGCTTACCAAAATTGCCTCAATCCCTGCCACCCCAGCACCACAGAACTGACTGTAAAAGAGGCATAAGTTTGGTTCATCACCACGCAGTCTCCTCTGATGAACTCCCATGTAGAGAGGGCGCAGCTCTGAGCTGAGAGTGTGCTTTGAAAACAGCACTGTGTGTCCCAGTCTTTTGGTCTGCAAAGTTGGAACATCTTGCCAGGTGTGATGGTGCATGCCTATCATCCCAGCTACTCAGGGGGAGGAGGGAGGAGAATCACAGTCCCAAGTAGACCCAAGCAAAAGCTTAAGAGCCTATCTGAAAATGAACCAAGCAAAAAAGGTCTGGGAGCATGGCTCAAGTGGTAGAGCACCTGCCTAGCAAGTTTGAGGCCCTGAGTTAAAAACTCTGTCAAATTAAAAAACAAACAAACAAACAAACTAAGACATTTCCAAGGCGGAATGAGCACATGTACCCTTAGCACTTAGCTCCTAGCCCATGGGGAACCCTGAAGAAATAAAAAGAGCACTGTCATTATTGTTGTCACTATTCTGATTATGTTGGAATTGCTGAGAACAGGAACCTTCCACCAAGGTCTGCCTGGAAGATACCCATGTAAAGACCCGGATGTTGCCTTTCTTATTAAAGACAAAGAAGAAAAAACAGAAGATGGCCCCAGGAAGTCCTTACAAATAAGTGTCTAATAGGGAAAGAATTTTGTTTCTTGTTTTCTTTTTGGCAGCACTGGGATTTGAATTCAAAGCATCACGTTTGCTAGGCAGGCACTCTTACCACTTGAGCCACTTTGCCAACTGGGGAAAGAGTTTTTAAGACCCAGTGGCCACATCCTGTTGTCACTGTGTTTATTGGTGACTGAGAAAAGGCAGGACATGGAAATAGTGAAACAGCACAAAGTCACCCGCCATGGGCGCATTTGTGAAACGGAGGCGTAGTTTTTAGCACCAACTGTGAGAACACTCTTCACTTTTATTAACTGAAGTCACTGCTATGTATATTCCTGGGAATTCTCCATTAAGCAGAACAGAATCTCAACCTCTAAGACTTAATTTCCTGAGTCAGGCAAGGTGGCTCACGCCACCTACTACTCAGGAGGTGGAGGTAGGAGGATCTTGAGTTTGAGGCCAGCCAGGGCAAAGTTAGTAAGACCCTGTCTCAAACTACAAGCAAAAGGCCTGAAGGCTGGGGTGGCTCAGTGGTAGCGCGCTTGCCTAGCATGTGTGAAGTCCTGGGTTCCAGAGATTCCTGAGACACAGGATCTTGTCCCACTGGACACTCGTGTCTGTGACAGCCTGCGCATAACAGCTGGAGTTTTGTGTATATTTGAAGGATTTTCCTGTATGGTTTCACAGACATGAAATACACTCATTTTGAATCTCGTGGTTCCCAGCTTCTCTGCCTCTCCTTCTTGCATGGAACCATTCCTGATCAGTCTCATTCTCTCTGTCTCTCTGTCCCTCTGTCTCTGTAGTTTGAACTCAGGGCCTCACTCTTGCTAGGCAGGTGCTTTACCACTTGAGCCACACTTCCCAGCCCTTTTTTTGCTTCAGTTATTTTTTAGATAAGGGCTCCAGGTTTTACCCAGGGCTGGCTACAGGCTATGATCTTCCTACCACTGTTTCCCATGTAGCTGGGATTACAGGGGTGCACCACCATACCTCACCCCATTTTCTTTTTCTTAAATCCAGTTACTCATTACAAGTAAGGACCCAAATCAGGCTACCCTGTCACAAGGACAGAGGAGCTGAAGTGTACACATGTGGAATCTTTCCTTTTCATCAGCACTGAGATGATCCCATTTTATAGGTGGGAAAAGTGAGGCCTAGAAAAGGCAAGAAACTTGCCCAAGGTCACGAAGCCAGGGAGTGGCAGAGATGGGATCTGACCCCAGGACTCTGTCTTCAGGATCCATGAAGCAAATTCTCACATCCATAACAACACATATTCTGAAAAGGGGGTATGTAGAATATGGAGAACCCCTGGTGTAGTCCAACCATCTTCATGATTCAGACATGACAACAGAGGCCCAGAGAGGGTCTAGGCTTTGTCTGAGGTCACACAGCAATGTTGAAGGACATCCAGAGGTCAACCAGTCTTTCTAGGAGGAATTGGCAACACTCACTTCATGTCACTTTTCTAATGAAAACATCCCATAATCCAGGTCTCTGGTATTTCTGGAGAGACACCTCTTGACTACTTGTCTACTCAGTGGTGGGGATCCCCCACCCTTCCTCTGTCCCCTAGGTCTCAGACTGCTCCTTTTAATAGCATCTGAAAACCATATAATGCCTCATTTTGCACTTTTCACCATGGCAGCCAGGAAGCTCAGCGTTCCAGTCACAGCTCAACTGTGTAACTTTCTTGCCCTCTCACCCGTCTGCTGGAGCCACTGTCCCCTCTCCTTCCCTCGCTGTTAGTTCCTACCCACTCAGTTCTGCCTCACACATCATCCCTGAAGCATTTTTCTATATCTAGCTTTTGGGTCTTTCTGGGAAGAAAGTAGTAACTGGCCAAACCTGACAGTCTTGACAGATCACACACAAGTGTGAATGAATCCTGGATACCCGAAAATAAATTATGCATGTGTGTGAGTGAATTAGGTTGGACCCATAAATAAATTATGCAAATGGAGGTGTCGAATGCCAGACAAGTGAGAGTCAAATAATTGGGGAGACAGGGGTAGGTGTAAATTATGCAGTTGTGGTCAAAATTTTGTCTCACTGTTGGAATAAATTATGCAAAGTGGACGCTGGGTTTATATTTCTGTTGGATTGGATGGGAGTATAAATGACACTGGCGAGGCATAAATTATCACGACATCAGAAACTGATGATGAATAATGAATGAATTAACCAAACCGCAGTTGCCTAACTGGCAAATGCGGGGCTAATTTATGCAGATGTGGGCGTGTCTCTATTTGTGCCTGTGGATATATTATGTAAATTGCACCGAGTTGTCCGAACCAATTAGCACTGTCAGAAAACACAAAGCTAGTTTATGCAAATGGGATATGAGTATGCAAATATAATGTGGATATTCAAATGAAGGATGTCTTCAGGCAAAGACAGGATTAAATTATGCAAAAGGCATGGAGTCTAGGCAAATACCTAAACTACCTGAACTACCTGCAGGGCCACAGGGCCCTCTCAGCACAAATAATGCCCTGGGGAAGTGTTGTTTTTCTTTTCTTTTTTTTTTTTTTTTTGTGGTACTGGGGTTTGAATTCAGGCTTGCTAGGCAGGTGCTCTAACACTTGAGCCACTCCGCCAGCCCTTTTTTAGTTGGGTATTTTTTGAGCTAGGGTCTCATGGAATTATTTGTCTGAGGCTGGCTTCGAACCGCAGTCCTCCTGGTCTCTGCCTCCTGAGTAGCTAGGATTACAGGTGTGAGGCACCGGTGCTCGGTTTTTTTTTTTTTGTTTTGTTTTTTTTGGTTAGTTCTGCAGTTAGAACTCACAGCCTTGCTAGGCAGGCGCTCTACCACTCGAGCCACGCCCCCACCCCCTTTTCGCAGTAGTTATTTTTCAGGTAGGATCTTGTTTTTGTCTGAGACCCACCTCAGACCTTCATCCTCCCATACCTCTGCCTCCCAAGTAGCTGGGATAACAGGTGTGAGCCACTGTGCCCAGCCTTTGAGAGGGAATGGGTACCCTTCTGGATGAGTACAGTGCAAAGCAGAGCTCCCCCACTGCCACCCTGCAGCTGAGCGCTTACAGAACCCGCTGAGACTCCAGCCCTGCCGAGCCCTCTTTGGCTCAATCCCCTTGTGCACCACCATCCCTCGCAGCCCTCTCAGACCCGAACGTGCACGTCTGCAAATATGCAAATCGCTCCAAGCCCGGGCCACCCGCTTGGGATTTCGCAGACAGACAAGCACTCAGAGGGCATCTGAGAGTCCTTGCTCACCTGGACCACACCCGGGGAGAAGACAGCAAGGATGAGATAAAGCCAGACGTAGGCAAAGATACTCCAGGAGGCGGTGACGAAGAAGACCCTCAGGTGTTTGATCTTGCGGCTCTCGCCAGCCGGGATGACATAGACACACACAGCGATGACCACAAACATGTTGAAAGCAGCGCTGCCCACGATGGTGCCCGGGCCCAGCTCTCCCGCCTGGAAGTTGTGGCCACAGACTTCGATGACAGACAGCAGGATCTCGGGAGCAGATGAGCCCAGAGCCATGAGCGTGAGGTTTGACACTGTCTCGTTCCAGATCCGCACGGTGCCCACGCTGGTCTCCCCGTTGGCCTTGGTGATGGTGATCTCCTTCTCCTTGGATGTGATGACCTCGATGGACGCCATGAAGCGGTCGGCGATGATGGACACTCCCAGGAACATGTAGACCATGGCCACGAAGTAGACCACGGCCCGGGCTGCCTTGTCCCCCAGTGACGGGTCGTCAGGCTCCCACACGGGCAGCAGCACCCCCGGCTGGCAGCGGTAGGAGCCCTGGCAGCCCCCCAGGGTGGCTTCACTGTCATTGGCCAGGGGAGGTGGCAGGGAGGGTGTTGGGGTGGCTGCCCCCGAGCATAGGGGAGCTCCCAGGAGGAGCGCAACCCCCACCAAGGCCAAAGGAGCCATGGGGGGCGGTGGGGTCCTGGGAGGAAGAGGAAGAGGTCAGGGGGTAGGGATCAGACCCCACCTGGTTACATAAATGCCACAGCTTGTTGGGCCCCAGGGGGCTGAGGAGGCACAGAGAGACACAGAGAATGCCAGACAGACTCAGAGAAAAAAGACACAGAAAGGTAAAGGACAGTTGGAAGGTGGAGACAGGAGATTGCAAGTTTAAAATCAGCCTGGAATACATAACAAGACCCTATTTCAAACAAACAAATCAACAAAGAAGGCAAACAGGGTGGAGGGACTCTTATGCAATGCTGGTGGGAAGGTAAATTAGTCCAAGCACTTTGGGAACCTCTAGCCAACCATCCTGCACTCTATGATCCAGCAATTCCGCTCCTTGGAACTGACCGAGGAAACATAGGTTCACCTCTCCACCAAAAGGCACCTATGACAACATTCACAGCACCACTTTTGAAACACCCCAGCAGCTGGTTAGCAGTGAGATACAGAATGGCAGTGGAACATTATACAGCCCTGAGCAGGGCTGAAACTAAGACTGTGGGCAATGACTCTGAGGAATCCCCCAGACGAGACAAGAGATGAATGAAGTCAGGCACCAAGAACACTGTATACTCCAGTGTAAGGCTGGGAGCCAGCAGCCTGAAATTCCCTCGGTGATTCTAATGGTTCTCAACATGGCCCTCAGAGGCTCCTGTGTGACATTTTGGGATGTGGTAAGTGCTAAGGATCTGTCTGTCTAAGGGACAGGCTGCTGGAGGTCGCCATCACGGCCTCTTTGCAATGGTAGCAGGTGTCTCTTTGGCATTCCTGGCATTGTCAGACCCCCAGCCCCCGCACCTCTTTCTGCGGTTTGTGCCCCAGGGCCTTCACACCTGCTATTCCCCTTTCCTGTGACACTCCTCCCTGTTTATCCACTTACCTCCCACCCTCTCCTCCTCTAGGTGTCCATTCTGAAGTCACTTTCTCTGATCACTCTGTCCAAAAATGACACCATCCATTTCACAAACAAGAGGACTGAGGCTCAGAGAGGTTAAATAACTCGCCCAAAGCCACCTAGCACTAACTGTGGCTCCCAGCCTCTTCCTCCATCAGGGACCTCAAGCCTGGAGCTCCTTTGGCCCCACCCTCATGTTGCCATGGCAACCCAGTTGTCTATTTAAAAAAAAAAAAAAGAGACGGGTGGCAAGGCAGGAAGATGAAGCTGAGGCTTCATCTGAGCCTGCTGCCCTCTCAGACAATCTCCTGGCTGGGCAGCCAGCCTCAAGGCTTTGGCAACTTCCATTTCTGTCTGGAAAGTTCCTCTGGGAGTCTAATCCACAGCCTGCCCCCAATTCACACCCACGTGTGAGAGTCGGCTCCTGGGGGAGGGAGGCAGAAAGTTGGCAGAACTTGTGTGAGCGTGTGCGTGTGTGTGTGTGTGTGTGTGTGCGTGTGTAGGCGGGGGCAGGGGCAGGGGTGATTCTTAAAGGGCTACTACACAATTACCCCCCTTGGCAAGGCCCCTAATGATATGTCTAATTAGTAACCCCCTAATTAACGACTTAGGCATAATTATGAACCCACCAGGATCCCAAACAAAGACTCTTGCTAGCAGCTTCCTCCCTTCTCTTTGGCTTCCAGGAGAGTCAGGGGCCACTTGAGAATTAAGAATTCATCTAATGTAGCTAACTAGATGGAGCTGTGGCCTGGGAAGTCCTCCCTGAGCTCTAGCCACCCAGCCCTCCTGCTGCAGTCCTCAAGGGAGATCCCGGGCAGCCAGCTGGAGTTCTTGTCCTTGCCCTCCCTGTCCATCCTTTTCCCTGCCAGCCTGCTTTCCTCTCTGGGCCTCAAGGAGGAGGGGTCAGGGAGAAAAGTCACTAGACAAATATTTGTGAAATGAATGGTCAGCCCTGTAGCTGGGGGCAGGCGGCTCTCTCTGCTTGAGGCGCCTGCCTCTTCCTCTCTCTTCCACTGGTTGCCCTGAAAGGTAATCTGAGTGTAGATCAAGTTTAGCCTAGGGACGCCTGGAGGGCAGATGGCCACACACTCTCTGGGTCCCAGGGAGGTGTCGCATCTCTGGGTCATCTCTCCCCAGCCTTGTGGGCTCACAGCCAGCGGGTCAGTAGTGAGTGGCCCTATTCTGCCTCCCATGCTTCTGGGGGCAACTGCAGGCTTAAGGGGTGGGTCCCCAAGCTGCAAAGCCAGAGTGTGCATGGTCCTGAGGTGAGCCCTGAGTGTGCTTGTGGTGGTGGTGGGGGGACAGTGGTCCCACTGACTCTAGAGGGGCAAGTCTGGATTACCCAGACTTCCAAGCGCACACACTTACTCCCCGGGAGGGCAGGGGGTTTCCCACCAGGCTTTCCCACTATCATGCCTGGGAATCCCACACAGGGCTTCAGTGTTTGGGGCTTGGACAAGTCACACAGCTTGAAGTCAGGCACAGAGCAGAGATGGGAAGTGAAGGCGTGGGACTGCTGACCCAATGATCTTTTAAGCCATATGGAGTCCCTACGCGGCACTGTCACATGGGGCGGAACCTCGTCCCTGGCCAGGGAGGTGATGGACACACACACAGTGCCATCCCAGCTTTGCCACAGGCACACATTCACACCTCCCCATCATTCTCACCCATCTTCTCCAGGGCTCTTCCCCAAGGATGGGGGAAGATGCCTGGCCAGGGGTCTGGACTAGGGACCCCCAGGAGGTGAAAGTTTGCCGTCTATCTCCACTAAGAGACAGGAGTGAGGCTGGCATGCCATGAGAGAGGTGCAGGTGAGACTGGAGGAAGCACTGGCCTGGCCTCACCCAGCCCCCAGTGCTGTGCCTGGAGTAGGGAAGTCGCAATGTAGTTGTCAAAAGAATGAATGAGTCAAGAACCCACACACAGCAAGAGGTTCAGAAGTTAGGCTGCAGGAAGGACTGGCCCGATCGCTACTACAAAGGTTACAGGTTAGACAGTAAGCAGGACCAGCTTCAGAGCACCAGCCACAAGGCAGGGGAGGGGCTCTATTTTGGGGGGGCGAGCGATGGGGCGGCTCCCCACTGGGAGGATGGGGAGAGAGAAGTCTGCGGGGAATCCAGGCCTTCTGGGGGAGCCCACTCTGCGGGGGATCATCTTCCTCCAGGTCTCCCTCTGCCAGGGGCGGAGACAAAGGTGTGTAGGAGGGAGTTCACTGGCTCCCAGGAAGAGGGAGAGAAGAGGAAGAGACAGAGACTGAGGTGCCCCGAGATAGAGAGACAGAGGCAGAGACAGAGAGACAGGTAGGGAAGAGGAAGCCCCACGCGGAGATGGGAAGGGATGGACACACGGAAAAGACAGACGGTCAGAGACCCGGGAATCAGAGACAGAGATGGCGCACGAGCAAGGCAGTGAGGACCGAAGGACTTGGGGTCCGACAGCCGGGAAGCCACAGGACAGACCCGGGCAGAGACAGACAGAGACACGGAGAGACAGCGAGACAGGAGCGGCAGGCGACTCGGAGGGAGGGACCCCGAGAGACGTGGAGATGGAGACCAGACACAGGAAGGCGGGGGCGGCGGGGCACTGGCGGGCGGCGGTCGGTCCCCTCCCCATGGAGGACGCGGGACCCGCAGCCCTGACCCGGAGCCGATCCCCCACCCGCGCCCCGCTCCCACGCGCCCCACGCGGGGCTCTTACCTGCGCTGCAGTCTGGGGCAGGTCCCCCGCACTGGGCTGGCACAGTGGGCACCTCCGCCCGAGGAGAGGGAGAGAGGGAGAGAGAGGGAGAGAGAAAAGAGAGAGAAAGAGAGAGAGAGAGAGAGAGAGAGAGAGAGAGAGAAGGAGAGAGGAGAGAGGAGAGAGAAGCCGGAGACTGAGAAGCCAGAGCGAGAGCCGGGGAGGAGGGGAGAAGAGAGAGGGGGAGGGACGCGGGGAGGGGGACCGCGGGAGGAGGAGGGAGGGGGAGAGGCCAGGAGGAGGGCGGAGCTCAAGGAGGGGGCGGGGAGAAGGGAGCGGAGGGCGGGGGGAGGCGCGGGGAGGGGCCTGGGCCCGGGAGGGGCGGGGGAGGAGGCAGCCCCAGCTTCCGACCTGGGCTCCGGGTTCAGCACCAGAGGCCGTGGACAGCGACCCCCGCGCGTGTGCGTGCCTGTGTGCTGAGGCATCTCCCATCCCCCACCCAACACGCACAGGCGGCCTCCCGTCCGTCCATACAAGGGCCCAAAGATTTAGAAACATCTACAAATAGTTCCAGGCTGGCAGGCCTGGGGGGAAGGGCAGGAATGCCTGGCCAGACTCAGTTCCAAATTCATACACTGTGCCCGCTGCGCGCGGAACGGCACAAGCAAGGCCAGAAACAACCACAAAGGCGTCCATTAATAATAATACAACGGCGGCCATTCACATAGCCCTCACCCCGGCCGGCATCGTTAGGACATTGTTTTATTAGGCGCCTGACACATGTTGGCACAACCAATTCATGCCAACCCTGGGAGGCAGATACCATGATTAGCTCCATTTTACAGGTGGAGAAACTGAGGCAATGAGTGGAGAAGTGTGGCTCCAGGTGCTGTCCCCTTAACCACCACACTGCACACTGCCCCAGCCTGAGATACCAGGAGGGGTCTAGGCTCTTGAAGACAAACTTTAGAGCCCTAGAATGCACACACGCATGGACACACATGTGCACATGCATACATGCACACATATACGTGTGCACACACACACGCACACATGCTCACACATACATTCATATACATCACACAGGTGCACATATGCACACCCATGCATCTACATGTGTAATACGCACTCATGCACACACATTGCACTCACACCATCACTACCTTCACATGACCCCACTCCAGGTTCCCCTCCAGCCCAGAACCAGGTATTGCAGACACACCTAGTCTTGAGCACTCAGTCCCAGCAGGCAATGCTCCCGAAAGCGGCCCGTGCCCACGGCCAGTCCTGGCTGGACACCATTGGGCCAGCTGCCAGAAGGAAGAGGATCCAGCTCTCTGCAACTTCCCACGCCTGGGCCTGCCTTCTAGGAGAGGGAGAGAGAGGGGAGGCTCCCATCTCCCCAAAACCCATTCTGAGACCTGCAGGCTGGGTTTTTGTGACCAGTGCATGTGGTCAGACTTGCAGGTGGACTTCCCTGGAAGGAGGCAAACACAGGCAGAATGCCTATGGTGCCTGTACCACCCATGGCACACCCAGGAAGCAGGTGTCCCCCACCCCCTGCCTGGATCCTGCCCAGGAACCTCTCTACAACCCTGCTGCCTGGATTCTATTCCTGGCCTGCAGTGGGGAAGGAAGGGTGAGACTTCTGTCACTCCACCTTCTTCCACTGGGCCCTGAGACAGAGGCCTGATTGCTCCTGATTCTATAAAAGGAACCGCAGGTGGGGAAATCACTCTGGTCTCCCACTCCTCACCCTCTCAGGCTATTCAATTTAGGTCTAACCTTAGTCCTTGCCAGCATGGGATATCCTGGTCCTACCTGCCTGGATCTCGCCTCTGTGATGGGATCTGTACTCCATTACTTTCTGCTGGGGTCTAACCCTAGTAAAAAAATTTTTTTTGAGAAAGGGTCTTGCTATATAGCCCAGGCTGGCCTGGAATTCATGAGTGCTGGGATTACAGGTATGCACCAGTGCACCTGGCTAACCACAGTAATTTTTATTAGGTCCAACTTCAGCATCATTCACAGGGAGTCTAACCTCAGACCCCGTGCTACAATTTAACCACTGTGTTCCCATAGCTGTCTTTTCCACACAGTCTTTCCTCTGAGGCTCATTTCCTTGTCTTTCCACTGGGATCTCACTTCAGATCTAACCTCTGAACTTGGATCTAAAATCAGTTCTCTCTCCAGGGGCCTAAGTTTCAGGGTGCAACCTCAGATTTCTCCACTAGGGTCTAATTCAGTTGTTCCTGCTGGGGTCTGTCTACCTTTGAACCTCTCCATTTGAGTCTGAGCTCTCTCTATTTGGGTCTAACCTCAATTCCCTTGCTGGGATCTAACATCAGTCCGTCCCCGTACATTTTAGTCTACTCCACAGCAGTTGAATCTTCACATTTCTCTTAGGGTCTAACCTCATCTCTTTCCTCTGAGGTCTACACTGGGATCAGACCTCTGTTCTGTTTCTGGATCTAACTATGGAATTCCCCTCTCCCATGCTTCCCTCAATCCTTGTGGATGAATCCACAAAACCTGGCATACAGCAGGTGCTCAAATAAATGCTTGCAGAACAAAACAAGAAGACGATCATGAGTGCTTTGGTACTCTGACTTATAATTGGCAGCTGACCAATATTCCTGGGAGGGGGCAAGTGAGATCACCCCATCTTCAGACAGGGACACTGAGGCACAGGGTATCCCTAGCTGCTAGGGACACAGGGTACATGGCACAAAGCCAGAGCTCACAGCTCTCCTGCTCTGGGAAAGTCTAGGGACAGTGCTGCTCTGATGCCTTGAAGTGAGGCCCCCAAGTGCCCAGGACTGGGAAGAGTGGGTGTGTGGGTGCTCAGGAGGACGGGGTCTCAGCAGTCCTAGAACCCACCCTGTCCTCAAGCCCCTGTGGTTGCTGTCTCCTCTGCTCCACTTGATGCCGAAGCCTGGACAGGACCAGCTCAGAGGCCTGGATCAGACTGTGCTGTAGGAGCAAGAGGAGGAGAACAGGCTGAGACAGAGCTGAGGGTACAGGTTAGACCATAGAGACACAGCTGAGGGACGCAGGTTAGACCATACTGGGAGGTCTAGAGGCGGGCACTCCCAAAGGCCAGGAGCTCAGCAAAGGTGGGCAGGCAGAGGGTAGACCGCAGTGTGTGGGATGGGACTGGGTCTCTGGGGAGGCTAAGGGAAGGCCTGTGTGAATCTCCAGTGTAGACCAAATCTACACCGAAATTAAGGAACCAAGGTTAGAAACCACTGGAAAGGAGAGTGATGGGTCAGAACGAGGGAGGGATTACATTAGAATGAGAGTGAGGTTCAACCACCGGAGAGGGTCTGAGGTTAGACCACAGTCGGGGGGACAAAGGTCAGAGTGGCAAAGAAGAATATACCACAACATGAGGATGTCAGGCCCTGGTCAGAAGGTCTGAAGTTAGACCTTAACTTAACAGGGAGATCACAACGAAATGGTTGAAATAGATCCTAGTGAAGGATGACATGCTAGATCCCAGTGATCTAGCTCAGATCACACTGCTTTCAATTAAGGTCTAACCTGAAACCTCTCACTAGGGTTTAGCCTGTCTTTTGCATTAAGGTCTAACCTCAGACCCTTCTACTGGCTAGTAACACCTCAGTCTTCTCCATTGGGGTCTAACCTCAAGCATTTTCTCTGGGGTCTAACCATTATCTAGACTTTCCTGAGGCCTAGTCTAGACCACTGAACTGAAGATTAGACTGCAAAGAAAGGCCCAAGAAAAGACTCAAGAGAGCATAGCAAAGATGATGCCCCTCAGCAAAGATGATGCCCCTTCCGGATGCCAGGGACTCACACCTGTAATCCTAGCTACTCAGGAGGCAGAGATCAGGAGGATCGGGTTTGAAGCCAGCCTGGGGAAATAGTTTGTAAAACCCTATCTTGAAAAAATCCATCTCACCAAAAGGGCTGGTGGAGTGGCTCAAAGTGTAGGCCCTGAGTTCAAGCCCCACTACTGAAAAAACAAACAAGCAAACAAACAAAAAACCCAACAAGATGAGGCTCCAGCAGAAAGAATCAAGTTAGACCCCGAAAGGGATCCTGGCGTCAGAACAGAGGGCAGGAGAAGTCAAACACGATAGGACACAAAGGGACATCACAGCCTCAAGGGTGGTCCATGGGCCATGGTGGGAAGGACAGTAAATTGTGAGAGAGGGTCCAAGGCACCGTGGGAATGGCAGATGCTATTCGGGGATGAATACAGTAGTGCCACTTAGGCCGCTGTGGGCGTGTCAGAGGTCAGACTAGAGCAGAAGCTCTGACCTTAGGAGGAAGTTCAGCAGACAGACTGAAGTGAAGTGCCACAGCAGAGTTGGAAGCTGGGGTGCAGGTGGGAGTGAGTGAGATGTGTCATGGGGGAGAGAGGGTCAGCTGTAGTGAGGAAGGATGACCCCTCACCTGACAGGTGACCATGGGGGGCAGGTCCAAGGCTAGCCCAGAGTGAAGGGTCAGAGTAGACAAAGCAGGAAAAAGACAGAATGTGCTAACGGCCTCCTGGAGGCTGATAGGGGGTTGGGGAGAGGGAGATGGCGGTAAAAGGACAGTTTCTAAATCCCCTTCAGGATGGTGCCTGCCCCAGGTGTCCTTCCAGAACCAGCTCATTCCTCTCCCTGCTGCCATGGGACCAGGCTGACGTTCCAGCCCCTCTACCCACCTCCCAGTTTGCCTCCCTCACTCCCTTCCATGGCCTGCATCAAACAGGCCCTGGTTGGGGTCACAGGCAGGTTAGGGCCATGGACCGGGGGCCCTGGTTACCTGCAGGATGTGCACCCCCTTCAGGGAGACCACAGCCAGCTCCTGCAGCCCGTCCCCGGTCAGGTCCACGTGGGCCATGGCCAGAAGGGGGCTCGAGAAACTCCGTCGCCACAGCAGACAGAACCCACGCTCAGCTCCCAGGAGCCCCGACTCCGGGTCACAGTACTTATAGCACAGCAGCTCCTGGGGGGACCAGGGGTCAAGGTCACATGGGCAGATAAGGGAGGGTGGCACAGGGACACAGGTGGTGGTGGTGTTTTCATCCCTCACATCCCACCTGTCCATAGGTGGCCACCAGGACTTCTGGCTGTCCATCCAAATCCACATCGGTGACCAGACCACAGAGAACACTGTCAAACTGGTCACTCCCAGGCAGGAGAAGCTGGTCATCGAGGCCCTGGTTCAGCAGGTCCCTGAGAGTCCCCAGTGCAGTGAGGAAGGGAAGGTCAGCCCACAGTGCCCACCACCACCACTACCCTTCACAGCAGGTCCTGACAGGATGTCTGTCCTGCTTCTCTCCTCGAGTCCACATGTCTCATTTCTCCTGATTCCTGAACCACCTCGTCTGCAACATGGACTCAGAGTCCCAGCAAGGACCCAGCCTGGGCACCCAAACTGTTCTTTCAGGGTGTTGGGTTACCCCCCAGTCCCTAATCCGGATGCCCATAATGCCTCCTGGAGGCTGGACCATCTCACTCCCAAATGGACACCACATTGCTCTGTCTGGGGGTTCAGACACCCATGTCCCCAGTCTGAACACCCACATTGCCCTGGCTCAAGCACCTTGCTGCTTCATGCTGGTATCTTGTCATCTGCCCCCTAGGAGTATTTATGCCCTATGAGAATTGGCAGGTGCTTCAGTCTGGCCCTTCCCCACACAGATCCTCCGCCTCTGCAGCAGGTGTCCCTTCCCCACAGCAAGGCCTCCACCTACCTCCTCTGAGATTCAGACTTAAATACCACAGCCTCCTCTGTGGTCTCAAGCATCTTTATCTGCCTAGCCCTGACCAACCTCACCCAAAGGGACCTTCTGCCAAGAAATGACAAGGTCAGACCACGGTGCACAGGAACATCCATGTGCCCCAGGTCCCCTCACCGGTACACCACTGCTGGCTCCAACATGCTGGCCACGAGTAGACTGTACTCTTCTCCCTGGGGCCTGTTTTTGGTTTCTGCAGGAGAGACAGGAATGAGGAGAGGGGTCCTCGGGGACAGATTCCAGGATCCTCTTTGTGCCCCTCCCCACTTCAGTCAGAGGAACACAGGCTAGATCCCAGGAAAAAGACTTGCGGTTGGTGTGCTGCACAGGGAGGGTTAGAGGCTGGACCACGAGAGAAACAACTGAGATCAGATTCCAGAAGGAGAAACAAGTGTTAGATTTTAGTTTTGAAAGTTTGAGGTTAGACCATAGTAGGGAAGAGACAAAGGTTAGACCATAGTTGAAAAGTCTGTTAGGCCACAGTGGGAAGGTCAGAGAATAAGAGTAAAGACCGTGCCAGGCACCAGTGGCTCACGCCTATAATCCTAGCTATTCAGGAGGCAGAGATCAGGAAAATCATGATTTGAAGTAAACCCTGGGCAAAGAGTTCAGGAGACCCATCACAAAAAAGGGCTGGTGGAGTGACTCAAGGTGCAGGCCTGGGTTCAAGCCCCAGTACTTGGGAGGAAGTTGCCCATGGTAGCTCAAGGCCTGGAGAGGATCAGGGCTGGACACTTCCGGAGGTGGCAGGCTTAGGTGGTGGTGGGGGAGCTGAGCCTGCACAGGTGCCCCCCGCCGCCCTGTGCCCAGAGCTCACCCTCCCCGGGGATGGCCAGGCTGAACAGGATCACGCGGGAGATGGGGCCATCCTGCAGAATCGTCCACGTCTGCAAGACCTCTGTGTGGAGAGGGGGACTCAGGTCAGGCCCCTTCCCCCAGCTCCTGGCCCCGGCCCCTAGGCCCGGCCCTCACCTCGACTCTGCTGGTCCACGTGGGCGACACGGACGTAACCACTCTGACAGCCAAGAGCCGAGAGGCGCCGGGATGTGCCAGGGAGGTTGTGGACGTCAAGCCAGAGGACGCTGGCGAGTGGGTGGGTTGGGGGCATGGACAGATGCACAGGAAGGGGGGCAGCACTGTGTCCCAGCCTCACCTCTGCCTCCCCAGGGGCGTCTGGCCCTTCCCTACAGCCTGGGATCTCACAGTTTCCTTCCTTCCTCCCTCCCTCCCTCTCTTTTTTTTTCAGTGCTGGGGATTGAACCCAGGGCTTCACACTTGCTAGGCAGGTGCCTACCACTTGAGCCACTCCACCATTCCATTTGCTATTTGTTTTTGAGACAGGGTTTCGCTAACTTTGTCTGGGATAGCCTCAAATTCAAGATTCTCCTGAGTAGCTGGGATTATAAGTGTGAACCACCATGCCTGGCTCAGCAGCCTAATTTCTGAGACAGGCCCCACTGCCCAACTTCTCTAGAGTCCAGTCCCCACAACCTGCTTACTGAGTTTTCTCTGGGGTCCCCACTGGTGACAATTTTCCTAAAGTCATGTGGAGGCCTGAGTTTTCTGGGCTTGTCCATGCTGCCTGATTTCTCTAAGGCCATTTCTTAACCCCTGCTATCCTGGAGGTTGGTCCTGCTACCTAACTTCTCTGAGATTGTAGCCCCAGGCCCCACAGGCCACCTCTGGGGCCTTTCCTACCTACTGGTCAGATTCGTGAGCTCTGGGAAGAGGTTTTCCACGGGCTGTTCCTCAAACTGATGGAGCCCCTCGTTCTGGGGGAACAAGACCTGAGGTTAACTGCCAGACTCATCCACACAGTCCAGTGCCAGGCATGGCGACCCCAAAGGGCTCTGCCCTGCCCATCCGTCTGCCTCACCTCCTTGTACAGATGAATGGCCGGATCATTCCCACTCAGGAGAAACACGGTCTCCAGCTGATCCCCGACCTGGACCCTGAAGGCAGAGAAACCTAGAATGTGGTGGAGCCTGAGCAAGGTGAGTCCCTGTGTTTTGTAACTTCCTCTTGCAAAAAGTCTTTCCTATAAGGCCAGACGTAGTGGTGATGCCTGTAATCCCAGGTGGAGGAAGGACAATTGTGGTCCAAAGCTGGACCCAGGCAAAAGTGGAAGACCCTCCCTGAAAAAGCAAAAAGGGCTGTGGGCCTGGCTCAAGTGGTAGGGCACTTGCTTTGCAAGCATGAAGGCCTGAGTTCAAACCCCAGTCCCACTCCCCGCCAACACACAAAAATCCCTTCCTCTAAGAAGCCTGACATTCTGAGACTCAAACACAAGTACCCAGCTTGGTACTGGCCTCCTTGAAATGCAGACTTTGTAAAACTGAGTCCTCACAGCCTCAACTCTGCTGAGAGTCTGAATGCTGGAAACTCCCTGCCACCAACCCTGTTCCCAGAGCCCTTATCTACTACAATCCAGCAAGCACAAGATTCAGAGTTCAAGACCCAGTTTCTCCAATAACAAACACACAAAAGTCCTCACTGTGGCCAGGCGCCAGTGGCTCACGCCTGTAATCCTAGCTACTCAGGAGGCAGAGATCAGGAGGATCAAGGTTCAAAGCCAGCCTGGGCAAATAGCTCACAAGACCCTGTCTCGAAAAAACTCATCACAAAAAGGGCTGGTGGAGTGGCTCAAGGTGAAGACCATGAGTTCAAACCCCAGTACCACAAAAAAAACAAAAAACAAAAAAAAAAAAACCTCACTATGGACCTGAATTCAGGAATGCAACACTGGGACCTCTTTAATCTAGAATGCCAGAACTTCTGTCTCCTTTGAATGACTAGAAATTTTAGAAATTGCCATCCTGAATCTCCACATGTACAGACTGGCAGAACACACCTCTGTATTTAGAATAGGAGTGCACTAGAGTGCACAAGAATCTTCTGTACTCAGCCGGGTATGGTGGTTCACACCTGTAATCCCAGCACTCGAGCTCCAGTCCAGCCTGGGCTAAACATCGAGATCTTGTCTCCAAAACAAAAACTTCACTTGCAGAACTCTCACCTGCTAGACCAGAGGCTGGCAAACTAGGATCTGCAGACCAACTCAGCCCAATGCCTGTGAGTGTAAACAAAATGTAGTACTGGGGTTTGAACTCAGGGCCTTAAGTTTGCTAAACAGGTACTCTACCAGTTGAGCCACACCACTAGCGTTTTTTGCTTTAGTTACTTTTTTGGATAGGGTCTCACATTTTTGCCGTGGCAAGCCTCAGGCTGCAATCCGTCTGCCTACACATTCTGCATAGCTGGCATCACAAGTGTGCCCACGATGGCCAGCTTGTTGATTGAGATGGGGTCTCACTAACTTTTTGCCTGGGTTGGCCTCCCAACTGCAGTCCTCTAGATCTTTGCCTCCTGAGTAGCTCGGATTGTAAATAAAGTTTTGTTGGAACACAGTCCTCCCCACTCATTCACAGTGTCAAAGGCTGCTTTCTTGCAACAATGGCAGAGTTAAGCCTAATAGTTACGAAGAGGGCCTTTACAGAAAAAGTTTGCCAGCTCCAGTGTTAGGTCATCACTGTTCTGTCAGCCTTCGCGTGGAGCACACATGCTTTGGGAGTCTAGAACTTTGAATTGTAGATGGTCTGTGTTCTGTCTCCAGGTTACATGAGAATGTTAGGCCCTTGCATGGAATATAAGATGCAGGTCTCCATAGAACTGTAGAACTTCCAAATCTGGGAGTCTTAGGTGTCACAACTCTGGAAAACTTAGCATGTCTGGATCTGGGAATGCCAGAATCTAGAACTTCAGAACCCGTGAATTCTAGATGTGTAGAACACAAGTGTTCAATGAACTCTTTTTTTTTTTTTTTTGGTGGGACTAGGGTTTGAACTCAGGGGCTTCACATTTGCAAAGCAGGTGCTTTATTGTTTGGAGTCATGCTTCAAGTCCATTTTTCCCTGTTTATTTTGGAGATGGGGTCTTGAGAACTATTTGCCTGAGCTGGCCTCAGACTGTGAGCCTCCTGATCTCAGCTTCACCAAGTAGCTAGGGTTACAGGCGTGAGCCACCGGCACCCAGATCAATTAACTCTCTTGGATGACCGACTGCAGGGATGACAAGGGGGTGACCTCCCTGGTTATCCAGTATATATTCGCTTTAGAAGTGCAAGGTTTGTTTTGGTTTTTTTTGGTAGCACTGGGTTTGAACCAAGGGCCCCTCACATGCTAGGCAGGGGCTCTACCACTGGAGCTGCTCCATGAGTGAGGCACAAAGTTTTAAAAATCAGCAACAAAAAAAGAAAAAAAATAAATAAAAATCAGCAACAGTGCTTGGTTTGGGGCAGGTGTGTGGCCTCCTGCTTGTTACAGCCCTCCACACTGCTGCATGACCTCTCTAGTCACTAAAGGCATTTGAGTTTTCTTTTTTTTGCAGTACTGGAGTTTGAACTCAGGGCCTACACCTTGAGCCACCCACCAGCCCTTTTTGTGATGAGTTTTTTCAAGGTAAGTTCTCATGATTTGCCTAGACTGGCTTCAAACTGTGATCCTCCTGATCTCTGCCTCCTGAGTAGCTGGGATTACAGGTGTGAGCCACCAGCACCAGGCTTAAGGCATGTGAGTTTTCAATCCACAGTCTAGTACCACCCCTTAATTTTCCCAATGGGGAAAGAGACCCCCCGCGTAAGGAAGGGCAGTGGCAGCCCTGGGTGCCAGGGACACTCACTCTGCGTGGCACAGCTGGAAGGGCGTGAACTGCAGCTCCAGGTTCAGGCAGCTCTCTGCGGGGGGACACAGGCAGGTGGGCACTGGCACCTGCCAGACCCTTCCCACCCTCCTGCCCCAGGCCACACTCACGGGCAATGGAGTCAAGGTTGTACTCTGAGCCGGGCTCGTAGTCGCAGTAAATGTTAAGGAAGGGGCTGCCCTTGTCCCCCGAATCCTAGGGGAGAGACTGTGGTCAGGGGAGGAGGGGACAGGAGGGATCGGGATCGGGATCCACCCCGTGTATAAGGAGGAGGGCGTGGGTAGATGGAGGGTGCTCTGGGTACCTTGATGAACGTGATCCCCACAACCAGGCCCCGCTTAGGGGGCGACTTGTTGAAGGTGTCGATGGAGACAATCTCAGCGTCCACTGGGAGGGGAAAGTTCAAAGTTCGCGTTTCTGGATTCGCGACCCCTGGGACTCCCCCCACCCCTCCCCATCACGGTGACCTAGGACTACTGCAATTATCACCATCACCAGGACCTCTGACTACTGGGTACCAGAATCCTAATGTCTGAAGAATCATGAACCAAAACCACTTACAGGTCCCTAGTATTTCTGCTCCATAGCCCCAGTGATCATCAGTCTTAACCCGTTCAAAAACCCTGATCCCAATCTCCCAACATGGTGACCAGGCTCTGACACAGCCTCAGAAGCCTTCTTAACACCATGTTCCATTACTCCGCCCCACTTCAAGCTCCATGGCGCCACGCACCGGGAATGTAGTTGAACTGCAGCTCCTTGGCCACTGGCCGGATTTTCTGTCGGAGGTCTTGGTAGCGGAAGCCGAGCACCTTGCCTTTAAGGGTGGCGGCCAGCAGCTCTCCGCGTCCGCCCGCGCCGCCTGCCAGCCCGTACACATTGCTCTGCGACGAGAAGCGCGTGAAGCTGTCCTCGCGCAGCGGGCAAGGCCCCGCGGCCACGGCTGCCTCCCCCATCTCGCCCCTCCGCAGCTCCCGCCGTGGCCCGCCCTATCCGGCCCACAGCTCTCTAACCATCGGGTGCTTGTCTGGGGCGCACACTAATGACGCAAAGAAGCTGCGGTCGCTGCCCCATACAAAGATGGCGCCCAGCTCAGAGTCCCTGCGCGCCCACTCAACTTTCTCCTATTGCGCCTGCGTGCTTTGTTTTTCCAGTTCATTGACAGGGTAAAGGGGCTGCTAGGAGGCCCAGAGATGGGACGTGGGTAGGCTTAACGTAGGCCATGTGAAAGGTTGAATAAAAATAATCACAAAACTTAATATTGTCCTTGCATGCCAGGAACTACTCCAAGTGCATCCCCTCTAACAATTTATTCAAAACTCACAAGTAGGCAGAGATAGGTACTCTATTCATTTTACAGATGGAGGGGAGGTAATTTGTCTAAAACCACACAGCTAGTGAGAAGCAGTGTTGGAACCCAAACAGAATAACCTCACAGTTACTTTTGTGTGTGTGATATTGGGGTTTGAACTCAGGGACTTGGGATCACTTAAATCACACTTCCAGCCTTCACAGTTCATTTTAACATCGTAAAAGTGGTGAGATGCGTTCTTATCCTAAGAGAAAAGGCCCAACGCTCTCTCTTGGTAGTAAATAACCACCTCATTTATTGAATGCCTATTTGGTGACATTTGACTCAATTATCTCGTTACAACCGACCACTCTGCTGAAGGACCTGTTGTTACCTCACCCTCACACATTGAGATTTTACTCAGTGCCAAAACACCCTTTACAATTTTTCTCGAAATCCTTGCAAGAACCCTAGAGGACCTTTGTTTTTATTTCATTTTCTGACAGATGTGTGCCACTATGCAAAGATATTTATGACTCTACTTTACAGAGTCTGTAACTGAAGCTCAGGGAGAGAGTGGAGGAGACAAGCTTCCTTGTCCCTGAGAGGGTTTCACTTTCAAACACGAAGGGTTTGTGACCCTGTGCACATCTGTGGATCATGTCCAGAAGACATGGGTTGGTCAACTGCTCTGGTCACCCTGACTAATCTGTCACTCCCCTCCCGGCAGAACACACACACACACACACACACACACACACATACAAACACAAACTCCTCAGCTGCAGGCTCCACGCAGGTGACCTCCCTTGGTCACAGCCAAAGCTCAGTACGTGGACAAGGCCTGACATGTACCAGGCACTCAGTAAATATGTAAGTCACCAGCCATGTGCCAGGCCCTCTGCCAAGACCCTGGGACATTAGCACAAAGACAGCATATGGAAAACTTCTCAGTCACCACTGGCTAAAGAAGGTGGTAAAAAGGTCAGGCAGTTTGATTTCTGGATTTGGTGAGGAAGTGCTACTGGTGGGCAGGCAGGTCTGGGGCTGCAGCTGCTCCTGGGACCTGGCTCACAGCAGGTGCTTCCTGAAGCCTCCCTGAGTGGATGGGCTGTCGGGGCTGAGCTGCCCCTGCTCAGGTAGTTTCCTCACATGGCAACGTGTAAACCACGTTCATCTAATCATCACTGAGTAAAGGCATAAATAAATGAAGTTATGTGCTGGCAAGGAAAGGACTGTCCTGCTTACAGGATTCCACCCTACTGAACATTTGAACTACATAAGCAGCTTCCAGAAAACCACACTTAAGAATAGGAACCTCAATCAAACCAGTAGGGAGTGGCCCATGCTAAACAACACTTAATGATTTCAAAGTACTGCCAAGGCTGAGAATCACTTAAGTCACAAATGGCAGAAAAAAGATTCTCACAGACCTCAGCCAGTGCCCTCAGTGGACACTGGTCACCAGTTTTAGGTCTCAGGTGTTGTCACTATGCTCTGGGCAGTCATTATTAACTGACTGGAGTTGTGGAGGGAGTTGGAGAGGACAGAGCAGGGCAGGGTGTCCAGGTGGGCCACTGTCCACAAGGCACTTGAGCTTGGCGCAGGCTGGCATGCTGGAGCCAGGACCAGTAGCTGCGAGGTTCCCAGACAGCCCCTTCCCTGCATGGTTTCTGCCCTGCTCACTTCCTGTCCTCCCGTCATCTGTGACTGTGCCCCAGCACTGAGTCTCCTCTAGCCCAGGCTGCTCACCTGAATCATGGGTAGACCCACCTTGCAGAGTGTTGGGTGTGGGGCTTCTGCCACCTCCTTTGCCAGCCCCTAGATCCCCTCGGGCCTCATACTCTGCCCACCAGGGCCATCCTGGGACAGATGGAACAAGTGGCTGTCTTCCAGGGAAACGTGGATGTGGGGCAAGAACAGAGTCAGTGGGCCCCTTCCACCTGTCTCCCCCAAAACATGACAAGTGCCTGCTGGAGTCTACCCTTCAGGTGGCCCTGAGGAGCAGCTGAGGGAGGCTGTCAGACCCCAAAGTCCTAGAGACCTTAGGTCAAGCCCAATGTTCTGGCACTCCCCACTGCAGCTCCCCCCGAAGACCACCCTCCCTGAGTTTCCAGCCCAGCAGCTGCCCACCCAAGCCTCCTCCCAGTCAAGGTGGCCCCAAGGATGTGTCCCCATGTCCCACAAGATGGCACGGGATTCAAGAGGGGAATGATGCTGCAGGTCAAGAGGGCAGCAAAGGTGAAGAGGAAGAAAGACTCATGCAAAAGTGGCGGGTTTTATTTCCTTCTTGTGCCAGAGGCAGCTTCTGACCACCAGCAGACAGACCTGGAAGCTTTGGGGGAGGAGTAGGCAGGTGAAGGTCTGGACTCTAGGGCCTGGGTCTAACCTGAGAGGCTGGGGCTGCAGGAGGCTGGGGGAAGCTCCTGGCACAGGGGGCTTCCTCCATCCCCTCACACCCCATGGTGAGAACAAGTCTCAGCAGCTACATGTGCTCAGAGCTTGGCTGTGGAAAAAGGTGAGAGATGGAAACCAGCCCTGCAACTCAGCTGCTTAGGAGTGGGGGACCAGATGCTGACCCCATGCCCCCAGCAGCACCCCAGCCAAGAAGTCTGTATCCAACATCTGTCCAGCTGGTCCAGGTGGAGGAGGATGCTGTTAGGTTAAATAAATGGGTACAGTGGGGGATGTAGCGAGAACAGAAGATGACTGTCCAGCTAGCAGGCCCCACGCTGGTGCCCCGAGCCAGTGGTGTTGAGCCCGCTGTGGCCCGTGTGGCCTGCAGACTCCCAGTGGGCAGGGAAGGAAGGTCTTGGGCATGGGTCGGGCCCATCTCTCTGGACAGATGGGACAGGAGGGCAGCGGGTGGCACCTAGCGCAGGTCTTCCTCATCACCCTGGACCGTCTTCTTGATGCGGAGCAGCATGGTGGTGAGCCACTGGTCCAGCCTTGAGACGGAGTCGTACTCCTTCACCTGCAGCCACATCACAGGTGGGGGTGGCTGCCACAGGCTGGGTCATGAGTCCCCGGGGGGTCAAGAGGTGCCCCTATCATTTTGGTCTCCAGGAGGATGGGAGGACCAGCCTGGCAGCTCCCATCTTTACTACATTTCCTTTGCCAAGCTTCCTTGTCTTAGGGGTGGAACAAGGCTGGAGGTATGAAGAGGGCCTGGCCTCCAGGCCTGGAGAGGTGGGACAGGCCACCAGTACCCACCTTTCCCAGGTTCCCACCCTCGGGGCCAGTGGGATGGGAAGGAGTTGGTCTCTGTCCTTAAGTTTTCTGGGGCATCTAAGGAAAGACTGTGGCGAACACTACCTAAAGAACCAAAATAGGAGCTAGCTAGACACTACAGAGTTCCATAATGTTCAGAACAGAGTAAAGGAAGGAGAACTAGCCTGATGGGGCGGGTCTGTGGGGAGAGGGGAGTCTGCCCTCAGCCATGTGTTCCTGTTCCTCCTAGGGTACCCGACATGACTGATATGACATAGCCTCAACTGCTCAACCTGAGTGGTGCAAAGACCTTGCCCTTTGGGGGGTAGACAAAGGTGGGTCTGAACCCAAGGGGTCAAAGTGAGAACCCTTCCCTCCTCAGTCTTGGTGCTGCCACCTATAAAATGGGCAAACACTCCCCGTACCTCTTGAGGTACATGTAAGGATTCTGGAGTGGCAACAGAAAAGGAACTTGCAGTCAGGGCCTGCAGACCATCGATAAAGGAGTAAAGTCTCTGGAAGAGTGCACTGGAGGAGGGCAGCCTGGGGGGCCCATCCCCTAAGGGGACCTACCCACCTGCACCAGCCACTCACCGACTCTGTGTAGCTGTCCACATTTTGTTCTTCATGGGCATCTAGCAACTTCTGCAAGCAAGTGACAGGCAGGGGTCAGAGCCAGGCTGGCCTGAACTAGATCCATACATATGCTATGGGGGATGAACCAGAGGGGGACTCCCAGCAGAGGAAGAAAGACTATGGCACAACCCTGTCCTGTTGCCTCATGGGGAACAGCTTGACCCCAGGCAACTGCTGGGACAGAACACTACTGTGTGTGTGGGTGGGTTGGGGTGGTCAAATCCAGCCTACTGGCCCTGTCCCCAGCCCCACTGCCCAAGCTATACCCGTATTATCTAGAATATGGAGACCCAGATGGAAGGAGAAAGAAAACATATGAAACGAAACGGGTCCTTGAGAACCATGCAGAAACTCTGATGGTTATCCGCCTAGAGCCCAGGTTCAGATCCCCCTCCCCAGGCCCCATTCTGACCACCCCTCCTGAGCCCCAAACTCACTTTCACCAGCTTGCATTCCCGGGAATCCGAGAAGGCTGGGAACAGCTCCTCGTACTTCTGGACTGCGAGCTGAACAGCAGGGAGAGGGAGGGGACAAGCTAATAAAGACAGGGCCACTGAAGACACTGGTCTGGAGGGAGGGGACCTGGGAACAGCTGGCCTGAGTCAGCTCTCTGTGCTGCTCCCTAGCCTCCAGACACCTGGTGCTGTGGCTAGGAGTATTCTCCTTGGAGCTGAGCCCAATGTCAGCTTGGCTGCAGAGACGGTGAGGGGAGGGGCTGGGCTTCCCAGGCAGTCCCAGTACCTCCCTCCAGTCTGTGTTGGGCAGGGGCAGATGTGCATGCTACATGCAACACTAGGGCTGGGTGCTCCACTACTCTAACCCTCATGAGGATCCTGGGAGGGTCATGTAGTGGTGAGCCCACTTTGAAAGCAGGGAAACAAACCTAGAGAGAGTACCAAGTGAACAAAACCTAAGTTTGCTGCAAGTGAAGCTCAGTGGTAGAGTGCTTGCCTATCATGTACGGCACCCTGGGTTCCATCCCGAATACCACAATAAAAAAAAAAAAAAAGCCAGGCATGATGATGGATGTCTGGAACCCCAGTCAGTATTCAGGAGGCAGAGGCAGAACTGTGAGTTCTAGGCCAACCAGGGCCACATAGCAAGACACTGTCTCAAAAAAACAAAAGGACAACACAAACTCATAGTTGCCTCACCGGTGCCCACAGGGAAGCAGCACTCAAGGAGGCAAGGAGGTGGAGCAGAGTGGCCAGATGTCAGAGAAATCCAGATCCCGTCTGCTCAGGGAGTTCCAGTTATCAAAGCCCAATGCTGACCACTGCTCCACCCCACTGGCCACTGCCCCTCCCTAGCACTAGCCCCTCTTTTGCCAAAATAGGTGGGGTGGGCACAACGCCACAGTTAAGGTGCCATCAGAAGCCCCACGACCTGGGATGCAGGACTGAAGTGCCCTAGCATGCAGCCTCAACAAGGAGCTTCACCTCGGCCTCAGTGTCTTCACCCATATGATGGTGGACAATGGCCCTGCCTCTATGGGTTGAGGTGGTGAAGGATGCAAAGTAGAAAGAGCTTGCACCCAGTGAGCCAGCAGCTGGGAACGCAACCTCCAGGGCCCAGCAGGATCAGGGTAGAATCACGCCAGTGACAGGCAGTGTTTCCTGCTTAAAGGCCAGTTGGAGGGAGGGGCATGGCCTGGTGACAGACACTGGCGCCTGGGTGGTGATGTGGCTGGTAGGGGCGCTAGACGGCCTTCCAGGCCTGGGCTCACCTTGGCATTGAGCATATCAATGCAGAAGTGGCAAAGTGCTGCTTTGAAGAAGTAGTCCTTGGCGCTGTACTTGAGGAGAGGGCTGTCCATGGCACTGGTCCCCACCTGTGACCATGTAGAGGCAACACTGAGCTTAGGACAGGGAACCCAGGGGCCAGGATCACTGCCAGGCTCTAGGGGCCACCTGGGAGTTGAGTCTTGTGTCCTGCAGTAAGGTCTTATAACTGGAGGCCTCGGGGCAGGGGCAGGGCCAGGGACCAGTCCAGAGAAGTCAGCAGCTGGAGCATGAGTGACCAGGACGTGATGAAGGTGGGGTAGGTGAAAGGAAGCCAGATGTTCACAGGCCTCTAAGCTGCCCAAGGAGGGGAGGCACCCCTGTCAGGCCCCATGGCGGACTGGCACTCAGTGGGAAGAGAGGCGGCAGTTCCAGGAACATGAGAGGCGGTGCCCGCCCCTCTCTCCCCAGGGCCAGCTGCCTGCCTTTCTCATGGCCATAGCCCAGCCCTTCTGGCACAGCAGAGGAAGCCCACATGGCACTCCCTGCCTCCCACTAGGGATGAGGGACCCAGCTCTGCCACCCATGGCCAATCCTCCCACTGCGTCTTCACTGGTTCTGCAGAGCTGCCTACTCCAGGCCTCCAGCAGCTGTGAGGGTGGAAGGGCACATGTAGGAAAGGGGAGTGTAGGTGGAGAAAGCACAAGGTAAGGGCCACAGGGAGGGCAGTGCAGAGAAGGAAGGGAGGGGTGTGGAGGGCAAGGCACTAAGAGAAGCCCAGCTCCACCTGGCCCCACCTGCTCGTAGATGTCGATGGCCTTCTGGTACTGTTCCAACTGGGCAGCATAGCCAGCCACCTTCAGCAGACACTTGTTGGCTGAGCTGTGGGGAGGAGGGGCCATCAGAGGAGGGGGTGGCAGGTCCCAAGTCACCACCGTGGAGTGGGCAGGCAGGGGAGGGACTACCTGTTGGACTCCTCGCCTTTGTAGTAGTCTGCAGACTGCTCATAATGGGCGATGGCCTGGGGAGACATGAGAGGGCACTGGAAGGGAGGGCAGCAGAGGGAGAGGTGCCTTGGTGTGGCCTCATCTCCTTTAGCCCTGACCCTGACTGGGACACAGCCAGATCCCTTTAACCCACTCTGCCAGCACTGTAGGTTCCTGGAGGGAAGGAGGCCCGGCACCTGCTCACCTTCTCGATGTCCACCAGCTCCGTCTCATAGATCTCCGCGATGGAGATGTGGTGCTTGGCTGCGATGGTGAATCGGCCCTGGGGGGGACACAGCCATCCTTCACACTGCGCCTCTCCCCCACTCAACCAGATCTCTTCAGGGCCCGCCTCGGGGCAGGGGAGGGTGTGGTCACACAGAGGTGAGGTGTGACAGGGCACACAAGAGCCACGGCCTGGTGGGGGTCCCTCACCTGGCTCCCTGCCTTGGCTTGGCAGCTGCCTGTCTGAGCTGGGCCTTCTCTGGGCTCTGTCTAGCCCTGGCTGCCAAAAGTCACTAATCAAGAAACACTAGTAAGGAAGGTCCGGCAAAGGGCGTGTGCCGGATAAACACTCCAGTAGCCATGACTTATGCAAAGGAAAACTGATTGGGGCGGGGGATGGGGGGGTAGGGGGGTGGGGGGCGCTGGGACTGGGGAAGGATCCTGTCAGCCCTGAGCAGCTCAGGGAGACCCCATACCCCGGCTCTGACCTGATCCTGCAGAAGGACAAGGAACACTGCTGGTGGTGCCAGAGGAGGGGGACAGGAGAAGAGGCTGGGGTACAGAGGGGCCAGAACAAGTAAGTGAGCTCTACTTACCATGTCTGTATAGATCTCGATGGCTCTCATCAAACAGTTAATGGCCTCTGGAGAGAGACAAGGAAAGTGAGATCATTTCAGTAGATCCCTGGATCCCTAGGACAGGAGGTAGCCACAGGGTCTGGTGGGAATCAACAGTTGTCCATTGTGGGCTATGGGACTGAGCTCTGAGCTCCTAGGAAACCTGGCCAAACTGATTTTCCCTGCACACTGACATTGGCTGGACACATCTCTCTCAGGAGCTCTTCCTCTTTGGGCCACCATAATGCCACCATGTTTCCAGCAGTTTCAGGGACAGGGCACAGCAAGACTCCCTTGAGTGTTTGGGGCCTGACTTGCCAAAGCCCTGCTCTTGAAGGACTGAAATGCTGGAATGGGGCAGATGGGATCTGCCCCTGAGGTGGTCTTGGAGGCAGCAGGGACAGCCAGGCTCTACCTGGGCTCTGCCACCATCACCGTAAGACCCTGAACAGGTCTGACCTGGACCTCTGGCAGGAGGCTGAGTAACAGGTTCCCTCAGTGCAGACTCCCCACTGCCCTCTCCCCCTCTCCCAGCTGGTGGTCAGCACAATCCTCTGCTGTCTGCCCCACCACCCTCAAATGGCAGGTTTTGCCAAAACAAACAAACAAACATGCCTGGGTGGCACTGCAAGGAGGAACCGGGCTACCTTTGTTGTACTATCTCTTGCAAGATTTCAAATTTGGGAAAAGCATCTTTTTTGACAAGTTATTTGGAGGAAAGAGAAGCATGAGTGGGAGGCATTTTCTAGCACTGAGAAAGGAGCTCTGAGGATGGGATCTTTTAAAAGCACGTTAATGCATCTCAGGAGAGGAGGTGCTGAGGGAGGAAGGATGGGGGGGAGACAGAGGGCAAGGGGCAGAGAACACAGGCTATGGGTTGAGTAGGGTTCAGGACCTTCCACCATTCCTGCTCCCCACCTAGCCCAGCGGGTTGAGAGTAGCCTGGGCTGAGGACACTCCCAGGAGGCAGGCTGAAATTAGGGAAAGTTTGGGACTCATAGAAACAATGTTACACTTCAGATTGACCATGCTTTGGCTCAGGAACTGCCCTCACCTGGCCTGGGAACTGCCCATGTCTCTCCCCACTCATTGCTTATTATTGGATGGGCATACACTTGGTTCCTCCCTTCCCATAGGTTGGTGTAGGTTTTAAAAGCACCTGGAGATGGGAAGCATGTTCTTATAGCCTCCAGATCCCACCTGGGCCCCACCATACTCCCTTTGTATTTCCCTTCCCTAACTTTTAATAAACTCCATTTACACCCATGTGTCCTGCCATGGATTCTTCCATGCAGGACAAGAATTTAGAAATCTGATCACAGACTGCACTGGTGCCCATTAACACCAGGACTGCCTTCAAGGGGCTCAAGGTGCAGCCAGGACACCAAACTCCCTCAGGAGATGCCTGAGATAGACTCTTATCCTCAGGCTGTGGCTAAGCTTTCAGGGGGCCCACACACTCTAAAACGTACAAGCAAAAAGCATTTGCCTGGGAGTCTAGGGGTTCCGTGCAGTTCCAAGTGGCCTCTGGGGACCCAAAGATGACTCAGAATGTACAGCCTTCACTGGGCTGAGGCAGCAGAAGAACAAAGGAAAGGGGAGGAGGTGGAAAGTGAGCCGGAAACTGTTCACACACACATGCACGTGCACACTTTTGTAACAGAACAGGTCGGAAAGCAATGGATGAGCTAGCAACCAGCTGGGCCTGATGCTGGGGAGATCTGGGGAAATAGGTAGCAGCAGCCCTGCACCACCCACCATGTGGTTCCCCTAACCTGGGCCCAGCCGCTTGTTGGCTCCTTTTTCTGGCCAAACCCTGGCTGCCCAAACTGACCCCCTGCAGCTGAGGTGGCAAAGGCTGCACCCCAGTGAGAGCAGCTGCTGTTTTGCTGACAGGGCTCTGTCAGTGAGCAGTGGCCCCTGCGATGGCAGCAGGGGAGGAACACGGAGTCACAGGGATAAGTCTCCTTCATGCCAGCTCCTCACTCTGGGAACTGCTGTCCTGGAAAGAGATAGGCCACCAGCCACACACCCTGGCCTGCCCTTGGACAAGCTTCTGATATACTTGCTTCCATAGGGTTTATCTCAGGCTACCAGGCCTCAGTGCAGCCCCAGACAAACAGAGCAGGGTCTAGCCCCTGGTTAGCCCTGCCCCATGTGGGTGCGCCTGCAGAGAGCTGGAGGGTCTGGGGAGGTTGGGCCAAGAGAGGCCCATGCTGCACCCTCTCTAGCTGCTGCCACCTCTTGCTGAAGCTTTCACTGGACACACCTGGGGCTCAGCCCACCTCCTCCTGAATATGACAGGGAAAATCACAGAATCCAGCAAAGACATGGACTCAGCTAAAAGATGCCAGGTATCTGATACACTTACCATCGAGTGTGGGAAGGGGGAGAACAAGTAGGGGCCAAGCCCCTTCCCTGCCCCAGCACCCTCCATGTCCACACAGAGCAGCTAACAGTGGTCAGGAAACTCTGAGAAGCCTCAGGCAACATCCCCCAGTGCCACCTCTGCAGGGGGAGAGGGTGCCTACAGGGAGTGAAGTCCAAAGGCCTCAGTTGCAAGGCAGCTGCTCTGAGAGACCTCCAGAGTCTCCTGTGGGGAGGGCAAAGGGCGAGGCCATGGGGCAGGAGGGGAGCTCACCAAGGAAGGCCCCTGTTAGGGAAAATTGGGCTGCCAGGGTGCTAATATCCCTCTGTTTCCCAGGACTCCAGCATGGGTGGGGTGGGGGCTGTGGAGCCCCAGCCAGGCAGGGGCTGCCCCTTCACCGGATGCCAGGGGCCTTGCAGGGCATCTGCATCATCTCATAGCTGTCCTGTGCTTTAACTCAGGAGATGGCCACATGCTCCCAGACATCAGAGACCTTGTGTCCTCTCTTGGGGGCCACACCTTTCTCTGTGTGCCCTGACTGGCCATGGTCACAAGCAGCTTCACTCACATGCAAATAGGCCTCTTCCTTTCACCCTGGGCTGGCCACAGCCCCTGCCTGTGAACTGTGACTGGGGAGCACAGTGTCAGGCAGTGGGCTGGACACTGCTGTCCCCTTGCCCAGCATGGTGAGATTCTTCTCCCAGCTGTGTCCTTCCTTCCTCCCTGTAAGGCCCTGGCCAAGTCCACCTGCCCACTTCTGCACACACACTCTGTACTTCCTACAGCCAGGGATGGCCCCTGCCCTCCCTCCTCAGATCAAAGGCGGGAAGGCTGCAATGACATTGCAGCCAGTCTGTTGGAAGAGCACATGGTGCCATGCACATATCACACAACCTGGCAGCTGCTGCCCCAGAAACAAGTCCTTCCAGTCACTCCGGATGGAGCAGCAGCTGAGCGTCACAGATGCCAGGTGCCATCTCCAGGAGGCCAGTTCCCCAGGGAGCAGAAGGGAAGGCTCAGGGTGTGTGTGTGGTGGGGGAGGGGGTGGCTCTACAAAGGGCACATGCAGAAACAAACCCCAGGCTGCTCTGGGTCATCAAATCATCCATGAGCCTGAAGTGACTCATGCTACCAGCCAGGTGCATTCGAATTCTCCCAGTCACAAGGCTGCTCCTCTCTGGTCCTTGTCAGGGCCGAAGCCCCACTATGTCACCACTCAGGCCAACATTGTGAGATGCCAGCTAAAAAGGAGTGGCTGGTCAGTCTGGGGACTGACAAAAACTTCTTGGTCTATACAGAGCTCAAATCTCTTACTGGGAACTCTCCCCCATAATGATGATGGGGTGTGGCAGCAACCCCCCAAAACAGGTGGGGGGCATGAAACAGTGCTCACACAGCCTTGGAGAGACCTCTGTCCTCTGTTGCAAACTGTCCTCTCCCACGAACAGGCCTTTATTCCAAGATTATATATCTCCTTTTTAAAAAACATTCATCTATTTCCACTCTCCTGAGGACAGTGACGCTAGATGGTCAGTTTCAAAAATGTCTTTGCTTGCTAAAATTAGAAGTTAGCAACCAATGTCTGGCACCAAGATTAAAGAAAAAAAAATTCCCAGGGCTGAAGATGCAGCTCGGTGGCTGGACATGTGCTCTGCAAGCCCAAGACCCCCAGGTTCCATCTCCAGTGCTGTAAAAACAACCAAATCAAAATTTCCACCCCAGGAAATCCAAAAATCTGGGCCCATGAGCTGGGCTTCCATGAACCAGAGTGACAACTGTTTTCTGCCTCTGAGTCTGCCCCAAACTGGGCCCCTGCCCCCACACTCTCATCTTAAGGATCCTGTTCTCTGGCAATTCAATCTGAGGCTCTGTTCTCTCATTTTCCCTAGGGTGTGGGGAAGCCAGGTTAGGATAATTTCCGCTCCCTTTTCGGCAGCGACTCCTACCTGGCTGGTCTCAGGACGCCCCCGCTGCCTTCTGCATGTTAATTCTGACAACAGAACAGCTTTGCCTCTCCCTGGCAGGCAGTGGGTCTGAAATGTGACACCCACTCCCAAATGCTCGCAGGCCAGGGAGGGGGACGGCTATGCATCCCAGAGCTAGAGAGTGGGGATGTGGAGCAGAGTGCGGGTGCCAGCAAAGGAGGAACTGGCTCTGAAATGAAGGCTTGCTTCGCCTCCAGCCTATCACATGTTGGCCACTGGAAAAACCCAACCTACAGACCCCTGAGGTCACGCAAAGAGGACAGTGTTCAGCTGCTCTGGGCAGCAGCCCACAGGTCCACAGAGGCCCTTACCTTGCGGGTCGGCTTTCTTGAAGGCGTTGCCGGCATCCACAAAGCAGGTGGCTGCATCGTGCTTACTCTGGAGCTGGAGGTGCAGTTGGGCGGCCTGGCAGAAAGCGTTCCCGGCAGCTGGAACACAAGAGCACAGCATAGGGGTCCTGGATTCTGTGGATCTGCACAAAGATTCTACAAGAACCCAAGAGTCCCCAAGAGCAGCAATGGTTGGCTGCAGTGATCCAGGGGAGGCCCAGACCTCAGGTTTTCTGAGCCCTGGGCAGAGGCTGCTCCTGGGCCACCTGGTGGTATGAGGGAGCCTGGAAGTTGAGTCCCAGAGGCACAGAAGGAGAGCCAGGGTGAGCCCAGCTCAGATCCCATGCCCCTCATTCCAGTCTTTAGCAACATCTCCAGGTCCAGCAGCACTACAGATCCGAGGAGAAGGCAGGCAGAGCGGAGAGCTGCCTGGACACAAAACCCAGGCTTGGAGGCTCAGGCACCTCTTGACCTCAGCAGCTCTCCCTAGGGAGCCTGGAGCCAGAGGGCCAGCATCAGCACTAGAAGACATGGTGGAGGCGGAATCATAGGGTTGTTCTGGGAAGGAAGGGGCAAGCGAGATTTAGCTACCTAAGCTCTGGCACTTGCTCCCAATTTCTTAGTCCTGTTCCCTATACCCCAAAGCTCTTCCTGCTGAATTCCCCAACCCTGTTTCTCTGCCCTCATGCTGTCACTACAGGTTACTGTGGCAAGCCACAATCACAGGGAGGCACATGGTGGGGGTGACAGAGTCCATGCCCAAGAAGGGAAACAGGACATGGCTGCAAGAGTTTAAGTCTGGGACTGGGGGCGTGGTTCAAGTGGTAGAGTGTCTGCCTAGCAAGCATGAGGCCCTGTGTTCACTCTCCAGTACCACCTCCCCACCCCACCAAAAAAATAAATAAAAAAAACAGAGCTCAAGTCTGGAAAGAAAGCATCCACAGCCAAGGCTCAGGCTGCCCTGTATTCATCTGCACGTGGTCACCTTCCAGGTTCCGAGCCATTCCATTCCTGAACTGACTTTCGGGAGGCAGAGGACCTCTCCCTCTGCAATGGGGCTCCACCACCACCTACAGCTCTGTGCTGAGCTCCTGCAGCAAATTCAAATCTATGCCTTGGAATTCCTGAGCTGGAGGACACCCCAGAGGCTTGCCTCACCCTCTAACTGGAGAGTAGAAGCACACAGGGCCTGCCAGGGCTTTGCTCCATGGTTATTTTAAGAGTCTGAGTCAAGTATCTCAAGAAAATGGGATGATAGGGAGAATGGCCTAGACCTGTTTGGATCGCTGGGAGTGAGGGAGACAAATTTTAGGGGAAAAGTAGTATGTCAATATGTGTGTGATTAAAAAGCAGGTGTTCCTTCACAAAAGGCCCCTTATCAGTTTTGGAGCACGAAAACCACAAGGCCTTGGGCTTTACACACAATGTACCTTGTGAAAGCTCAGGAAAACTCTTAGAATTCTCCAGAACCCAGGAATGGTGTAATTTAGTCTACCCTACACCTCTGCACCCTGCCTCAAAGGTGCTACCCTCAGGTTTGTCTCCCCCATGTCCAGAAAGCTCCTCCCCCAATCCATCCTTGCTGAAAGTGGAAGCTGTATCATGACATCAACCTCAACAGGGCTCCACATAGGGTTCCAGATCTCTCCTCCAGGTGGCAGGCAGCCCCAGTGGACCCTTGCCTTGCTGCCTGGAAGGAACCCTCCCTGCTGCCTCGCCTTGGGGAGGCACATGGGCTCTGTCATCAGGGTCCTGGTTTCTGAAGGTTTGTTCTGTTGCTTATTAGTCAGGGCACCTTGGGCAAAGAGGGGCTGACCATGTCCCATCTTTAGCATCTGTAAAACGGGATTTTTAAGGGAACCCTCAGAGGGTTGCAGTGATGATGCAATCAAACTATGCACCTGGGTACTTAGGAGCCCCAGAAGTGGCAGCTGGGATTGCTGCTGGTAGAACCACCCGGAGGTACCCTAACCCAGAACGTGGCCTCTGATGCAAACAAGAGGGAGCAGCTTCCAGAAAACCTGAAATTCTGAATTGAGAGAGAAAGAGCTCATCTACAACTGAGCTAGAGCTCCAGTCCCAGGGATACTTTTTTTTTCTTTTTAAATAAAGTGCACCCTCTTAGGGCTTTCTCACCCTCCAAACAGTATCTATGAACTTCCTTCTGACTTGGGTCCCCCACTCCCTCATTATTAGCTCAAACCCATACCAAGATTCAATGCTCTATTCATCCTTCCTTGATCTCTATTCTTTCACCTTGACCTAAGGTGCACAGTAGCCCACTGAACGCGGGCAGTGGGCTCCTGACGCTGGGCGGGGGCTGCAAAGCTGAGTTTCGGTGCAGAGCTGGGGAGGAGAGGGGGAAGAGCTCTGGCAGAAGCACATACCACTCCAGTTTTTGGCCATCTTGAACATGTTTGCTGCTCTGGCGTAGATCTCGCACGCTTCCTCTACTTTGGATGAGCCTCTGGGGAAAAAGGAAAGGGAGAAAGATAAGGAGACAACCAAGGCTGGTGTCAAAAACAAAGCACATGCTCTGTCTCAGCAAGAGTGGGCATGAGTCTTCCTGCACCCCACCCCATTGCCCTGGGAAGCTCCTTTTCCCAGGCCTCCAAGCAGTAGCCCCATCCCTGCACATAAAGGCACAGTCTGCATAGGCAGAATGGCTGCTCCCTCCCTAGAAAGGACCCAGGTGGGTGCCCATCCTGGTGGTGGTGGTGGTGATGACGGGGCCTCCTGACCTCCTCCCAGTTTCTGAGAGCCTCTTCCACTTCCTGACTGCATTGTGGGTGACCAGTTGTGGGTCCCAGGCACTCTGCAAATCCCTTTTCCCTGGAGATGCAAAGCATTCTGGGGGATGAGCCCAGTTGTAGACACCTTGCTGCTTTCCCCAGTGCCTTAACTGTGTACATTGTATACTGTTCCACAAAGACCTTGTCACACTAGGAGTGTGTCATTACAGTTCAGAGGTGGGCACATACAGCCATACAAGGGAAAAGAAAAACAAAAACAAAGAAATATGATTGCAAGATAGAAATATAAAATGCTCCCATTTGTGTCAAAAAAAAAACAGATGAGAAGAATAGAAGCATACATGTTTATAAACACAGAATATTTCTAGAAAAATACACAAAAACTTAGTAACAGCATTTTTCTAAGGTGGAGTCTGTGGAACTAGGGCCAGGTGTGGGAGGCAGACTTATTACTGTACACCCTCGTTCCTACTGTCTAATTGTTTTTTTTTTCAAACCATATGCACATTTTATCTATTCAAGAAAAATTTCTGTATTTTAAAATTAGGATTTACATCTGACCCTGCTGTTCACATTGAATTATACTTCTCGAAACCTATCCTAAGAAACAAATGAGAAAAGTTGCAAGGACATTCAGAATAGCATTTTTATTTATTTATTTATTTTTTGTGGCGGTACTAGGGTTTGAACTCACTGAACTATATCCCCAGTCCTAGGGATACATTTTTTGGGCATTACTGGGGTTTGAACTCAGGGCCTCATGCTTATTAGAAAGGTACTGTACAACTTAAGTCACACCCCAGTCCATTTCTGTGCTGAGTATTTTTGAGATAGGGTCTTGGTTGCTTTTTATTTTTTCGGCCTGGACTGGCTTAGAACTGAGATCCTCCTGATCTCTGCCTCCCAACTAGCTGGGATTACAGGCGTGAGCCATCAGCACCTAACTGATAACATTTATTTATTTTTTAAAATTTTTTATTTGGCTTCTTCTGAGAACAGTTGAGAAAAAAAAATCGCTGATACATTAAAAAAAGAAAAATAAGCTGCATCCTCTTTGGGCTTTGCCCTGGCTTCTCAACCTCGAAACAGTACCCGTGAACTCTGACGGGACCCACCTGCATTAGTGGCTCAAACGCCTAAGCCCAGCCTGGTCCTCTGTTCTTTCAGCCTCAAGCATCTCAGCAGGCCTCGCCCCTGAGGCCCATGGTCTCTGTGACTGGTCAAACTCCCATTGCCCGCATAACCAGTAGGCCAAACTCCACACACTTGGGAGACCCACAGATTGAATTCTAGTTCTTCCCATACTGACACAAGCAGCGTCTTGTTTGTTTGAAAGGAAAAACGGGGTGCTTTACCAATGGAAGGCCACACAAATCCTCTCCATCCCATCCTTCCCCAATGTCAAGTGGCCCCACACTGCGCACAGCCAGAAGCTCTGAGGCACTCCTTGCTGCACCACTTCTTTGTGTCTTCTTTTAGTTATTTTTCAGGTAAGTTCTCACATTTTTGCCTGAGGCCAGCATCAGATGCAATCCTCTTACCTACGCCTCATTCATGTCTGGGACTACAAATGTACACCACCATACCTGGCTTGCTGGTTGAGATGGGGTCTCACTCTTTTGCCCAGTCCTGCAAGGTTCTCTCTTTTTTTTTTTTAATTTTTAATTAATTTATTCACATGTGTATACATTGTTTGGGCCATTCCTCCTCCCTGCAACATTCTCTTAAAGGGATATGTTCATAGACCTTTAATCACACATCTGCCCATGCACTGACCCCCAATTCCTCCTTCCCTTCTTCATGGGTACAGCTTAGTTCTACCCATCCCCAGCTGTCCTTTGGAAGAGTTCAGGCTCCTGACAGAGCAGAAATGACCCAACATACTAAGAGGCCCAAAGTGGTTAACGACAATGAGCAGTCAGTCTGAGTCAGGTTTGTTTTGGCTCAGCGGGACAGAACAGACACAATACAAAAGCAAAGCCTGTCAGCTGCCCAGGCCAACTCTCTGATCCCAGGCTAAGCAGGGCCAGCCTGGTGCCGTGTCAAGGATTTTGACTGCAAAGTGGAAAAGTCAGGGGATTACCTTCTGCTCAGGCCCCAGGCTGCTTCCCTTGGCCCTGCATACACCAGTCCTGGCACTGCCTCACAAGGTGACAGATGACGGCAGAAGATCTCTGAATCCCAACCTCTTCCCACAGAGATGGGAGGGAAGTCCTCAAAGGAGTAAGTGACTTGCATAGGTTTAGTTGGCAAATCTTGAAGAAGCAGGGGACAAACATCTGAGCGTCTGAGATGATGGCAGTAGACAGAGGCAAAGGCCACTCACAGTGACCCATGCACTGTGGGGCTGGGGAAGGCCACATCTGAGAAGGGAGCTCAGGGCCATCCAGACACAGGGAGGAGCACTCCAAAGACCCCAAGTCAGGTGCATACTGGTGAGCTCAAGGAAGAGAAGTAGCGCAGGATGGCCACAGTGTGTAAAGTGGCAGGAAAAGAGGCTGGAGACACCTCAGGCCAGAGATCCTGTTCCAATGCAACAGGCGGCAGAGAGACTGGCCAGGAGGGAGAAGCCCCAGCTACCAGCTCCACTAAACCGTCTCTGCATGTTCACTCCAGACTTCCCATGCCAGGCCAGGTGGGCTCATGCCACCTATCCAAGGGACCTCCTGACTAAAACTGCAGACCTTCCCTCTCTACCTCCTGTATGATATCCACAAAAGCTCCTCTGGAAGGGTGTGAGTGGCACAGTGCGTGTGACAGCTAACAGTCCCTTCTGTGTTGACCTCCAGGCTGCCTCCATTGCACTTTTCCATCCCCTTCTCCCCCCTCACCCCTCCCCACCAAGCCTCGCCAGGTTAGGAATAGAGGGAACTGGTTTGGGCTGGCCTGGTTCAGGGCTGTCTATAATTACCATAGTTTTGCTCTCTCCCCCTCCCAACATGGAGGAAGCAGTCTTAGGTCTCCCAGGCGCAGCCACCAGCCTCCAGCAGCTGCCATATGGAGGGCTGTGTGCTGCCAGGAAAGCCCGGGCCCAGGTGGGACCTGGTCAGGACTCTGTGCAGAGGCAGGCTCAGCTTCCCTCCCTCTCACCTCCATCCCAGGCACTTCCTGGGCTGGCTCCAGAAACATGCCCTTCTCCCCCAGCACCCTAAGGACCTCAGAAGGTTGAGCAGAGGAGCACCTCCCCATCTGAGGACTGAGATCCTCTCTCACAGGCCTGTCCTTCATGGTTCTTTCCTGACTAAGGGCCCACTCACCTGATTTTCCAGCAGTAGCCTCAGCGGGGAAGAAAGGATCCCGGGGCCTGCCATGTCCTTAGATGCCTCAGTGCAGCTCTCAAGGTACCTTATGTGTGTGTGTGCCTTCACAATGCCAGCGTTGGGCGCCAGGGCCCAGGGGTATTACTGAATATGACCACCCTGCGTTACACAGGACAGGTCCCTCAGTGGGTGTGGGGTCTGTCCAACTGACACTGCATGAAGTGGCAGGGCTGGGAAAGGAGCTTTGGACTCTGCACCCCTATCCTGCCCTTGACTCTCACTCAGTATCCCACAGTGCTCTGGAAAATGAAGAGGGCGAGCCAGGTCCCTGCCTGCCAGCATCTCCTTGGGATGAAGCAGCCAAAGTGGCCACTTCTTCCTGACAAGTGGACTGTACTCTCTGCTCAGCAGTGCTGAGCCTCCTCTAGGCCGGGGGTGGGGCGGGCGGGTAGGGAGGGGAATGAATGACGCCAGCCCCCTGCCGGGTTCATGGTGACAGTGCAACAGACAGAAGGAGCAAGAGGAAAGGGAAAAGCTGGTGGTGAGGGCCACCAGCTCTGCTGCTCCTCCACCTGCATTCCCACTGGCCCTGACCCTCTTGATGCTGTCCTGTTGTGCAGCTGCCTCTCTAAATGGTGTATGATATGAGCCTCAGCAGGCTCTATGCACCCATCTCCCCACACTGCACCAGCCCCAGTGACAGCCATCAAAGAATAAAGGTTATATGCTGCCTGCCCAACTCTGAAGTGGCCCGGTGGCCTCCCATGCACTGCAAAGAGCAAGGGGTAGAAAGAGAAGGACTCTGAGCATAGAAACCTGGGTACAAATCCGTTTTAGGAGATTTGCTAAGTATGGGACCTTGGACAAGTAATCTGGAACCTCCCTCTCTTTTGTTGTAAAGTTGAGACATGAACCTAGCTGGAAGGAGTCAGAGGAGTAGAGTCTAGGGATACTCGATGCCTGATACGGGCATAGCACAAGCAGATGCTCACACAGCAGCTATGACAGGCAGGAGAAGAAACATACTGAGGTACCAGCCACCGAGACATGGGGACTCCAGCATCGCCAGTAGTGCTGGCAAAACTGCTGAGTAGACAAGCAGTCCTCGGTTCAAGCACCAGCCCACTGCTTCTTCCTCTGTCCCTAGGGACAGGACTGTCTACCTTGTGGGCTGCTGGAGCATCAGTGCTCTCTCAGACAGGGCCAGCAGAGTGCCTGCCACACAGCAGGTGCATGTAAATTACTGCATCACTGTCATCAGGCCCACAGACAGTACAGACACAAAACTGTCTTCCTACTTGAGAATCTCAGTGTGGGCTCCTGGGCCTCCACCTCTGGGTTGGCTAAGTGCCACCTGACCTTTGGATTCCAGAACCCAGGGTCTCCCACTGCTCTGCCCCTTCCCTCACAATGCTGACAATACAGTCAGCCCCTCTATCCTCAGCTTCTGAAACCACGGATCCAATCAACCACTGATCAAAAATACTCACAAAACCAACACCTCTACTGAACACACACAGGCCTTTCTTGTCATTACCCCTGAACAGTGAGAGGGCATCTTCAGAGCATTTACACTGTAGCAGGCAGTACACATAACCTAGAAATGATTCAAGGGGATGGAGACCGTGGCGGATTCATGCACCACCTTACATGAGGGACTGGAGAAGAGTTTGGTATCTCGTGAGTGGAGGCTTGGGGCCAGAACCCCAAGGACGCTGACAGACAACTGTACTTATTTGAGGGTCACAGCCTCTCTAGGCTGTCAGCTGAGGAGCTGGGCCTGCAGTTGTCACCCTCTGGCAGGCCTGTGTTTTTCACACTGCTGCCCCTATGCTCCCCGACAGGCTCACCCCATCACAACCTAAATGTACGTTTCCTGTCCTTAACAGATGTTTGAAAAGGCCCTGGTATCAGTGACCCTGTCCCAAGTAGGAGGAGCCCAGGAACCTTGGTAGGACCAGGCAGGCACTCTCAGATTCTCAGAACCCCTGCCTGCCCTTGGGAAAGCCACTTGGACATTGGCAAGAGATGCTGTGTTTTTAGCTGTGGATCTCAGCAGCCAGCAGGGCACCGTGATTCACTATGTCACCCACTAGGAAAGGAACCAGGGCCTTCTGCAGGTGGGAGAGAATCTGGTTGCAAAGCCAGATGTGGTGCTGTGGTGCTGGGCAAACAAACCAACTTCTCAGATCTGGCTGAGCCCACACCAGGCCGAGCTACAGCCAGCAGGCCCTGTCCAGGACCGGCCTTCCCACTCTGTGGCAAGTCTTTGCTTACAAAAGCCAGCCCTTCAGGGCTTCTGGTGCCCACAGGCAGTTCAAACAGAACTGGCTGTCAACATCTGATCTTTAGGAACGTGCTGTTTGTATCCACAACACCCTGCCACTCTCACTTCTCCAGTGACTGCAGCTCAACTTCCAGTGACAATACAGAATGACAGCCATGCTAGTGAGCCCTTCATCAGCACTCCCAGGGAAAAACAGCACTCTACCATTGTTCATTTACTTAGGACAGCCGTGGCAAGCGGGGACACTGTGATCTCCATCTCACAGATCAAGAAACAACCTGAGCAAAGTGATATCCAAGAGGAAAGGCTTGAGTTTGGATTTTTTTTGGGGGTGGGGAAGGTAGCGGGGAGCCATTAGAGATAAGGAAGAGTCCCTGGAACAGAACTGCTGTTCAGAACCTGTTCAACCCCCACAGGAGCTGGACGCTCCCCTCTCTTTGTCCTGTCTCTCTGTGCTTCCTGGGGCAGAAGTCTGCACTGCTCCTCCACACCCTGGCACAGCTACCACCAAGGGAAAGTTCAGAACAGTTGTGATTTTCTGACTGTCTGGGGCTGCAAAGCCCCCTAGCTTCCTGCAGCCCAGAAGCGGGGGTCTGAGACCTGGGGCAATGACCCACAAGCATCCCAAGTGAGGACTTGCTACTTGGCCTCCTGGTTTAGGAAGCCTTCACTGCTGAGGCTCCCAGAAGGGAAGGAAGGAGCATAGAGATCAGCCAAGTTCCAGTGCACCCCTTCTCAGGCCTCCAGTGAAAGCCAGTGGTCAAGTGTTTACCACCCTATCTCCAGGGGGAGGAGGTGTCCAGAGCCAACAGTCTGCCCATAAAACAGGTTCTCTCCTGCTGGCCATGGGATGTTCCCAGCCCCTAGACATACAGGTCCAGGGCTCCAGCAGGGCCTGCTCATGTCCCTCTAGTACCTTCTCAACTCAGACCAGAAGAAACCACCTGGTCTGTCAAATACAGAGGGAGGACAGCTAGAGGGTGGCAGCTCCCAATTCCTTCCTAAATGTAGTGCCCAGAAACAAGCCCCAGCCTCAGGGAGAAACTACTCTGCAACACAACACCGAAGGTGAAGAAGAGGACTTTTGGACTGATCACTGGCCTTGCCCACTTCCTGTGGTGCCGGGCAAACAAACCAACTTCCCTAAGCCCTACAGGCAGAGTGAGCACTTAGCAAACAGACCGGCTAGCTTTCTGCAACAGTCTCCCGTTTCACTGTCCCCACACCAGCCGCCGCAGTCCTTTCTAAAGGGAGAACACAAGCCCTCCAGGACTGATCCCAGTAGACTCCTCAGGGCTCCCCAGCACCTCCTCAAGTCCAAGCTCAGGCTCCCAGGCCTCGCTTGTGTCCAGCTTTGCTTCCTCTTTGCCTATTCTAATGTTATAATCAAACACGAATTTCATATCTTTGGGCCCCTGCTCAAGCTGTCCCCAGAATTTCTGCTCAGCGCTCCCAACAGATGGAGTCCTCTCCTCTAGGAAGCCACCCCACTGGGTCTTGGTTTCCCTGTCCTTCACGGCAGACCTCTGTTCACGTTAGAAATCCTGACATGCCCTGATTCCTTCGCATGTCCAAGGTTCCTCCCCACTCACTTCTCACCAAGAGCCTCCCTCCAGGTCACACAGCTTCCTCTCTGCTCAGGAGCTTCCCATGAATGACAAATCCAGTTCTTCCTAACAACTGACAATTTTGCTTTACTAGCACTTGGGATGTGTTAATCTTGCCTTCCCCACCAGGTGACAAGTGTCCCAGGGGCTAACAGATGCTCCCTGCAAACACCACCGAACTGTACACTCATCTCTGTGCTGAAGGGACCAGACACCGAGAGCTACTAGGAAAACTACTGCTGAAAACTGAGCTCTTGGCCCCACCCCCAAATGCTGCACTTGAACTTCTCCCCTTTGGACGAAGAATACCCAGCCTTAATAAAACATTCCTCAACTAACCATACAACCCATCAGACCGGATGTTTCTGTATGTCAGACAATTCAGCCACATTCTTCTAATTCTTTTGCTAAACATTATTCAACCTCAAGTGGTTTACCAGGGCAAAGTAGTACACACCTGTAATCCTAGCTCTGGGGAGTCTAAAGCAGGAGGATCAAAAATACCAGGTCAACTTGGGCTATATAGTGAGACCCTAGATGAAGAAAACAAAACTGAAACCAAAACCAAACAAAAACAAGGGGGTTGGGCTGGGATGTAGCTCGGTGGTACAGCGCTTGCCTAGCATGCGTGAGGCCCTGGGTTCGATCCCAGCACCAAAAAAGAAAAGACAAAAAAAAAAAAAACCTCTCCCCAAAAACAAGGGGGTGAGCTCCATCTCCTCTCCTGGAATGATCCCTCTCCTTCATTTCTTACCAACTTCTGCCAAGCTCCTCTTTTTCATCTCTCTCTCTCTCATACTAGGGTTTGAACTCAGGGCCTCATGCTTGCTAAGCAGGTGCTCTACCACTTGAGCCACTCCACCAGCCCTTTTTTTATTTTTCATTTTATTTATTGGTGGAACTGGAGTTTGAACTCAGGGTTTCACACTTGCAAAGCAGGTGCTCTATCACTTGAGCTGCACCTCCAGTCCTCTGCCAGGCTCCTAACACAGGCTCTTCCAATTCCCAGGACCTTCTCCCCAGCCCTTTCCAGATTTCTGGTCTGCTCTCTCCATCCTTTCATCTTCCCATCTTTGCCTGTAAGGTTCCTGACTTTACACCTCAGCCTAACACAGTTCTTCTGCTCACCAACCCCCCACCCCAGTCCCTTTCCCAGGCCTCCTTGGTCTCTATAGCTTCCACTCCAGGCCTCCTCAGTCTCTATGGCCTCCACTCAACCTTTTCAGGAGCCTCCCTTACCAGTGTCCTCTCCTAATTGTCCCCATCTCCCTGCTCCTCTTTCCCCAACCCCTCAAGGCCCAGAGCCCTCTCCTATTCCCTTTCGGCTCCTTTCTCCCAACCATGCTCAGGCTTCCCAGTCTCTCCCTCTTGACCCCTTCCAGGCCCCTCCCATCTAGGTATCCATCATCTTGTTACTTGCTCCAAATCTGTTTCCGTCCCACTAGCTTTAACCAAATGCCAGGCTCAATGCTAAGCACTTCACACATCTTTGACACTCAAAGCAAACCTCTGAAGTTGGTTTTACCAATGATCAGGAAGTGGCAAAACTACATTTCTTTTCTTTCTTTTTTGTTTTTGTTTTGGAGACAGCTTCTGGCTATGTATCCCATGCCAGCCTAGAACTCACTAGGTAACACAGGCTGACCCTAAACTCTCAATCCTCTTGCCTCAGCCTCCCAAGTGCTGGGATTCAAGGTATGCTGCACCACACCCAGTGGGGAGGAAGTGGCAGAGCCACATTTCAAATTCGAGATTTGATTCTCCTAAGCTACTAAGATTCCTCAAAGGATGGTCAACTTTTATGAGCTGACATGAACTTTATGGTAAATGCTTGCTACCTCGTAGGTGTTAAGGTCTGTCTCCCAGCTTGCCTCAAAGCCTCTTCTAAAGCACATCACTGTCCTCTCCTTTAGGCCCTCCAGACTTGAGGACCAACAGCAGCCTCGGACTCCCTTTGAGTTCTCTCAGTTGCCTCATCTCCCCCTTTTCACCCTCCATCCCCTTGGCCAGCACCATCATTCCCAACCCATCATCTCCACCTCTCAGCCAGGCCTCTACCGCTCTACCGTCTAACTCCATTACCCCGAGTCCTCCACTCACATCTCCTTCAACTAGTCACTAGTAGTCACCCTTCTCCTCTGCCCTCATCCCCACCGCCCAGAGCCCATAAAAATCCACTGCCACGGGCCTGGGAAGGTAGGTCCCTTGAGCAGGTATCCTCAGTCCCAGCCCCAATATGTCCTAAGTCCTTCAAAACGACTCACCTGGCGTTCCAAAAGCCTGACGCTGGCTACTCGCCCATGCTCCTTAAGTCCCCTCGGGCCGGCCCCCTTCAAGGCCTCGGATCATATTCCCCAGGCCCTGTTCTGCGGCCCTGGAACCCCTTCGCCGCCTCAAGATGGTGTCACCTGGCCTGTGTGTCTTCAGTCCAGGTCGTTCCCGCCGCCTCAGGCGTTCTGTCCTCCAGGCGCTCATCCTGTGTCCCTCCCGCTGGCTTAGACTACCTTACCGGGGAACTCCCACGACCCGTCAGGGAGCCCGAACTCTTGGTGCCTAAGCCCACAAACTCAGGTATGACTCCTTCGTCCTCTCAGCCCAGGTCTCGGCTGACTCCCGCCCGGCTCTTACCCAAAGAGGCCGGAGAAGAAGGACTGGGAGTTCTTCACTTTGCGCTCCGCTTCGGCCAGCAGCGCCATCGCCTCCGCTTCCTTCCCGGAGTTGTCCATGACGGCTGCAAAGGTTCTCAGCTAACCACCCGACCCGGTCACTGGGAGGTCTCAGCCGCGGCCCAGGGGTACACAGGCCAGGGGAGCTAAGCTGCCTGCGTTGACGTCGCACAGGCGCGCGCCTCCCCCGGCCCGGCCCACGTGACTCGCGCCGGCCAACGAGAGGCTTCGTAGTGCGGCGCGCGCCCCCGACGCCCACGTCCCCACCAGCCACTGCACACGACCCGGGACTTGCGCCCTCCAATCGGCGTCTCGGGACCTCCGCGCATGAGCAAACATCATCGAAGGGCACCCTGCTAGCTTCCTGGGCTCTCCACGTGATGCTGTGTAAGCCAATCGTAGGCCCTACCGCCAAGAACCCGCCCCTCAAATGCTAGCGCTGATTATTCTCCACCAATCAACAGGAACCCTCGGTTGGGCCCGTCCCGCCCTGCGGAACTTGGACACCAGTCAGCTGACACTGACGCTCACATGACAGCTAGCCGCTGCCTCTTGGGTTTCACAGCTCTTCAGTGTAGAAGAGCCTCCGCGGCTTTATATTACGTCATTGTTTTTACATTTGGAAAGCCCTCTGTGATAAAAAGGAGACTGTTCGACTTTTGCTTGCGCCCTCTGCCGACCTGTGCCGAAACTGGCTTGGGGAGGACAATGAAGTAGTTGAAAGACCTGGGTGGGGAGACACGCACTTAAAAAGTTTAAGCTACTGGAGTGTCTCAACCGGCAGAGTGCCTGCCTAGAACGCGTGATGCCCTGAGTTCAAACACTAGTACTATAAGAAAAAAATCAGGTTCCAATATACCTAGTGTCCAGATCTAGGAACCAGGGTTCCTAGGAGAAATGGTTGAGGCTAGGACTGGGCAGGACATCATGCAAGATGAGTCTGGAGCATTTTGCAGCGCCGGAAAGGCAATATTACACACACACTGCCACGGATATGTCAAAGGGGCATAGGACCCACGGAAAGAGCTCCCAGTGGCAAAGCTGAAACAATTTGAGCAACGAAGTAAATTAGTTTTGGATTATAATCCAAAGCATAAAATGTCCATGTGTTCATGCTGATACAAACAACTATATATTAAGCATACAAATACATGGGGTAGAAAAACAGTGCAGAAGAATTCCGAGTAATTTTTGTGGATACTCTGCCCTTAAGAAAGTGAAGCACATAGCTGGGCACGGGTAGCTCATGCCTGTAACCCTAGCTACTCAGGAGCAGAGATCAGAAGGATCACAGTTCAAAGCCAGGCTAGGCAAATAGTATGCCAGACCCTATCTGGAAAAAACCCATCACAGAAAAAGGGCTGGTGGAGTGGCTCAAGGTGTAGGCCCCGAGTACAAACCCCAGTACTCAAAAAATAAATAAATAAATAAATAAAAATAAATAAAAAAATAGCAAAGAAAGTGGACCACAGGCGGAGTGCCTCAAGAGGTAGAGCACCTGCCTAGTGAGTATGAGGCCCTGAGTTCAATTGCCAGTACCACAAAAAAATAAAAATAAAAAGAGGGCATATAATAAAGCCTCAATAAACGCAGCCATTTACTGTAATTTTAATGTTTTTATGGCATTTAACCCAGGCCTCAAGCATACTAGGCAAGCCCTCTACCACTTGAGCCACGCCTCCAGCCCTTTTGTTTATATTTTGCTTTTGAGACAGGGTCTCACTGGCTGGCTTTGAACTCTAGATCCTCCTGCCTCCACTTTCTGAGACTGGGATTACAGGCACACACCACCATGCCTGACTTCTCTTCTACATTAAATACTTTCTAACCCACTCTCTTATGGTTGCCACTGTATTCTAAGCAGAGAGCAGATGGGGACGATCCTGGGTCACCACAAGCAGTTTTAGTTCTGTGCACTTCCATAAAAGCTTCCATTTGTTTAAAGCTATTAAATTTCAGAGTAACTTGTTATGTAGCAGCAGGTAACCAATACAACCCCAGTCCAAAGCCAGGCTTCCATTGCTAGAGTCACAGCACTGAGTGATCTAGGGTGGATCCCAAACAGGCTCAGCACTGGAGTGCCGCTAAGCAGCAGTGCCCGGTCACATGATGTGCCTCACATTTCTCAAGTAACAGCAATGGTGTCCATCCCATTCTACAGATGGAGAAAACTGAGGCTCAAAAAGGAAAGTGACTTGCATAGGCCACGATGAAGGAAGAGGAGCCAGGGTCCAAATTCAGGTTCATGGGATGTCTGAGCCAATTCTCCTAATCAGCACGTCCCAATTGCTTCAGACTCAACCTCTGCCTCCCTCCTCTCCTGCTCAGTCTTTAAGACTTCACTGCAATGAAGTCTTTTTGTGATGCCTTTTTTTTCTTTTTCTTTTTTGTAGTGCTGGGGATGAGGCCCCAGGACCCTGGGAGGGAGGTGGAGCTTTCCCTGCCCTCTGCATTTTGGAGTTAGTGCAGAAGTAGCTGGCTATTCTTGCCTGTGCTGCAGCCAAGGTCCTTCTGTTGCTGGCCACCAGGGTCCTTCATTTCACAGCTGAACTGTTAGAGCCACAGACCATCCTCATGGCTTAACCTAACCCACCCTTCTGTTATGATGGCCCAAAGCACACCCACTGTCACAATCTAGCTACCTTGTTTGCTTACTTATCACTGCCACAGTCCTGCTCCTAAAGCTACAGCTGCATGAGGAAAGTGACCTTGTTCCTCCTACTTTCCTGCATCCCTGATGGGAACTGGGACACGGTCAGTCATCATGCTGAATGACTGCCTGGATGCCTATACCCAGCTCTCCCCCAGTCCTCCAGGGCAGGCGCGAAGGGCTCACCTCCTGGCCCTAGCGGGGGGCTGCCAATCGCTGGGAAGCTTCTGTGGGGCTGATGGGCTGGGGAGTCAGAAGTCAGCTGCTCAAGAACCCAATTTAATAAGATTTACAAGTAGACACGTACAAAACACACCTAACAATGTACAAGTCACCGCAAGATGAGGGACTGGCATGTAATACAGAGACCCCACCCAGGGTGGGCCAATGTGCTGTGCTGTGATCCCAGGTATTGTTTCCTGGTGCTCCACGTCTTGGCCTCACTGACCAGTGGAACAGACCCACACCTGCAGCTAAGATTGGAGAGCTATCCAGACCTGACCTTTCCCTCCCCCAGGAAATGTGGGACAAAAAGAGGGGCAGAGACTATCAACCTGGAGAGGATGGAGTAATAGGGACTTCAGAGCTGTCTCATGATGCCTTCTCTGCCTGTTCACAGTCAAATGCCCTCCAGGTTTGCTAGCAAAGCTGGCCAGGGGGACAAGGAGGATAGGAGTAAGGGTAGAAGGAGCCAAAACACCCCCAGAGAGGCCCAGGGAGGTGGGGACAGGGCTGGAGCCCCCCAGACTAGCTGCCAGCAGGGAGTCACCACTGCAGGGGACCGATGTCAGCCGCAAGCTCCTCTTCCTCCTCCTCCTCCTCCTCCTTTAGTGGAAAGGGCTTCACAGGCCACTTGACCCTGACGACAGGCTCCACATGCTCCTGAAGGCGGTGCCGTTTCATGTGGGCATTCCGACTCTTGATCTTGTCGAACACCCTGAAGAGTCAGAGGATACAGGTTGGAACAGGAAGGAGGCGGTGGACAAGGGACAGACTGCAGGTCCAGGCTAGGAAGGGCCAGCTACCTTTCACACTCTCTGCATGGAAAAACATCCTGGCCCTCCACACCCCCTGGCAGCTCAGGGGTCCGATTTGGGCCCGAGCTTGGGCTGGGACTGAGGATGGATTCTCTCCTGAAGCTCTTGGTCTTTATCTTTAACTCAGGAGTTGGACGGTGGCTGGGTCGCTCACGAGGGCTGCAAGTGACCTACAGAGAGGGCAAAACACCATCAGGGCACTGACCTTGAACCCTTGTTGGGAGGATGGATTGGGGACACAGGTCCTCTGCAGGGTGACTTTCCCTTAGGAGTGCCTCCCCCGCCCTCCAACTGCGGTGGCAGGTGGCAGGTGGTGTCTGGACAAGAGATACACTCCAGATCCCTCCCTCATGGTCCGCTACCTTTTCTTCTGTCCTCTCTACCTCATCCAGCTCTCTCCTGACCCTCTTTTCTAGCCCTGGGGCTCGGCCGCAGTCAAACTTGATCATTTTTTTCCAGATGTAATAATACTCAACACACTGTGCTACAGTCTTTGTCTGGATCTAGTGGAAGAAAACAGAAGCAGGCTGTGGACAGAGCCTCGCAGTCCCCCAAGTGTGACCCAACCCCCCTGGCAGTCACCACCTGGGAAAGCCTTTCTAAAACACTTCTCCCCTGGCTTGGCCGGCCCCTCACTGCACAGGCAGAGGGTCACAAAGTCCTCCCAGGTGATGACAAGGTCCAAAGCAAAGCCATATGGTAGCCACCAACATCTAAGCCCAGCTCACTATGAGCAGCAATCCCAGCCAGCCCAGGATTCTTCCCTATAAAAGACCCACAGGCAAGGATGCTCACTGTGATGTCATGACAACTGCCATACCTACCACCAGCATTACTTAAAGCCGAGTGCCCTCACTCCATGGAATGCCATGCAGCTATCCCAACTAGATAGGGTCCACATACAACAGGATGTGGTTTGAATCGAGTGTACTCAGTCCCCACCATTTATTTGCTCTTCCCTAAGGATAGATCTTGTTAAAGGTGACTTCTGGAGCCAGGCATGGTAGCCATGCCTGTGATCCCAGCAGATGGAGGCAGGACAGTTTTTTGTTGTTTTTTTTTCTCCCCCAGCACTGGGGCTTGAACTCAGGGCCTACACCTTGAGCAACTCCACCAGCCCTTTTTTGTGAAGAGTTTTTTCAAGATAGGGTTCCAAATTATTTGTCCAGGCTGGCTTTGAACCATGATCTTTCTGATCTCTGCCTCCTGAGTAACTAGGATTACAGGTGTGAGGCACTGGTACCCGGCTGAGGCAGGACAGTTTTGAGAGTTCAAGGTCAGCCTACGCTATACAAAGAGCAAGCTCTGTCTCTATACAGACAGAGAAACAAAATGGAGGGCTAGGGTTATAGCTTAGTGGTAGAACACATGCTTAGCATGCTTGAGGCCCCAGCAGAAAAAAGTTTAACTGCTCTGGAAAGAAAACTTCTCAGGAAATTCAACTGGTTAGTGAATTCACTCCAAAAATAGTTTCTCCCTAATATGTGACTTTGAAGTGGAAGGTTCCATCGTACTGTCAAAACTGATGTATACTGATTGTTACAAAAATCTCTGCAATTAAGTCATCGAATTTTATAAGGCAATAACACTGAAGGATCAGATTGTGCTCAGAGTCAGAACCTCTCTCCTCTTTCCATACTCCCCCAGTGTGTGGTAGAAAGATAGAAAATGTAATTGAAAATGTGGCTTTTTTCCATGATACCCATTTTTGTGGTGAGAATTTTTTAAATTATATTTTTGTTTAAGTTTCAGTAAATGTTATCTGTTTATAAATTTAAATAAAATTTTATGTTTTGTGAGCTCTAAAAAAATAGCTTCTCCACATAAACTTGTTACAGCTTTACGTGTGCATAAACTATGAGTCAAAACAGTACATCCTCTACCTAAGCAACATCACCAAGCAAAAAGAAAATAAAGTGGGACTTACTCTGAACAAGATGGAACAACAGAAACCAGAAATACACTCGTATCCCAAACAATGAAACAGCCAATCTATATGAACAATGGTGGGTGAGACCCCAACTCTCTCAGTCAACAAAGGACAGTGAAGCCTGGAAGGGGCTTGTACATGAATGTCCACAACAGCCTAGTTTATAATCGTCTCTAGCTAGAAACCACTCAGATGTTCATCATTTAGCAAATGAGTACACAAACTGTGGTATGAATGTGCAATGGATGACTGAACTATTAATACACGCCAACAAGAGTGAACCTCAAGATTATGCTGAGTATAAGCAGCTGGAAGCTGAGCACATGCTACATGACTATTCCATTGATAAAAAAAAACTCTAGAAAGTGTAACAGATTTATAGTGATAGAAAGCAGATCAGGGGCTGACATGGGACAGGGAGGGGCATGGGGGATGGGGGATAGATTGGCAGGGGCAAGAGGAAAAGTTTAGGGGCCATGGATATGTTTATTATCTTATTTTGTGGGGCTGAGGTTTGCAATCAGGCTTTTGCACTTGCAAGGCAGGCGCTCTACTGCTTGAGCCATACCTCCCAGTCCATTTTGCTCTGGTTATTTTTGGAGATGGGGTCTTGAGAACTATTTGCCTGGGTTGGCCTCAAACCTCAATCCTACTGATCTCAGGCTCCCAAGTAGCTGGGATTACAGGTGTGAGCTGCTGGTGCCTGTCATGTTCATTATCTTGGTTGTGGTGAAGTGTCACAGGCACATAAATCCATCAAAATTGATGACATTTTGCACTTGAATTATGTTTAATTTTGTGTACATCAACTTTTTAAAAGCAGCAGTATATTCTATGTACTGTGATGCTTTTTAAAGTATATGCACATTATATATGGAGCTCTGAACAGACAGAAATACTTGTGAGCACCCAGCCAGAGCTCCCAGAGTTTATAAAGGACAGAGCAGGCTAGAGGATTTGTTTTAAGCACATAACGCATGTCTGTACGGTCTGACTTTCTGAGATGATAAACTGTTTCCGATTTGAGTGGAGTGTGGCCACAGGCAGGGGAAGGCTGGCTGGGGTCCTGGACCCTGAGGCCCTTCCACTCGGTAGGGCAGCTGCATGGTCTGTCCCTGCCCTCCTTCACTTACCATCTTGTGTATCAGGTAAAAGTCCTTTTTGTGGGCACAGAATGCCTTCTTAAAGAGCCTCTTCTCCATGGGGGTCCAGATGTCTGACCCTGCCAGAGAACACAGCCAAAAGGGGAGGACATTTGTCCCTGTGGGAGCCTAGCCAGAGCTGAACTGCAGACCATCTTCTCATTAACGCCTCCATTACCAAGTACCAGCTGTATGATCTCATACAATCCTCACAAAACCCCACAACGGTGCATTACTACCCCTACTCTACAGATGTGGCAACTGAGGAGTCCATGCCTAGCTAAGGGCAGGTAGACCGCAGGCTGCCGGAATCCAGGGCTGGTGTGCTCATCCCTTGGACCTGAGTCATCTTCCCTGCTCCCTAGCAGGAACAGCCCTATCTCAGGTGGGAAGAGCCTTGAGGGAGCCATTGGGCAAAGAGGAAGACAGGACCTAGTGAGCAGAAAGCAGTGCCCGCTGAGTCACCCTGGATAGGACAGGCCCTTCTAGAAGGGCCAGCAAAGGCCCCAAGGCAGAGCTTGCCATTGGACCTGACTTGTTGGCAGGATTCTCAGCCAGGCCCAAGAATCCCAACAGCCTTTCCACAATCACCTGTGTAGCGATAGTCAGCCAGCGGGTGCGTGTGTGGCTTCTGGGGTCCTCTGAGTAAGAGAGTCTCCAGGGCAACCTAGAAGGGGAGCAGGTGCAGGCCACTCTCAGAGGCTAGGATTGTAAGGCAGAGAAGCACCTCCATTCTCTCCTTCACATAAGAAACACATCCCAAAGTCTCTCCCAACTCCAGGAGTACTCAAAGTGCTTGGCCCCTGGGCCAGTGCGCAGACTGTGGAGGCACACCTGTGAGTGAAGCTACCATAGTAGTATGACTTCCTCTGTGGAGGACACCATGTGTGGCTTTATTCTGGCACCAGCACCCAACTCCACCAGGGACTGGCATTTAGAGGAGCCCTGCTCTGGTCCCACACCCCATCTGATTTCTCCAGAGCACTCAATTGTTAGCCAACAAGCTTTAAAAATATAGTTCCTGGTTTGTCTCCCTTAAAACATAATTCCTATGAGCGCAGGGATTTGCCTCAGTCACTAGTCAGGACCAGATATGTAATTTATGAAAATGGGCACCCCTGTTCGAGAAGTGTGAAGATTCTCAAGAATTCAGTAAGAGAGCATTAAACCAAGCACAGAGCCCTCAGCCTGCTGGCCTCAATGCGCAACTGTGCCACCCACTCAATACCGATGGCTGCTCTGGTGAGGGCCCACTGTACACACAGCACTGCCCTCTCAGCCTGGCAGAAAGCAAGACCAATGGAGAGGTAAGTTTTAGGTCCTTAACAGGGTGATGTGACTCTTCCTCTTCCCCTCTTCAGAGCTGGAATTTTAATTTATTTTTCTAAGCCTCAGAACTATGAGGAGAATGCATGGAGTAGGCAGAGGATTTGTGTTGTCTTGGAGGTTTTTATACATGGCCTTTAACACAAGGATGAAGCTGTGTGTAGTGGGGCACACCTATAATTCCAGCACTCTAGGGGCTGAGGCAGGAAGATCTCAAGTTCCAGACTAGTGTGGTCTACGTAGTAAGACACTGTCAAACAAAACAGAACAACAAATACCAAAAGACAACCAAAGGCTAAAATTCAGTAGATAAATCAGATGAGCACAGGGCACAGCTGGGTCTACTGCAACCTCCCCCCTCCCCACCCCACCCCCTGACCCTATTCATCTTGGAGGATCAGTAACTGATAGGCCAATCCTACAGCAGAGTGTCCTTGACAGTCAACTCCTGCCCCACCTCACCTCAACGCTGCCCTGGGCTTCGTGTAGGCAGTGCAGAGTGAGCTCCAGGTTGGTGCCCCCTCCTGGCATGACACTGGAGCATGCCACATTGCAGAGCTCCGTCACTGTGGTTCCAGTTATGGGTGAGCAGTGAAGCCAGGATCAGGAAGAAGAGACGAGGGTGTCAGGAGGCTGGGAGAAAGCCCTCCGACACCACACACATTCCCTTCCTTGCACGACTCCATGGAAGTCCTGACCGGGCACCCACTCCTGACAGTCTGACCAGCCCCAGTTGCAGGGTGAAAGTTGGGGCAGAATACAGCCTGGGCAGGAGCAATGGTGGGCCTGGCTACCCTCTCCACCTTCTGCCCAGAACACTGCTTCTTGGTGGGGCAAAAACCTGGGGGAAAGGGACCTCCCTGGAGCTGGAGGGGGAAGGAGGGCGTGGGAATTTGACCCCAAAGCCTCAGCCACCTCTGTCCTGTGTCTCCGGGTTGGTCATCACGTCTCCCCAAGGCTTCCAGACCAGAGAAGCCATATGCTCATCCACTCCAGCCAACGACCTCTCCTGCAGCTCGGGGATCTCAGCCTGAAACCGGCTTCCTATGTTGATGTGTCTGAAACAAGGCCGCACATAAAGACAAGTGAAACAAGCAAAGGTGACTAAGACATGTAACAAGACAGAAATGTGCTGTGGGCTCTGCTCTCAGCAACAGTCTGCTCTGTGGAAATGGCCTTCATCTCTCAGGCAAAATCTATTAGCCCCCCTGACAGATGCAGGCACTTCAGCAAGATATCTGGCGACATTTCCTTCTTCTTCTCTCTTTCCCTCAGACTTCTGGCCTGGGGTATCTCTCTTGGGTTCTAGGACAGGAAAGTGCATTATGAGACCTGGCCACATCTGTCCAGCCACGTGCCATAGATACTTTCGAGTAGTGCACTTAACCATCACCAACTCTGCCTTGACCCCCAAAGTCCAAGGCATTTGCCCAGCTGTGTCTGCCTGGACAGAAGGAGTAACGGGGAACTTCCTACTGTTTCCAGGGAGCCTCTGCAATCAGACCTGACCTCCCTGTGAAGGAGTCCTTGGGAGGAAGTGAACTGGACTGCATGGCAGATAAAAGCACCCTTACTTGGAAGGACTCTTGGGTTCTGAGTGTTCCAACTCACGGTTCAATGCTGATCTTAGTGTCGTCCTTCACCACACAGATGCCAAAAGAGCCATCCACTTGATCTAGAAAACATACAGTGAAAAGCCTCAAGAAGTCTGACCAGACATGACCCACAGGGTTCATTGGCCTGCTTTTGTAGACACAGCTGAAAACAGGCTGATAAGGTCCCATGGGAGGGGAAGGACTTCTGCAAAAGCAGGGGAAGGAACTCAGCAAACAACAAACTAATGACAATCACACACTGTTATTAAAACAATAGTTAAGGTCTCTGGAAATTGTCCTAGGGGAACAGTGTTTGGAGAAATATTTACTCAAGAAAACTGATCAACTCTTGATAAGAGCAAGGATCTGTGGCACCTGAGCCAAGCATAGCCCCCTCCCCACCCATCTCCTGTAACCACAGCCACATGCACAGGGCTCCATCCAATTAGGTGCAGCTGGGACAGGGCTCACACAGCTCCCATGCTTAAAGGTATGAAAGGAAGGCAGAAGGACAATTTCTCAGCAAAGAATACCATTAAGAGATAGATACTATTTTACAAATGGAAATTCTAGGGTTAAAAAGTGAAGTAACAAAACTGGAGCTCAAGAGGTTTGAGGAGGCAGAAGGAAATTATCAGCAAACTTGAAGACACATCAGCAGAGATTATGGTCTGAAGAACACAGAAAAGGGAGTGAAGGAAAGCGAAGAGGGCCCAGAGACCATTAAATCCCAACCACATGTGATGAAGTTGCCAGATGAAGAGGAAACGGGCAGAAAAATATTTAAGGAAATAATGATAGAAAACCTCCCAAATTTGATGGAAAACAATACACACACCCAAGAAACTATAAACTCCAAATAGGAGACCTACATCCAGGCAACATGTTGAAAGTCAAAGATAAAGATAAAGCCAGGCACAGGTGGCTCACGCCTATAATCCTAGCTACTCAGGAGGCAGAGATCAGGAGGATTGAAATTCAAATCCATACTGGGCAAATAGTTCGTGAGACCCTATCTCAAAAAAAAAAAACAAACCCAAAAAAACCCCACAAACCTATCATGAAAAAGGACTGCTGGAGTGGCTCAAAAAGTAGGCCCTGAATTCAAACCCCAGAACCACACACACAAAAAAAGATAAAAGTCTCAAAAGCAAAATGAGAAAACAAAAACAAAAACAAAAACCTCATTACATTCAAGGGCGCTCTGATAAGATTAACAGGTAACTTCTCACCAGAAGCATAGATGGTCAGAAGGTAGTGGGAGGATATACTCTATGTGCTCGAAAGAAATACCTGTGGGTAAAAGCACCTGCCTAGCAAGCATGAGGCTCTGCATTCAAACCCCACTCCCACCAAAAAAAATTATAAAAGAAATAACTGTTAACCAAGAGTCATGTATCCAGTAATGAAAGGAAGGCTAGTGTGTGACTCAGTGGTAGAATACCTGTCTAGCAAGCACAAGGCCCTGAGTTCAACACCCACTAATGCAACAAGGAAAAAGTAAAAATAAAATAAAAACATTCCTGGGTTAAAAAATTGAGAACATCTGTTGCTAGCAAAGTTGGCTTATAGGAAATATCAAAGATAGAACATTATTCACCTCTAGAAAGAAAGAAATCACTGATACATGCTGCAACACAGATGAAACCTGAATACTTGATACTGAGTGAAGGACACCAGAGACAACTAACACACATGTATGATCCCACTTCCATGAAATCTCCAGTCACCAAATCTATAGAGACAGGCCTAGACCTGGGTGAGAGGACAGGAGATGAGTGACTGCTGAGCAAGGAATTTCCATCTGGGGTGAGGAAAATGTCTGAAAAGCAACTGTAGCGATGTTGCCCAGCTCTGTGTGTATACAGAACCACTCCATTACACATTTTAAAGTGATGAGTCGTGTAGTATGCGAATTGTGTCTCATTAAAGCTGCTTTCTTTTTGGAGGTACTGGAGTTTGAATTCAGGGCACTGTGACTGACAGACAAGCACTCTACCACTTCAGCCACACCCCAGCCCTAAAGCTACTATGTTTAAAAAGAAATACTAAGGATAGTTCTTCAGGCTGAAAGCAGATTACACCAGAGTAATTTGGACTCCCCCTCCCCAACACACACAAATAGAGTGCTGGTAAAGGTAACTATGTAGCAGTTACAAAATAATTGCATTATTTCACTTCTGTTCCTAAGTAACTCAAAGACCAACTCCATAAAACAGCATGTGCTAGGAACCTCTAATATCTAGAAATACAATGTAGTTACAATGGCCAAAGGCCAACTGGCTACACAGGGCAGCCAAGCTGTCCCAGGATAAAGCAGAATATCTGATGGCGACTGGCCCCTGGACTGAACAAAGGGATGAAGAATAGCGACATAACAAACCCCACAAATAGCACTTGCTCTCCTTTGTCCTCTCAGGATTTCTGCATGACAAAACTAAACAAGGTGATAATTATGACAGCATGCAAGTGTGTCTACTGACCTATGTGTCTATCCATTTATAAAACAACAGTGATATAAAAAAATGCATCAGAGGGAATAGTTACAAAGGAGCAGGGTTTCTATATTTCATTATAATTGAGTTAGTACTGATCTGAACAGACTCTGGTAAGATGTATACTGTAAGACTTATAGCCACCACTAAGAAATGAATAAGCCAAGGATGAAAAGGAACTAAAGGAATTAAAATGTTACACCAGAAATATTTACTTAATGCAAAAGAGAGGAGGAGCAGAAAGGAAAAAAGACACAAGATATACAGAGAATAAAAACAAAACAGCACATGCAAAACCGACCATATTAATAACATTAAGTGTGACTTGATTAAACTCAATAAAAAAGGCAGTGTTTGTGGCTGGGGCCATGGCTCAAGTGGTGTAGCACCTATCTTATAAGCACAAGGCCCCAAGTTCAAACCCCAGTACTGCAAGAAAAGAAAAGAAAAAAGGCAGTGCTTGTCATGAATAAAAAACAAAACAAAACACACATACTCCGACTAACGCCATCGAAGGAGACACACTTTATTTTCAAAGACACAAACTGGTTGAAACAAAAGCACGGGGTTGGGGGGGAGGTGGCACAAACAATGTATGCACATGTAAGTAAATGTAAAAAGGATAAAATAAAAGGAGAAAGAAAAAAAATAAAACCTAAAAAAAAAAGAAAAGCACAGAAAAATGCACACCATGAAAACAACAACCGCAAAATGGATAAAATGGCTTCTACTACTATCAGACAAACAGACTTTTATCATCACGATAAAAGGTCAAGCCACTGGGAACACATGATGATTACCAACATGTACACTGTACAAACACAGCCTAAAACACACGAAGAGAAGCCTGACAGAGGTGAGATGAGGAGCCTGAGTCAGGGTGCGGCTCACAGTAGAGCAATCATTTAGCACAAGCAAGGCGCAGCTTATGCTCCCAGCACGAATGAGAGTTGGAGATTCTGATACCTTCTATTTTGAGTCAGCTGACTTGAGAGCAATCAACAAAGAAACACAAAACTTAGGAAGCACTGTAAGCCAAGTAGACCTAACAGACGTCCCTGGGGCATTCATTCCACTGACACCTGCAGAACACACACATCCTTGCCCAGAAAACACGTATCAATACATTTAAGAGGACTCAACTAATCCAAAGTACATTCTTGACCATGACAGAATTAAACTAAAATCAAAAGAAGGTAATTTGAAAAATCCACCAATATGTAGAAATTAAACCGTATACTCTTTAGTAATTAATGCACCAAAGAAATCAGAAAATAATATGAGAGGAATAAAAATGAAAACATAACATACTAAAACTTAAGCAGTGCCAAGAGGGAAATTTATGTTGTGTCTATCTTTTAAAAAGCAACGTCAAATGTCAAATTAATAACCTAAACTTTTATCTTAAAAATGAGAAAGTGCAAAGTAAGCATAAGAAGGGGAATAAACAGAGGGTGAGTATGATCAAAATGCATTGTGTGCGTGTCTAGAGAGGTCATGAGGAAACCCCTTACTGGGTGTTAGGGTTAGGCTCAGGGATAAAATTAAAAAAAAAAATGAAACCCTTAGAATGCACAATTTATGCCACGTAAGAAAAAAAAGAAAGGATATAACAAAAAGGAGAAATGAAATAGAGGGTTAAAAAAGAGAAAAGTTAATAAAACCAGAAAAATTTTAAAGGTTCAAAACATTTGACAAAATGTCTGGAGGAGTGGGAGAGAGAGAGAGAGGTCTCATATTACTAAAATCAGAAATTGGTATCACTACCAATCTTACAGAAATAAAAGGATTATTTTTTAAAAAACACAATGAATAACTGTTGCCAACAAATAATTTAGATAAAGTGAAGCAATTCCTAGAAAGACAGATGCTACTAAAACTGACTCAAAAAGAAATAGAAAACCTGAGTGAAGCTACAGGAAGTATAGATATCAGTAAATTTTAAAAACTTCTCTCCCCACCAAAAAATCCCAGGCCAGATAGCTTCACTGGTGAGCTCTGCTCAACAGTTAAAGAATTAATCCAAATATCTATAAACAGGGAACATTTCCCAGCATGCTCCAGTATGAGGCCAGTGCTACCAGGATACCAAAACCAAAAACACTGCACAAAAACTTGAGACCAGGACTCTTTATGTGTGCTGGAGGCATGGCTCAAGCAGTAGAGTGCCGCCTGCCTAGCAAGCATGAGGCCCTGAGTTCAAACACCAGTGAGACAGAAAAAAAAAAAAAAAAGAAAAACAAGAATTGAGTTGGTGAACTCACATTTTTCCAATTTCAAAGCTTACCACAAAGCTATAGCAAGCAAAAACAGTGTGGTACAGCATAAGGATAAGCATATAGACCAATGCAATAGAACTGAAAGTCCAGAAAAAAATACATTTATGGTCCACTGATTTTCAACAAGGTGCTGAGACAATTCAGTGGAAATAATGTTTTCAGCAAATAGGGCCAGAACAACGGGATAGCTCCATTAAAGTAATAAATTTGGACCCCACCTCATGTAGTATATAAAAGGTAACTGAAAACTGACTAAAGACCCGAATTTAGAATCAAGCTTATAGCTGGGCACTGATGTTCACATCTGCAATCATAGCTATTTGGGAGACTGAGATCTTGGTTTGAAGCCAGCTGGTTCGACTATTCAGTCTGTAAGACCCCATGTCCAAAATAACCAGAATAAAGTGGACTGGAGGTGTGCTCAAGTGGTAGAGCCCCTGCTTTGTAATTGAGAAGCCCTGAGTTCAGACTCCAGTCCCACCAAAAAAAAAAAAAAAAAGAATAAAACTCTCACAAGATAATAGGAGCAATTTCATGACTTTATGTCAGGCAACATTTCACATTCAACATCAAAAGCACAAATAACTAAAGAAAGAATAACTTGAACTTCATCCATTTTTGTAAGAAGATATAGGAATAGCCAATAAGGACATGGAAAAGTGCTGCACATCATTAGGGAAACGTGAATCAAAACTTTAGTGAGGTACCACCATACATCTACAAGGATGGTGAGAACAAAACACACGGTCCAGGACCGAGGCGGGGGTTCAGGTGGTGGAGGCTTGCCTAGAAAGTGAGGTTCAATGCCCAGTACCAGGAAACAACAAATCAAACCACAACAGCCCATAACAAGTGTGGGCAAGGATGCGGAGGCATTGGAACTGTCCTACACTGCTAGTGGAAACCCAAAATGGCACAAACATTTTGCAAAACAGCTTGGCGGCTCCCTCAAACAGTTAAACTGTTACCATATGACCCAGAATTTCACTCTAGGTACCCAAGAGAAATAGGAATATGCGCCCTCAAAAAAAAGGCGTATGCAGTGCTCATCGCAGCGTTATTCATGACAGCCAAAAGGGAGAAGACCTGTATGCCAATAAACTGATGAACAAACAAAATGCAGTCTGTCCAATGGCATATTATTCAACCATAAAATGAATGACGAACCCAAAACGCATCATACTAAATAAGCTAGACACAAAAGGCCACATACAGTGTACGATTCCACTTAAATGAAATGTCTAGAGTAGTCACTGTGCTCATTAGGCAGGGGCTCTACCACTTGAACCATGCCCTCAGCCCTCTTTCTGTGTGGAAAACTCTCAGCATCTGATGTGCTAGTCCCAGTTGGACCTAAGGAATTTGTGAGTAACACTGAGATCCAAACAGCTAGGGCTAGAGAGAACTGCTAGACCAGATGCCACAGGGGGAGTATCTATGGCCAAGGAGAGTTTCCCTGCCTGATGACTCACCAAGCCCAGAGCTGAGGAGCTGGTGGGGCCCTGCTTGGGACGCTGAACAGAGCGTGTTGAAATAGAGCCCAGAGCCATCCCGAATGGGGCTGAGCATGGGTGGAGGAGTGTAGGGGGAGCACTGGAACAAGCCCTTCAGGAGGTGGTCCACCAAGAGCACGGGGGAGCGGAGGCAGCTCTGGTGGCAGCCTGTCCCAGGGCCCGGCTCTGACAAGGAGGAGGGTGGTGGAGGCATGAACAGCGCCTTGGGCTGTGGGCGCTTCTTCCGCTTTCTCTGCTGGCTGCTGTCCTTGATGTCTCTCTCTTCCCCATCTCTCTCTTGTCCCTGGTGAAGGAGAGTCCAGACCCACAGGGGTCACTGGATGCCACCTGCCACACCACTCAGTCTTCAGGGTGGCACAGAGTGGACAGAGGGGACTGGCCATGGAGATGGAGGGAAATCCATGGCCACTTAGAATGGCCACACGGGGGCCTTCAGCCCAGGAGAGAAAGCAGGGCCTTCTCTGTATTGTCTGGCCACACTGGAGCCGGAGCTGGGTTCTAAGCCTCATGATGTCCCGAGGCTGCAGCCTTCTCATGCTCCTGTTTGGAGGTGTGTGGGGGTAGTTGCAGTGGAGGCCAGTGATGATGCATGGTGGTGTGACAAAATCCTATGATCCCAACAGTGAGACTCGTCACTGATTGAGGGGACCCTGAGTGCATCAGAGCTTGTCCAGTGTGGTTTTCCAGCTTGGGCAGAAGAGACAAGCCATGTGACCAGTCACGTGACCTCACAGTGCTCCCCATCACTGTCTGGCTCAGGTCAGTCTCTTCCACAGGGCTGGGAGCCCCAGGAAGCAGGGCTGGGCTATCATACTCACCCCTGGGCCCAGCACTGCCCAGCACTGGGCTGACACAGGACTCAGTGAGTGCTGAATGACTGAATGAAAGTGTAAACCAATGCCTCTAGAGTCCTGTTTTCCTGGTGCGTTTGGGGTGGGTTTTCCCATAGCCTCTACCAACAGGTGGAGAAAGCAGCAGGAGGAGGCAGATAAGCACCCACCTTAGCTATGCCTCCCAGAGAGCGGGTGACTGGAGCTATGGGGACTGACACAGGGATCACCAAGGGGGCTGCAGCCATGCTGTCCAAGGGCTTCCTGGCTCCGGGAGGACTCTGCCCATCCCCATCTGGCCTCAGGACTTGTTTTGGTGGTTTGCAAAACTCTGTGCCAAATACCTAAACATGGAGAGATGATGGCTTTTTAAGGAGAAAGAGCAGGTTGGGGACAGAGGAGCTGTTCCTCAGGACAACCAGAATAGCTGCTGTAGAATTCTAAGGTGGGAGGCTGAGGAGCTGTTGCAATCCTACACAGCAATCAGTAGCCCACCAAGGGCAGCCCAGCCTGCCAGACCTTCCCCACTCCCCAACAAGATGCTGCCTTCAACCTGAGATAAATGCCACTGTCATCTGTTCCCCAAAGCCTGCAACTCCTGAAGCCACTGTTCAGGCCCCTTTACCTGCTGCTCCTGCTTCCCACGAGGTGAGGGCCACTGGTCGCTGTGGAAACACATGTGGCTGCTCAGCCCCTTTTCGGTGTAGAACATCTGGCTGCAGTTCTTGCAGACGTAAGTGCTCCTTGGCTCTGTCCAGTCTGCAGGACTGCCATTTGGCTGGTTACTGGGGGTAGACAAGGCAGGAGGGAGAACAGGAGAATGAGATTCTGTCTCTGACCACTGGTTTGTCCTGCTTTTAACTCATCTTCACTGACAACTCTTGATAAATGCTCAAATATGAAGGCCATACCCATGTACAGGGCTGAAGTATCCTCTTCAGTATTGAAGGCTTGCAGCTCACTTCCCCAGGACCGCACAGAAAAGCTACCTAGGACCCTGTGTGAGGGCACTGCTGGGATGGGGTGGGAGGACTCACTAACTTACCATCCACCTGCCATGTTCTCCTCCTTCATTGGATGGGGGAGCCTGTAGATGTTCCCACCCTGAAGATGAAAACATGTCTGAGCCAACACAGCAGAAGCAAGAAGGCACAGAAGACTTGTTAGAGGACAACTCAGAGAGAGTCTAGGTGGCGGTGGATTAGACAATGGTTTCTTAGGTTCAACACCAGAGCAAAACAAGAGACCAAACAAGACTTCATTGAAATTGAACACTTTTGTCCTGCAAACACTACAGCAGATACAATGAAAAAACAGCTTACAAAATGGGAGAGAATATCTATGAGTCATGTGTCTGATAAAAGGGCTTGCTTTCAAAATGTGTAAAGAACTCTTCCAACTTCAATGACAACAACACAGTAATTCAGTTGTGAAAATGAGCAAAGGATCCGAACAGCTATTTCTTCCATGAAGATGCACAAATGGCTAAGAAGCATATGCCAGGATGCTCAGCAAGGTTAGCCATCAAGAAAATGCAAATCAACACCATAATGAGAGAGCACACCTGTAATTCCAGGACTTGGGAAGCGGAGCAGGGGGACTGTGAGTTCAAGGCTGGCCTGGTTACATACCAAGACCCTTTCTCAAAAACACAAAATTAAGTCATTCTTGTTCTCCCTCTAGAGATGACCCACGTACGGTCTACTCAAAGTGTAATCCTTTCCTAACAAACTTTACTATTGTTTTCACTATAAAACAACAAAATGATACAAAACAAAAACCCCATCATGAGGAATCACACGCACTAGGAAGACTACAGTAATAAAAAAGAACAGGACCAAGTGCTGGGGAGGTCGTGCAGAATTCAGACTCCTCGCAGCTCAGAGGGAGGCGTAACATGGTACCACTACTTTGGAAAGGAGTCTGGCAGTTTCTCAAATTAAACTGAGTTTCTATATGGCCCAGTAATTCTGCTTGCTAGAAATGAAAACATGAATCCACACACAAAGTTGTACACAAATGTTTATGGCAGCTTGTTCACAGAGCCAAAGAGCAGAAGCAGTCCACCAATGAACAGCCAGATAAAAGCTGGTCTATTCATCCACTGGAATATTGCTCAGCCATAAACATGAACGAAGCCCTGACACACATGCTGTAGCATGCATGAGCCATGAATACAAGCTGAGTGAGGAAGCCAGACACAACAGGCCACATGGCGTGATGCCACTTACATGAAATGCTCATTGTTGGCAAATCCACAGGACTTGAGGCATGGAGAGATGTGGGGATGATAAGGCTGGGGTAGTAATTAAAGGATACAGGATTTCTTTTGGAGGTAGAGAAATTGTTCTGACAATTAGTGGTGATGGCTGCACAATCTGGTGAATATACTAAAGCCTACCAAACTGCACATTTTGAAACGGTTAACAATATAGTATTTGGATAATAAATCTGTTAAAAAAAAAAAAACAGAGGTAGCTGTGGGATGATGGGAAGGATGCTGGTGCTACAGGGAAGTTGCTAAGCTCTCAGAGCCTGTTTTCTGGCCACCGTGCATGGAAGACCTAGGCTAATGGTCATGGGTGAGGGACACAGCAGGTCCCTCTTGTATGTGTGTGAACCGAGACACAATATCAGAAAACTTAAGGCTGTTTCATGCAGAAATTAAGGGGGGGATGGGGTGTGTGTGTGGGGGGGGTGTCACTACCTTTATATCCTCTGAAGAACTTAAACCCAGAATGAAATGGCAGGCAACAAGGCAAAAAAAGTTCATGAAATAACTATGTGACAAAGTCCTCTGCACCAACTGCATGATCCTCAAGCTGGTCTTTTTGCTTTATTTTGGTTTTGGGGGTGGGGGAGGAAGAGAACCACGTCTAGGAACCTTAACCTTCCATGTAAGGATTCCCTAAGATGAACTAAAAGGCCTGGACACCTAACAAATGCTACAACAAAAACCCAAGGAAACTCTCCCAAGCTTGGTTCAGGCCACATGACAGAGGGCCTTGGTACCTGGATTCTGTTGAATATTGTCAGCTTGGACTTCATGTCTCGAGCAGGATCTGTCGGAGGCCCAGTGGATGAGAAGGAGGCCATGGCCACTTGGCTGGGAGAAGCTGCGCAGCACACATCCATCTTCACCTTGTCTTTCCGGAAGCCAGAAAACCGCTGGGCCCTGGGGTTGCTGGACAAGAGCCTGTAGCCTGTACCACGGGGACAGGCCGGGCCCTTGTCACCTCTCGTGGCCCCTGAAGCTGTGGCAGTGCCACTCTCGGCCTGGGCCTGTTTTCCAGACAGCTGGGCTCCCAGAGGCTCCTCTCCCCCTAACTGGGACTGCCATGCACCGGCAGCAGGGAAGACGTCCCCCAGGTCCAAGGCACCTTTGGAAGACCGTAAGTGCTTGGCTAGAGAAGTGACGTCTGGATTCCGGGCAAGGTCCAGAGGCGCTGAGAGGGATGGTGAAGCAGAGGCCACTTTGGGGCCGCCCTTTGCGTCTCGCTTGGTACCCCCTGGGGAGGCCTCTCTGGACACTGCCGGTGTGTTTTTCCTCCTGCGGGCTGGGGACCCCTCGGGCTCTGGATGTCCAGGGACCCCCTGGAGAGAGTCCACAGCGGGCAGAGGCTGCGGCGGCCATGGCCCCTGTTGCGACTTAAGGGCGGCTTGGCGGCCCTCGCTGGGGCGCTGGGAAAAGAGCCGTTGCGAGGCGGTGAGCATGTGGAGCACCTGCACCTGCTCGTGGCTCACCAGGGGCTCCTGCGACTTGAGGAAGAGCTGCCGGAAGAGCGGTGTGGCGTCGGTGGGGGGTCCGCCCGGGCTTTGCACGTCCTGGGGCCCGGGCTCCCCGGGGCTCGGCCACGAGATCGACTCGCCATCCAGCTTGCTCCTCCTGGAAGCCCAGCCGTCATCCTCCGCCTCGCCGGATGCCTTGGGGAAGGGTGGCAGGTCCTCTGCGCCGGAACCTGGGCCAGGCGAGGGCTCCAGCGCGGCCGGGGCGCTGGGCTCGCAGGCGGGCTCAGAGGCGTCGCGGGCCGGGAGGGCCGGCTTGTGCACCACCAGCACGCTGCTACCCTTGCTCTTGGGGCAGCCCGGCAGGCTCCGCAGCCACTGCAGGTGGCTGGCCTGGGAGCCGGTGGCCGGGCCGCGGAAGAGCGGCAGGCAAGCGGGCAGGGCGCCGGCCTCGGGCCAGCCCTCCAGGGAGGACGGCAGCGGGGGCTCGGGCTCCGGGGCGTCGGGGTTGCCGTTCTCGGCAGCCTGGGATGGCCCTGCCCGCGCGTCACCAGCCGCTTCCTTCCGCGGGGGGAGAGGCTCCTCTGGCGCCTCGGTGCCGGAGGCTTCTGCTGGGGTGCTGGCAGCCGGGGTGCCACAAGACCCCGACGACGTGGGGCAGGCACAGGCCCGCCCTTCGCCGTCAAAAGGCCCTGCCAGGGCTGGGCCTGGAGAAGGGATCTTCTGGTGGACGATGCTGCTCACGATGCAGCGCAGGAGGTCACGGTTGGGCAAGACAGCGCTGGGGGACCTAGCTTCAGGGGGACCAGGGGGCCGCAGGCTGGAGGGCGGCGGGTCGCCTGCGTGGGGGGCGTCCCCGTAGGCCTCCTCCTCCGGCGGGGCCTCCCTCAGGATGCACAGGCCGTGCTGCACCTCATAGTGGCGGCGCAGAGAGCGGTAGTCGCAGTAGCTCTTGCTGCATCCCTGCTCGATGCACACGAAAGGCTTGGTCTTCTGGTGGGTGAGCATGTGCCCCGTCCTGCAGTCAGACACGGGGACGGTCAAAGGGGCCTCTGCTGGGGGACCGCAGTGCACAACCCCCCATCCCCCAACCCAAGACCGCTGGGCTCTGTGCAAGCCACATAGAAGGGAGCAGTTCAGCTGCCCTGGCCTCTAACAAACATTTATCTGCAAAAAAAAAAAAAAAAAAAAATCCAGAGAACCCCAAACTAGGTTCTGACTCGGGCACAAAGGCAACTTTAGAAAAAAAACAAAGCTTCACTAGGTTCACAACAGTAGCAAATTTAAGAGAGAGAAAGAGATGGGGAGAGAGAGACAGCACACTATATTCCTGCATAGCCTTTGTGGTTCAAATAGCCTTATGAGGAGCTCTGCAGAACACATCTGAGATGCCAACTTGAAGATACTACAGGACTGTGTCCAAACCAATTGACAGATGCCCAATTACTAAAAACAACAGGGAATGTGCCTAGCCTGTCACCACCAGGGTCCTGACACTTCTCTGCACAATCCTAGTGCACATGGCCTCCCAAAAGGGTGCCCTTTGCCTGCTTCTGCCAGAAGCAACAGACAGGCATCAGAAGACCCAGGTTCTAGCCCTGACTGCTACCCTCATGTAAGTGAGCAAATTACTTTCTTTCCCCAAGGTGGGGCTGGAACACAGGGTAGAGAGAAAAGTAGACTGTCACAGCCCTCTGCACTGTGAATGTTCAAGGCCTTCTCTCCCACTTGCAGGCCTCTTGCCTTAAAAACAGTCTGTCTTTCCCTCCCAGGCAAGAAAAGCTTATCAGCACTCCCAAGACTTAAATACAAAGGCAATTTTGCCCCTAACTCTTAAGTTGGACTTTCTTTTTCTTTTTTTTCTTTCTTTCTTTTTTTTTCTTTGGCAGTACTCAGGCTTGAACTCAGGGAATATACCTCGAACCGCTCTACCAGCTCCCCCCCCCTTTTTTTTTTTTCCGTGAAGGTTTTTTTCAAGATAGGGTCTTGTGAACTATTTGCCCAGGCTGGCGTCAAACCGTGATCCTTCTGATCTCTGTCTCCTGAGCAGCTAGGATTACAGGTGTGAGCCACTGGTGCCCAGTAAGTTGGACTAACTTTATAAAATCAGTATTTTTTAAAAGACAGGAGTTAACTCTTAAGTTGGACTCCCATTTTACTTTTATATATATTTATTTGTAATTTATTTATTTTTTTAGTGTTACTGGGGTTTGAACACAAGGCCTTGTATTTGCTAGGTAGGAGCTCTACCACTTAAGCCATACCCTCTGGACTTTCTTCATAAAATCAGGATTTTGTTTAAATCAAGAGTTAAGCATTTTAAAACAAGGTTAATGTCCATTGGCCATGTTCTGGGAACAGGCACTTCAGAATCATGTGTGTGCTACATTGTCCCAATACATTTTCCTCGTGGAACACAGATGCTTTGTCCTCAGATGCCTACCAGGGACTGGCACATCTCTCTACTAAGTTAGCCAGACTCCATGACACAATGCATTGGGAGCCAACCATCACAGGTTTCTAAATCACAAGGGTCCCATCTGTGAATCGAGGCAGTGACTTCCTCATTGATGTGAATTTGGGGGCTCAGAAAAGCGACTTGTCTGGGACACAGCCATATCTGTCCCAGGAAGCTGGCAGTGTGAGGGATGGTGTTGACACCTGGCACAGGGAACACACACATCTGGGGAGTAAGGCGGGACACCAGCACCCCCACCCCACATATACACAGTGGTTCCTGCCCCAATTGCTACATACAGGTGATCCTGGCGCTTAAAGGCCTTGCTGCAAACTTTGCACACGTGCTTCCTCTCCTGGCTGTGTGTCAGGTAGTGCTTGCTAAGGGAGCTGGCGCTGCTGAACACCTTCCCACACAGGCTGCAGTCTAGGAGTGGGTTCTGAGGCGAACTGTGCTGCCGCTTGCCTTTCCTTGCACTCCCTGAGGTGGCCCTGCCACCTTCATCAGCCTCTTTAGGCACCTTCAGTGCACCCAGGCCCAGTTCTAAACAGAAGGAGAAAGCACAGGTTATTCACAAGTGGGGAACCTGAGTGCACCGCTGACCCACTCTACAATTCTCAGCTGTGGAGGCCTTTCGAGGGTCAACCAAGATCACTCTGCTTTGTTGGTGGTTTACTACTGTGATCTTACCTACGTGGGAGGCTAAGATTGAAAGGATCAAGGTTTAAGGCCAGCCCAAGCCTTCATAAGATTTCCATCCCCCACCCCACTCCCAAATAACCAGAACAAAATGGACTGGTGGTGTGGGTCAAGCGGTAGAGCACCAGCTGAGCACCTGTTGAACTCAAGTACAAAGTCCTGAGTTCAAACTTGATCCCACCCCCCACCAAAAAAAAAAAAAAAAGCCATAGGAATGGCTTTTAAAAAAAAGACTCAGTCAAACTTTAGCAGCCAGCTTTGTATATGCAGGAAACAGGCTCAAGAGCACAAGCAGGAACTGGAGCATTGGTCAGGCCACACCTGTAGGACTGTGCCTGGTTTTGGGGCGACATGTGGAGGGATGGTGGCAGCATGGCAAGACAGACATGAGGCCTACATCATCATCCGGTTCTCTCAGAAGGCCAATCTGCAGATACACTGTCCCAACCATGGAAAAGCAAGTCATTGCATTCACCCGGTCAGTTCTGCTTTGGGCTTCTTGACCTCAAATGTAGTTTTCTACATAGATCTTGTTGCAAGGGAGTTAACTATCCCATTGCTTTTCCTGATAAAACATCTGAAACAACTTGACACCTGAAAATAACGCACCAGCGTGCCTCACACCTAATCCTAGCTTCTCAGGAGGCAGAGATCAGGAGGACCAAGGTTTGAAGCCAGTCTGGGCAAACAGTTTGAGAGATCCTATCTTGGAAATACCCAACACAAAAAAGGACTAGTGGAGTGGCTCAAGGTGTAGGCTCTGAGTTTAAATCCCAGTACCATTAAAAAAAAAAAAAGAAGAAAAAAAGGCACCAATGTGACTGCATTGTGGGTTTTTTGATATTTTTTCCAGTGCTGGGGATGGAACCAGGACCTCCAGCATGCTTGGCAGCTCTATCACTTGAGCCAAACACCCAGCCCTTTTGTTTGTTTTTTGAGCTTAACTGCCTTGGCTGACCTTGAATTTGAGATCCTCCTACCTCTGCCTCCTGAGTATCTGGAACGGTGGGTGTACACCACCATGCCTGGCTTGCATTAGAGTTTAAATGGCCCAAGCTTTTTAAATAAAACTGTAGAAAAATATCAGATGACATGAAAGGATGTTCGGGACTTACTACCGAAAAGAACGACCTAGTACAAAACAGAATGAACCCAGTTGTTAAAAAGAAATGAGAGTGCAAAACACTCACAGAACAATGGGTCAGGTTTACTTTCCTCTTTTTGTGTGTGTGAATTTCCCACCTTTTCTGTATTCCTTGGGGAAGAGGCAAAGGCATTCTTACAAATTGTACTGGTGAAGAACAGCTGCGGGAACTGGGGACACTTGATAATAGAGGGAAGTGTCTTCATTGCTGGAAAGGCCAGCGTGTGGAGGAAGAAGCTTGCTTCTGTGTTATTCCAAGGGACAGAGTGAGGTTAGGGGAATGAAGCGTCCAGGAAGCTGATTTAAATCACTAGAAACATCCAGGCCACGGACATAGGGACTCTGCAGCTCACTGCTGGGCGCTCAGGCCCTGGAGGTTCCATTCAGGCATGAAGTGGCACTCAATAAATGTGTGTTAGATGAATGAATCATGGAAGACTTTCTATCCCCTAGACTGGTCTACAAGATGGTCAAACTCATGAGGTGGCAAGTGTAACAACAACCATATATCTGGGATGTCACAGAGATAGGCCCCAAGAATCCCATGGGCCAGAGCATGGGAGCAGGCCAGTGAGGGATGCTACACTAACAGATCCAAAACCACTGACTGTGAGTGACAGAAGTAGAGGAAATGAAACAAGACTTACTTGAAACCAGGTCACTTGATGCTTGGCTTGCCTGACCTTCATCTTCTTCATACAAGAAATGACTGTGGTGAGTAGCTGAGTAAGTTAAACTTAAACAAGAAAAAATGGACTCCTGGATCCAGTCCCCAGCCTTACTGAGTTACTTCCACATGCCTCAAAGCAACTGCTCAGCTAGAAAGCAAAGCCATAAAGATGTAGCAAGGACACTGAGAAACAGGCAGATAGATGGTCAATGACTGGGCAGCCACTTGATCTTTCTGGAAATCAGTGTCAGGAAGGCCTAAAGGTGGTTAGATGCTCAATCTGCAGAAAAGCAGTGTGCTTGAGAAACTAATCCAAAGAAAATTTAATGCAATCACACTCCGCCAGTCAATGGAATGCTAGTCCCATGACAACTGGATGGTCTACCTTCACATGTGAAGGCAGATCCAGTACATTTGTAAAAGTTATTCAAATAGAATAAATGAATGATTTTATTATTTCGAAGTGCTGGGATAGAACCCAGGGTTGTGTGCGTGGTAGGCAAGCATTCCACCTGTCAGCTGCATTCCCAGCCCAGCACACTTAATATGAAGCCTAGAAAACTATGTTCACCTGCACACATGAGCCATGTGTTTAAAGGGTTTATGTGTGGGAGCCAGGGTGGAGAGTTTCCTTGCTTATTCATTTTTTAAGTTTTCTCTAAGAAATATATATTACTTTTCTAATTAAAATAATTAATGATAGCTGGGCATGGTGGTACATGCCTGTAGTCCCAGCTGAAGGAGACTGAAGCAAAAGGAGTGTTTGAGCCCAGGAGTTCAAGGCTAGCCTAGGCAACACAGCAAAACCTTACCTCAGGAAGGGAGAGAGGAAGGAATGAAATTAACATAAGCCTATACATGTACATGGAACTACATTTAGGTGAAGAGAAGTGTGTAAAGTTGAAATTTAACATTCAGAGGGTTCATTTTCCTGTAAGGTTAAAGATGCAAGTGGAAACAAATTAGGAAAGCTGAGCTAGATCAATGACTTGTACCAAGACCTGTGACAGCTGAGCATGGTATTACCCACCTAGAATCACAGCTACTTGGGAAGCAGAGGCCAACCTCAGGCATGAGACACTACTAAAAACAAACTAAAACCAGCCAGGTGCCAGTGGCTCATGCCTGTAATCCTAGCTGCTTGGGAGGCTGAGATCGGGAAGATTGAGGTTTGAGGGCAGCCTGGGCAGTTTTTTGAGAACCCATTCCAAACAACCAGAGCAAAATGGACTACAGGTGTGGCTCAAGTGGTAGAGCACCTGCTTTGCAAGCATGAAGCCCTGAGTTAAAACTCCAGTCCCACAGACAAATAAATAAATAAATAAACCAAAAAATAAAGCAAAAAGGACTGGGGTCATGGCTCAAGTGGTAGAGCACCTACCTAATAAGAGTAGGCCCTGACTTCAACCTGCAGCACTGCCAAAAAGAAAAGACAAGTTCCAGTTTCTCTATCTAGCAAGGCATGCACATATTCACACTGTTAGCATCTCTGGGTAACTTCTATGGGCTGGTCTGAGAGCCTCAATGGCTGCCCCGGGCCTGCGCCTGCAGCCCTGCTGATGTCTCCGAAGCCTCACACTTGGCTATCCTTTATATATCTATGACATTGCCCGTGGAGTGCAGGCCCTCAGAAAAGAAAGAAAAAACAGACACCCCCCCCCCCACACACACACACATACCTGTCTTCTGCCCAGTGCCTCAGGGTCTATAAAGTGCTCCTAAAGGCCATTTCTCTTGCCTCTTACTTCTGCTACTCTGGGAGGCTCAGGGCCAGTGCCACCCCCACTTTATGGACAGAGACAGCAAAGCCTAGGAAAGCTAACCACCAAGAAGCAGGACGGACAGGACCCCAAACGACTCCTTGAGATAGGATAGATGGCAAAGTCTTGCTGAACACAAGGGTCCGCCCACTTATCAGGCCAAAGATCAGGATAGCTACAAACATCCATGTTTCTCAACATTATTCCCAGGATTAGTGCTTCACCCCCTTTACAAGGAAGATGGAAACAATTCTGAAGCAGGGAAAAGTGACTGTTCTCTGTGTCACTTGTAGAAGAGAGACTTTTCTTAACCAACCCACGCAGATTCATCCCTGGCTGGCTGCAGGAACAGTGAGCAACCCACCAAGCCCTTCCACCGGCCTGACAGACTCACCTTGAAAGGAAGTCTGTGATTCCGAGTCTGCGTACTCCTCCAGCAGCTTCACAGAGTCACCGTCCTTCCCCGAGTACAGGGACAAGGTGTCCAAGTTGTCCTCCAGAACCTCGCTGGGCATGTCAGGTGCTGGGAGACTGGTGTCCAGGTCCAAACCACTCAGGCCAGCATAGAGCAAGTCTCGCGTGCTGGGACCCAGATCCCGGTTGAGGGTGTCACTGCAGTTCAGCCCTTGGCTGTCCGAGAAGGAAGGGAGGTGCATTTCAGATGGAAGGGCACCCTCATCCCCAAGGCTGTACTGGTCCATAGCTCTCTGCTGCCAGGTCTTGGACAAAAGTCACTCTGCAAACAAGCCAGGCTGTATAAGGAGTCGGAGAGTAGACAATAACTGATGGCACTAGTTCCTGAAAACCAACAGGGAGAAATCAGAATCACAGGTGCCACTAGGTCTGTGCTCTGCCACTGAACAGTTATGTGACCTTGGGCAAGTCACATGAGCTTCAGGAGCCTGTTTCCTTATCTATAACGGGGCAAAAGAGTAAGGAATAGATCTAAATATTTCTCACACACAGTGGACTGAATCCTGATCCACCAATAAACACAGGAAATATGTCAAAAGAATTTTCTTTAGCAGTACTGGATATTGAACTCAGAGCCTTGAGATTGGCAGGCAGGTGCTCTACCACTTGAGCCACACCCTCAGCCCTTTTTGCTTTAGTTAGTTTTCAGATAGGCTCTCATGCTTTCTGCCTGGGGCCAGCTTGGGACTGAGATGCTCCTATCTCTGCCTCTTGTGTAGCTGGGAGAGGTGTGCATCACCATGCCTGGCTTGTTCTGAGATACAGTCTTGCTAACTTTTTGTTCAGGCGGTCTTGAACCTCGATCTTCTTACCTCATCTTCTCAAGTAGCTGAGATTACAGGCATCCATCACACCTGGCCTGAAGATAATTTTTAATGGGTAAACAAACTCAAAATACAGTAGGGAAAATCCCAAGTCCCAAAAACAATGAGAAAACTTGAAGCTGGAGGTGTAGGCACAAGCTGGCCAGAGGGGAAAACCAGACCCAGGCGTAGGGCCTACAGCAGTGTTGTCCACCGGGATAGCCAAAGGAACACCTGCAATGTGACTGTCCAAAATGGAGACATGCTATGAGTGCAAATCACAACCTAGACTGGAAAGGTTCAGTTAAAAAAATGTAAATTTAAAAGTTTTTATATAGATTACATGTGGAAATGACAATATTTGAAAGACAGTGGGTTAAATGTGTTACTAAATGTCTTGTTTGTTATTTTTAAGGTGGATTCTAGAAAGTTTTAAATCACATAGGGCTATTATATTTCTATTAATGAATGCTACCCTGGGGGCTGGAACTTGGGGTCATAATAGTCATATGGGAAAAGAAAGCTTTGAGCCTTGGGGTCTTTGAAAATGGAGACCTGGTACTGAAGTGGCATATGTCTGTAATCCCATATGTCTGTAATCTCCTGCAGGCTGAAGCAGGAGGATTCAAAGTTCAAGGCTAGCCTGGGAAAGGAAAAAAGAGACAGAGAGAGAGAGAGAGAGAGAGAGAGAGAGAGAGAAAGAGAGAGAGAGAGAGAGAGAGAGAGAGAGAGAGAGAGAGAGAGAGAGAGAAAGGAAAGATTAAAAAGAGAAAGAAAGGAAAGAAGGGAGGGAGGGAGGAAGGGACGAAGGAAGGAAGGAAGGAAGGAAGGAAGGAAATGGAGACTTGGACTATTATAGAGCCCACTACCCACAGGAAACTTCATGAAAAGCAAGGCTCTGCTCAGGAAGCTGGAGACCTGGCCAAGAACATGACAACAGGACAAGGAGAGACACAAAGCCCAGCATCAAAAGACACTATGTCAGTAGGCCAGGAATGGACACTTTTAAAAAGGAGCAAAAGGGGCTTCTAGAACCAAAGACACTGGAAGACTCACTGGAAGGGCTGAAGAGCAGATCGAACAGGGCTGGAGAAACAATGAGCAGGAAGAGCAATCTGAGCAAGTCCCCCTAGAATCCAGGACAGAGACACAAAGAGGTGAAAAGAGAAACAAGAAGTTGGCAAATTATTAGTGGAATCTAATTCCACTGACCCAACAGAGTCCAAAGCAAAGAGAATGCAGGAGAGAATCTTCAAAAGACAATGTAACTGCAGAGACAGCAAATCTAGACTTAAACATATATGCTTAATGATGAGCCAGCAGTTCAAGGTCAGGGAGAGGTGAAGATGATCAAAGTACATTTTACACATGTATGGAAATACCACAATGAAGCTCTTTTGTACAATTAATACATGCTAATTACAAAAAGAAGAAATGGATTCACTCTAACACACAGTAGCAGAACTGCAGAACATTCAGCGAAAAGCAAACCCTAGGACCTACTGGAAAGGGTTGGTTCCAAAAGATGTCAGCAGCAGAGGAAGGGTAAGCACGAGTCACACAGGCCCAGCACCCAGGCAAAATGTGGTCACGAGCCAGGGAACTGCATTGACTTTACCTCAGAGACCCTGACTCAAAACACTACAGCACTGGAATCATTTAAAGAAAGAAGGGCTGGGCACCAGTGGCTTACGCCTATAATCCTAACTAATCAGGAGGCAGAGATCAGGAGAATTGCAGTTTGAAGCCAGCCTGGGCAAATAGTTCATGAGACCCTATCTTGAAAAACCCTTCACAAAAACAGGGCTGGTGGAGTGGCTCAAGGTGTAGACCCCAAGTTCAAGCTCCAGTACTGAAACAAAAAAGAAGAAAGAGGGGCTTGGGGTGCTCTCAACAGTACAGCGAAAGAGATGATTAATTGCACATCTTATGTCTGCACACTAAAACGAGAAAGAAAGCAAACTACCTAACATCTAAACTAGTAAAATTAATCAAAAAATGGGGAAGGGGAGCAGGATTTGTCATAAGATACCGCAGGGAAAAAAGACAGAAAATACACAAATTACTACCATTAAGAATTAAAGAGGAAGAGTGGGGTGTAGCTCCGTGGGTAGAGCACTTGCCTAGCAAGTGTGACATCCTGGGTTCGGTTAGGGTGAACACAGGGCAACCAGGTTAGGACTGGACTCCCTTTCCCCTCATGGGTGGCTTCCTGGAAACTCTCTACCCAGGCCTAAGAATAACAGATATTCACTTTTAGCTATTTACTAGAAACTTCCCACCCCTGGAAGAACGACAAACACCCACCCTTCAGCCATTATCTAGGGAGGGTGAGAGGGCTGACTGAGGATTTTCTTGCCCAGAGACCTTCCTAGGACTTCCACTAACTTCCTATAACTACCCCAGTTTGTAATGGACAGTAGGCTCTAGCTCTCTTGCTGGAGACCCCCTTCGCAGGTTTCTTTTCCCAAATAAAACCTGTGCTGACATTGAGCTGTCTCTCGCCTATCCTTCCATGCCTCTTTTCAGTCTAACCACTGCAGAAAAAGGAATTAAAAGGGATACCACTAAAATGACCTTACAAAACTAACGGACTGTAAGGGACTGCTATGAACAAATGTATTTAGATAATATATTAAATTAGGTATCAGATAATTAGTGAACTCAGTTATCTAACTTAAATACAACAAATTGGTAACTTAGATAAAAATGGGCAAATTTGTAGAAATATACAAATTACCAAAAACTGACTCAAAAATAATGAGAATATTTAAATATACCAGTTAGAAATAAAAAGATGCAAATAAAAACAACATTGAGATTCTATCTCACCCCAGTCAGAATGGCTGTCATCAAGAAAACAGCAAATGCCGACAAGGATGTGGGGACAAAGAACCCTTATGCACTGTTGTGTGCAGTTCCAATGGCAATCTGTATGGAGGTTCTTCAAAAAACTAAAAATATACAGCTGGAAGCGTGGCTTAAGCAGTGGAGCACCTGCCTAGCAAGCTCAGGCCCTAAATTCAAACTCCAGTACTGCCAAAGGAAAAAAAAAATCTTAAAATAGAACTAACTTATGACCCTGGTATACCTCTCCTGGGCATGTATGTGAAAGAATGTTAAGTTAGTATACAATACAGACACCCCACACCCATATTTATAGCTGCATTATTCACAATAGCCAAGTGTGGAATCAGCCCAGATGCCCAACAACCAATGAATGGATAAAGAAAATGTGGTGTATATGCACAATGGAGTATTATTCAGCCATAAAGAAGGAAGAAATTATGTCATCTGCAGGAAAATGGATGGAACTGGAGATCATCATGTTAAGTGAAACAAGGCAGACTCAGAAAAATAATGAATTGTTCTCTTACATGCAGAATCTTGACCTAAAAAAATGAATGACAGGAATGTAAAGCAGGGATTGTTTGGGGGTGGGTACCAGCGGGGGGTGAAGGGCAAAAGGCACAGGTGAAGGGGGAGTATTTTGTATCCTAGATTATTTTTAAAAGGGGAGGAGGGGCAAGAAAGAATAGAGGACGTGAATTTGATCAAAGTATAGCACATGTATATCACAATGAATATATGCTAATAAAAAACAAATTTGAAAATACAAATAAAAAGTAGGTTGTGCAGTGGTGTATGCCTCTAGTTCCAATACACTGGAGGCTGAGGTCAGAGAATCCCTTGAGTTCAGGAGTTCAAGACCACCCTGGGCAACATAGTGAGACAAAGGAAAGGAAAAAAAGGGAAACAAAAAAAGATTGAATTAGTAATTTTAAAACCTCCCACATTCCACCATAGAAACAACAACAAAAATTAAGTTTATCAAAATTCTGAGGAAGTCAAAGGTTTACAGCCACCTCATGGAGAGAGAGAGAGAAGGCTTGAACCACCCCGACCCCATCCCGAAGTCCAGGTGTCTGGTACAGCACTGGTGCTGGAATGAACAGAGGACTTTGTTCTCATAGAACGGTGGCTGTCAGGGGCTCCCTGAAAGTCTAAGGCAAACATTTTTGCCCTTATTTTGTGTAACTTGGAACTATCTCAGGGCAGAGACAGGCAGTGGGGAGGCATTTGTTGAAAATATTACAAGCTAACGTGCTGTCCACTGCAGCCTGGGGCAAACAACTGGAAGCCAAAGCCAGGGAGGAAAAGCTGGGGAGGATGCTTCAGAGGACAAGAGCTCTGAAGAGCTTCCACACTGGCCATTCTCACGGAGTTAAGTACAATCTTCTCACACAATCCAGAAATTGCACTCCTAGGAATATTCCCAGCACAGCTGAAAATGTGTGGCCACTCAAAACCTGCATGTAAGAACTGTCTCAAAGTGAAAGCAAAATGGCCCCTCCACAAGCGAATGGACAAATAAACTGTAATATAGCTAGGTGACTGAGTGTTATCCAGCAGTAAAAAAGCAGCATCAAGCCACAGAGACATGTAGGAACCTCACACGTGTGAGTGAAAAAGGCCAGTATGAGAAGACCACATACTGTGTGACTCCAAGTCACACCATGATCTGGAAAAGGCAAAAGTAGAGACCGCTAAATGATGAGTGGTTGCAGTGGGAGTGGGAGAGGATGAAGAGGTGAAGCACAGGGGAACTAGAGGGGATTTATTCTGCATGTCACTGTAATGGTGGATACATTTTACATTAGTCAAAACCCACAGAATCACACACCACCAAGGGTGAGCACTAATACAAAATGGACTTTAGTTACCGAAAAACAAAACCTTCCACATATTCCTGTGATTCTAAAGGCCATGTCCTCAATTTAGGCACATGCTCAGAAAGAACCAAGAAGGCACTAACTCTCCCCTCTGGCTGACCTGTGCTGTGCCAGCATGAAGTGAAGGCTAAGGCAGAACTTAGCCTGCCTGGCTGAGTGTTGAAGGCAGGTCCCAATACTCACACAGAGTCCAGCTACAAAGGCTGGTAGTTTTGTTTTGTTTTTTGCTCCAGGCACTTAAGGAAGTCTCTTTTAAGTCACTAGCTCATCACTAAACAGAATACACTTCACTGATCACACATGACAAAGAAGTCTTTACCAAAAATAGTCATGAAGCAGGCAGATGTCGGTGGCTCACACCTGTAATCTAGGTACTTGGGAGGCAGCAATCAGGAGGAATGAGAGTCAAGGCCACCCTGGGCAAAAAGTGAGACTCTATCTCAAAAATACTCAACACAAAAAAAGGGCTGGCAGAGTGGCTTAAGTGGTCCAGTGCCTGCCTAGCAAGAGTAAGGTCCTGAGTTCAAACCCCAGTGCCACCAAAACAAGTAAAAAATTAAATTAAATTTAAAAAATAAGTAAAAACAAGTTCATAAAATCACTCTTAGGAAGTACTTAGGAAGTCAGATTCCACGCCAAGAGCTTTCTATGCATTGTTGCTCTTTACAACACCGAGAGGAAGGTTCCACTGGTACTGGTGTCTTGCAGACAAGAAGAGACCCCAAGTGTTTTGACAGATGGAGGAGCCAGATCTTAAATCTGGTTGTTCAGACTTTAGAGCTTGTGTTCTTAATCTACACCACATTAATTCACAATAAACTAAATGGTCCACCACACTGCTCCAATTAAACTAGAAAACTCAAAGGGTGCAGAGGTGGTGAAGAGTAGGGTGTCTCTGGAGTCCCCAAATTATGAATCACTTTCTTCCTAACATACTCCCATAGTTCATAAAACAGAGTCCCAATTTTTTTGGCGGTACCAGGATTTGAATTCAGGACTTCGTGCTTGGCAGGCAGGCACTCTATCACTCGAGCCACACCTCCTGCCCTCCAACCAGACTAACAAATTAGTCTGGTTACAGTCTCAGGAAGAGCAAGTTAGCAGTCAAAGGCTTGATATTTACTACCTTTTCCAGGTAGTAGAGCTAATGCTGATCTTGGTCTATCACAGAGAAATTCAATCCATAGAAGGCACTTAAACACCTTCTGTGTACAGAGCTTCCTGTGGGCAGGAATCCAGATCCCCTGTGAGTCTATAGATTTTCCCAAGGGCCCAAATATTCCTTTTCCAAGAATCTGATGATTTTCTGTTTTCATCTGAGAATACTCTCTAAAACAAAACAAAAACCAGCATGATGATCACCTTATAACCGAGTACTTCCCAGAAGTGCTTACCATCACACTCCTGCCAGAAAGGACTGTTTTAATTGGCACAAAAGAGAAGAGAATCCATTGGGTTTAGCTTATAATAATGCCTCTGGGCTCAACTAGAAGCCACTGGACAACATGCTATGACAAGAGCTTTGTAGTGTGCAGTTCAAATTGAGAAAACGGATGGAAGGGATGAGGTATTACAGGGTCTTAGCTAAAGCCAAAAGGGCCCAGCATGGCAATCAGCAAACTCACTATTTCCAGGACCAGCAGATCCACAAATCAGCCTCCCTCAGTGAGAGTTTGATTGGAGATGCATGGCTTTGGTTGCTTCATTTGCATTTCGTTGGCAAAGTAATTTTGGCTTCAAAGTTGCACAAGAGCTATAAGCTTTAGAATCTTATGCCTTGTTTTATTGCCATTGATGCCTTCTGTAGTAGTTTAAAACACAATTTAAATCAATACTGAGGATTCTGGCACAATTTTAATTTTTTTCTTTTAAAAAGATTCATCATAAGCCGGGTGCCAGTGGCTCGTGCCCGTAATCCTAGCCCTTCAGGAGGCAGAGATCAGGAGAATCAAAGTTCAAAGCCAGCTCAGGCAAATACTTCACAAGACTATCTTGAAAAATCCATCACAAAACAGGACTGGTAGAGTGCCTACCTAGCAAACCTAGCAAACCTAGCAAATGTAAGGACCTGTGTTCAAGCCCAAGTACTGAAAAAAAAAAAAAAGTACTCATTCCATGAGTGGTGGGGGGTAGAAAAGTAAAAGAATTATCCTATGGAATGTTATGACTTTTTGGGAAAGAAGTCACCACATGGTTCTAGACTGCACAAATAAGCCCACAAGAGGTAAGCAGTATTTGCTGTTGCGGTGTTTGGAGGGAGGGAGGGAGGGAGCAACCTGAAGGTCCACCTGGTCTACAAAGGTATTTTATTTAATCTGAGATATATGTAAATATATGTCAAGCTGTTTTCAAGTTGAAAACTACATATGTGCACCGTCCAAAGAGAAATTTCTGAGCTAATGGAAAAGCTCTGCACTGGCTGCAGGTAGCTGGTTTTTTGTTTGTTTGTTTGTTTGTTTGTTTTGCAGGGAGCTATTGACACTCAGAAATGTATCTAGTGCCACTGAGGAAGTGACTCTCCATCTCATTTAATGCAAGGAGCTACCCACTGGAAACTGCAGATCTAGACTTTTCATTAAATTAGGCTTTCTTAGTTCTATTTTAAAATCAGAAATAAAAATAGTCTGTCAACACCGACTCCACATTCCTGCAAAGCAACAGCTAGCTGGAGTTGAGAAGCTTGGACAGAACATTTGCCACAGTCCCCACCACTCCCCATTCTCTCCCACCTCCTACCTCCCTCATTTATATGCTTTGTAGGCCCTAAAGGTTGAAAACCCTCATCTTTGCAGTTTTCCTTGACCAAATCCTATTTTTTTTTTTTTTCAGTACTGGGGATTCAACTCAGGACCTCAAACTTGCTACTTGTGCTCTACCACTTAAGCCACACCCCCAATCCTTTTGCCTTTGTTTTTCATGTACGGGTCTGGTGCCAGCCTAGGATCAATATCCACCTACTTCTGCGTCCCAAGTAGCTAGCATGAACTACCACACCCAGCCCAAAGCCTCTTAGTTCAGCTCTACCAAATGAAACATTTCCAAATGGGGCCTACAAGGCCATTTCCAACAGAAAGAACTCTAAACGTAAGAAAGTTGGAGATGGTTTCTCTCCTCTGATGGCATAATCAGCACTTGCATAAAAATCCACTCAATGCTCATCTTAAGTGGCCTCAGAAGATTTTATTTTACCCAATCTATAAACTCTAGGGTGGCTGGGCCTCACCTTATGTGTCTGTTCTTCTAAAAAACATCTTGCCTGCATAGAACTGCGATCACAGCAACTGTGTCCTTTTCATTGAGGAATGACAGGATTCCACTGGACCACTTCTTTTCTTCTCTGAAAAGCTCCAACCTGTTCTGCCAGCTTTTTCCCTCAAAGAGTACCTCTTCCTTTCCTTTCTCTGTGTCCATGTTATCAAGGAGAGTGTGATGAACTCTGAGAAAACCTTGTTTGGCTCTGGGAGCAGGAGAGACTTGCAGTTTTCATCCTACCTATTCAATTTCTTTGCTTATATTCCCAATCACACTATCATTGTAAACTACAGACACAGTTTTTGTCTTTGGTAACACTGGGGTTTGAACTCAGGGTCTCACACTACCACTTGAGCCACTCCTCCAGTCCTTTGTGTTGAGCAAATTCAAGATAGGGTCTCTCAAACTATTTGCTGGGCTCACTTCAAACTGAGATCTTCCTGAGCTCTGCCTCCTGAGTAGCTAGGATTTCAGATACTTGTTTTTACAAATTGGATTCTTCACTAACATTTTTTTGTGTGTGTGTGGTACCGAGACTTGCACTCAGGGCCTACACACCTTCAGCCACTCCACCAGCCCTTTTTTGTGATGGTGGAGTAGCTAGGACTATAGGCATGAGTCAGCAGTGCCTGGCTTCACCAATATTTTTAAAAACTGGAAAGGGCTGGAAGCATGGCTCAAGTGGTCAAGAACCTATCTAGAAAGCACAAGGCCAAGTTCAAACTCCAGTACTGTCAAAAGCAAAGCCCAGTACTGCCAAAAACACATACCTACATACATGTATATTTCACATACAATATGTACTATACATATTAAAATTGGAAAGGTTTTTGCCAGGTTCAGTGGTACACATCTGTAGTCCTAGCACTCAAGAGTCTGAGACAAGAGGATTAAGACTTTAAGGCTGGGCTGGCAGAGTGGCTCAAGTGGTAGGGTACTTGCCTAGCAAGCATGAGGTCCTGAATTCAAACCCCAGTACCACCAAAGGAAAGAAAAAAAAAAAAAGCCCATTTAAAAAAATAAGAGTTCAAGGTCAGTCTGGGCTATATAGCAAGACCCTGTCTCACAAAACAAAACAAAATCAACAGTAACAAAAAAGAAGGGGTTTTTCCTACATATGTGGGTTTCTAGCTTCTTTGAAAATTGTTAGATTTAATATTCCCTAACATTTAACAAGAGCACAGAGATAAGTAACAACTGTTATCTCTAACAGGGCTCATGGCTCCACTTCCCAGTCCTCACTTATCTTTCTACTTAAGTCCTTATAATAATCAGCATTAAGGGCCAGGCATGGTGAGGCATGCTTGTAATCTCAGCTATGAAGGAGGCAGAGGTATAAGGACCACAGTCTGAGGCCAGCCCCAGACCAAAAAAAGAAAAAGAGTCAAGACCCTACCTAAAAAATAAACTAAAGCAAAAAGGGCTGATGGAGTGGCTCAAGTGGTAAAGCACTGCCTAGCAAGCATGAGATCCTGAGATGAAACCCCAGTACCACCACCTCCAAAAAAAAAAAAAAATCATTGTAATTGCAATGATAGCAGTGAACATTTATTGAGGCTTTATTATATGTCAAGTACTACTGTAATCACTTATAGATCATCTTATTTAGGTCCCATAACACCTCCTATTAACTTTATCTCATGGGAGAGGTAAATAAAGCCCAGAGAAGCTAAGTAGCTTGAGCAGAATAAGAGTTAGGATCCAGCCCTGAATAGTCTGATTTCAAAGCCCTAACACTTAGCCACTCAATTCCACCTTACACACTTGAGAAGGGGACGCCTGCTTGACACTGCACCTACATTTTTAAGTGGAACAATCAGGGAGCTCCCTTCTTTAGCCATGTGACTAATATGTAATTCTAACCAGATGGCTAATTCATTTTCTCGGGTCACTCATTCAAAGATTTGACTGCATGCTTTCACATAGGAAGCAGAAGGATACTTACAGTTAACAAAAAGAAGAAAGGAGAAACCCAAGTTTCCTACTCTCTTAAAGCAGACCCTAGCAGAAAATGAAAATTAGCATAAAATCTAGTATAGAGATTTTCATAGTAAGGTGGATGCAGGGGACTCCAAAGGGCTCTCAAGAGTTTTTCAGGGAGTCAGGGAATTCAAAACCATTTTCAGGATACTATTGTTAGGCACTTGGTAACTCACGCTTGTAATCCTAATTACTTGGGAGGCTGAGATCAGAAGGATTGAGGTTTGAGGCCAGCCTTGGTAAAGAGTTCAGGAGACCCCCTCAATCTCCGAAATAACCATAGCAAAATGGACTGGAGGTGTGGCTCAAGTAGTAGAGCACTGCCTTGCAAGTGCAAAGTCCTGAGTTCAAAAACCAGTCCCATGTAAAAAAAAAATTTCATGATACTATTTGGAATTTATCTGCTTTTTTCATTCACACTCAAGTTTCCCAGAGCTATGAGACATGTGATATCTCGAAAGGCTGACTGCAAAAGAAGATATTAGAATCCAGATGACAGCAAAAAAGTAAATCAAGCCAGGGGCTCATACCTATAATCCTAGATACTTGGGAGGCTGATTTCAGGAGGGTCACAATTCCAGGCAAGACTGGGCAAAAAAGCTTGAGACCTCATCTCAGCAGAAAAAGCTGGGCATAGTAGTAGTGTGTGTCTGTCATCTCAGCTACAGCAGGAAGCATAAGACAGGAGGACTGAAGTCCAGGATGGCCCAGGTAAAAAGCAAGACCCAACCTCAAAAATAACCAGAGCAAAAAGGGATAGAGATGTGACTCAAGATGTAGAACACCTGCCCTAAGCATGAAATCCTGAATTCAAATCCTAGTACCACCAAAAATAATGTACATCAGCTGTGTGTGGTGGTACACATCCATAATTTTAGCTACTCAGGAACCAGAGGTAGAAGGATCATGGTCCAAAGGCCAGCCTAGGCAAAAAGTAGATCTTATCTGAACTACAAACAAAAAGCAAAAAGGCCGGGGGTGTGGCTCAAATGGTAGAGCACCTACCTAGCAAGCACAGGACCTAAGTTCAAACCCCGTTCCCATTTAAAAAAAAAAAAAAATGTGCAGGGCGCCAGTGGCTCACACCTGTGATTCTAGCTACTCAGAAAGCAGAGATCAGCAGGATCATGGTTTAAAGCCAGCCCACAAATAGTCTGAGAGACCCTATTGCAAAAAAACTTCACAAAGGGCTGGTGGAGTGGCTCAAGGTGTAGGCCCTAAGTTTGAATCTCAGTAGCTCAAAAAAACGTAGATCAATGCCATTCTTCTCAGTAATTTTTTCTGAAATACAATTTTAAATATACATATGTTGAAAATGCTCATATGTAATGAGATTATTGCTAGGGCTGGGGGCATGGCTCAAGTGGTAGAGTGCCTGCCTAGCAAGCACAAGCATTTGAGTTCAAATGTCAGGACCACTAAAAAAAAAGTAGCAAATGAGATTAATGCTGTTTTATTTTTGCAGTGCTGGGGATTGGATCCAGAGCCTCTTGCATGGTAGACAAGCTCTCTATCACTTAGGTACACACCAGCCCTAGTCTGCCATTTTAAGATCAATGAATAGAACTGAAGCTGTAGCTCAGCACTACATCTCCAGCATGACCCAGGGCCCTAGGTTTGAGCCCCAGAACGACAAATAAACAACTAAAATCAGTTAATAGCGATTTTGAAATTTTATTAAACTTTTTTTATTTTTGGTAGTACTGGGGTTTGAACTCAGGGCCTATGCATTTGCTAGGCAGGTGCTCTACCACTTGAGCCATACCCCCAACCCTTTTTGCCTTAGTTATTTTTTTGAACAGGGGCTCACATTTATTCCTGCTTCCCTCCAAGCTAGGATGACAGGTGAGAACCACCATGCCTACCTTTTTATTTTAATTAGTTGAGATGGGGGTCTTGCTAACATTCCCCCACAACAGTACTGGCCACAAACTTGATCCTCTGGATCTCTGACTCCCAAACAGGTGGGATTACAGGCATAAACAACCATACTTTTCAATCAGTTTATTTAACAGATATAGTTTACCTAAATGAAATTTCTCAAGAATCCTCAATAATTTTAAAGTGTGAAGGAATATTAAGATCAAAAGTTTGAGAACTATTGTTCTAAAGAGAAAAAATCCTGTGTACACACATGTAACCAGGTAAGTGTACCTCTAACAGAAAGCAATCCTAGGGGTGGAAATGTAGGTCAGTGGTAAATTGCTTGCCTGGCATGTACAAAGAGCTAACCTTGACCTTGATCCCAGCACTGAAAAAAAAAAAATCAAATAAAAAATCCCAAACTAGTAGCTGACATACTTATTTTCCAATGTCCCCACACTGGCTTACTCAATTCTTTTTTTCTTTTAGTGCTGGGGACTGAGCTCAGGCCCTTGCACTTGCTAGGCAAGCACCCTACCACTGAGTGAAATCCCCAACCCCTCAATCTTTAACTTATTAAATTAACTGCCAGCAGCATTTAAAAATCAGGTTTTTGGGCTTGCATAAGCTCAGCGGTAGAGTGCTTGCCTAGCATGCGCAAAGCCGAGTTTGATCCCAGCACTAAAAAAGAACAGGAAAAAAAAAATCAGGTTGAGAACTTTAGGAGACTAAAGATTATTTTCCTCTTCTCAAAAAAAAAAAAAAAAAATCAGGCTGGGCACCAGTAGCTATTCAGAAGGCAGAGAGATCAGCAGATTCACAATTCAAGGTCAGCCCACACAATAAAAGTGAGACCCTATCTCAAATATACACTATACAACAAAGAAGGGCTGGTGAAGTGGCTCAAGTGGTAGAGCACCTGCCTAGCAAGCGTGAGGCCCTGAGTTCAAACTCCAGTACTTCAGGGAGTTTAAAAAAAAAAAAAAAAAGAAGAGGAGGCAGTTTGTTAAAAATAAATTCAAAAGTTCTGGTGGCAACACTGGCCTGGTCTTTCCACTTGGCTTATGTCCATCAGCTGGCATCACTTACACACAGCATGCAATCTGGTTTGCCACAATCCTCATTACTATGGTTCTTGCCCTACCCGTCCTTGTAAGAATCTGAGTTGCTACCTTGAGCCAGGAGGAGACAAGAAACTTTTTTGCAATAAACGTAAATGCCTGCATTCCTCCAAAGAAGCAAGCATGCAATGGTATGTCAACTCTTCTTTTTATCTTTTTTTCCCAAAGAACAACTTGGGTCTCACCACTTGTAGGCTCAAAATAGTTACAAACTGTTCTGACGGGAGGTGGAAAAAAGGGGCAGGGGAGGAGGGGTCTGTGTGACAAAAGAGGTGTCTTTGGGCAAAGGGAGGAAACTCACCAGAAGAGCAAGTCTCCAGGGAACAGGTGGGCCCAGTTTAGACCCCGCTGGGAGGGGATTCAGGTGACAATCTGACTATTTCGTCCTGGAACACTGGGTGGCCATTTCACGCATCCAATTTCTCTTGCCCTGAAAGCAGGGAGTGGAAAGGAAGGGGCAGTCAGAACTTGGGTTCCAAAAGAAATAAGGAAGTAAGTGTGAAATTGGGAGAGGTAAGGTTGGTTTTTTTTTTGTTTTGGTTTTTTTTGGTGGGGGCTGGGGGGAGAAAAAGGAACACTAAACCGGGGGAAAAGCCTTTGTGGGTAAGAGAAACTTTTTTCTTTCCTTTTCCCTCCACTACCCCTGAAAGGGACGAAGGGCGTTTTGCAAGGAAATAAAATTGGAATTAGTGATGAAAAGGTTAATTTTGTTGGAAAACTGGGGAGAGGGAGGATTGAAGAAATAAACATTAAGAGAAACTGAAAGAACTAAGTTGGTTTGTTGTACGTGGAAAAATATTCCAAAAAGGGACTCTAGGTGGAAAGAAAAAATTTTTGCTAGAAAGTGATTTTGAAGGGAGGGGGGGAAAATCCTCAGTGGATTCTTCTTCTTAAAAGCAGAAGAAGCAGCGTAAAATCAAGGAAAATAAGAGAGATTTTTGTTTGCGCTGGAAGATCCTCTAAAGAGACAAACTCGGGTCCCCGAAATAGTCGGGGGCTATGGAGGAGGAAGGGGGGTAGGTTAGCAGAAGGGGATGGCGAATGCAAGGCCGAGATGCAGAAGGTGCGGAGGTCGGGTAGAGCCCCGGCGCGGCGCGAGCTGCGGGGCTGAGAGGGGGCAGTTGGGGCCTGGGAGGGCGGGGTAGGAAAGAAAAGGGGGTGCAGCGGGTCAGGGGCCTCTAAGGAGTCTTCTCCAAGGGAGGAAAGGCCTGCGGGGGTGCAGCGGGGCCTGGTGCTGTTGGGGTGCAGAAAGTGCGTGCGTGACGCAGGGTGAGGAGCGTCCCTCAAAAGGGGCCCCCTAAAAAAGAAACATAGAAACGAATCAGAGTGTAAAAGGGGGAGAAGGGGTTGAAATTACAGGAAGGGATGGGGAAATGGGGGGTAGGGAAAAAGGGCAGGGGGCAAGGGCAGCAGCAACCGGGTTTTACCCGCCCCCGGGGGCTCGCGCGCCGGGCCTCGCACCCGGTGCCTCGCGGGCCTCCCAGCGGCCGCCCGCCAGCCCCACGCCGTCTGCCTGCCCGCCTGCCTGCCTGGCGCGCACGCGCAGGACGTCCCGCCTGGCCCCAAGGGCGCGCGCCTTGACCGCAGCTCGTGCGCCCCTGCGTGCGTGCGTGCGTGCGTGCGTGGAGCTGGCACCGCCCAGAGCAGCCTCGCGCTGCCTGGGCCCCCAGCGCGTGCTGAGCCTAGGAGGCTCTGTGCAGGGGCGGGGCCTCGAGAGGGCGGGGCCTGCTGCTGTCATGCGACTCCGGGCAGGCGGGAAAGGAGGCGGTTGGTCGCCATTTTAGGAGGTGGGCGGTTGCGGGCAGGAGAATGAAGAGACGAAGCTGAGGCAAGGGCGCCAGGGACTGGGGCGGGGAGCCTCGTGGTGAGGCGCTCGGCCATTGTTTCAGGAGCACGGCGTTAGAATGCAGAGCCTGGGCCGCGGGCCACAGTCCACTTCCGCACCCAGGCACCGAATCTCCCTCCCAAATAGTCGGGAATTCAGCCTTAGGCGTTGGACCCTGCGATCTGTAGCAGGTTCCTGGCTGTGGGAGTGGGAACCAGCGTGGGCCTTTAACGTGTCTTACTGGGGTGATGGAAATAGCTTAAATAAAACTAGTCCTGAGCTCAATGCCAGTTCACAAAGAGAAGCAGGGTTTTGGAGGAACCTCAGTAAAGGTTTATTAATTTTGCCAAGCAGTTAAGGATTGCATGAGTTGCTGCCTCAAAAGCTATAGTCCCACTCCCAATAGGTGTGGATGGGTTTTTAAGGGAAAGCCCAGGATTTGGGGCTTCCTGGTGCCTTAGTGGAGGTATGAGTTTCAACCAGATGATGGCTGTAGGTCTGCTTATTCCCCAGTACACTGGTATTAGTCTCTGGAGTTGTGTGTCTTGCTGTCCTGAGTGATCTTTCACGCCTGTGATGACCTTGTCTGGAGCTGAAAAGATACTCTTTTTTTTTTTGGTGGGACTGGGATTTGAACTGAGGGCTTTGCACTTGCAAAGCAGACGCTCTGCTGCTTGAGCCACAACTCCAGTTCATTTTGCTCTGGTTATTTTGAAGACTGGTGGGGGTCTCCTGAACTATTTGCCCCAGCTGGCCTCAAACCTTGATCCTCCTGATCTCTGCCTCCTGCGTAGCTAGGATTACATGTGTGAGCCACCCGTACCTGGCTTGCCTTTCCTTTCTATGGAAAAGGGGAACTGCGGTTGTCTGGTTGCTTCCTGCTGAAGTTGGGTGACGTTTGCTGGTTGGTTGATGGAAGGCATGTACTGTCTTTGCGTCATCTTGGTGGGTCTCACGTGCCCCAAGTGGTTTTGGGTAGGTAGGGTATGTAGCAAAATGCTCAGCACCTGGTCCTATAATCAACACAGTGTCACACCTAAATGGAAGGTAGCTAAGAGAATAGATGTGACACCATTTGGGATTCAGGAAACAAACTGGAAAGCTGCTCTTGTCAATCGAGTACCAATGCCATCTGAAATGATGTGTGCTGCTCCTATGTTTGTCGTAACCAAGTAGTTTCTTGTTTCCATATAAATAGAAACCCTTGGCCAAAGGTACAAGTTTACCTTTTGCATAAAGGTGTCTGGTGGATGGGCTTGCTTTGGTGTCAGGTAACCATGCATAAGAACCCTATCTTCAGCCTCTAGGGTTTAGTTACTTTTGGAAGGGTTGGCACAAACAACTTCAGTTTGATTTTTACAATTGCCCCACCCCCTCTTCAGTAGCTGAAGAATCTTCCCTGAAGGTTTGGTTGTCACTTGTTTCCAGGATGAGATTTGTCCTGATTGGTCTGATGTGGTCCCGTATTGCAGGGAAAGTAACAGACAGCTGGGAATCAGTGTCATTAAGACCCTTTTGGCCATATTAAGCAACTAAGAGGCTTAGGAGTGGCTCTTAGGGTGAGCCTCCCTTGAGTCTGTTTTCAAATTTAAATTTATCCTATAGGCGATATTCTAGCATCTCAAAATACTGTTTTTGTTAGAAGGTGTATTTTTGCAGAGTATCAACAGACAACCAAGTTTTATAAGGAAAATACATAACAAAACCAACAAGAGCAAGTATGTAAAAAAAAAAAAACTAAACTAATTTGTTCAACAAATAAGTACTTGCTAGAGTCTTTTGCCATGAGTCTGACTGCACAGGATCCAGAGAGGGAGCAAAGCGTAGACAGCAAAAAGACTTTAGAACAGCCATAATCGGAATTTTGAAGAAAGTTTAGCAATGGACAAAATAATCCAGTTACCTCTGTTGCACACAGAATTTTAGGACAATATGATTGGCAGCATTATGTCAGTACCTTCAAGGATTTTTTTAATATCTTCTTAAAGATACATACACATTTTTAGTGTAAACAATGTCGTAAGAGATGGGTGCTGGGGGCTCACACCTGTAATCCTAGCTATTCAGGAGACAGAGATCAGGAAGGTTGTGGTTGGAGGCCAGCCCAGGGAAATAGTTCATGAGACCCTGTCTCAAAACAACCTTTCACAAAAAGGGGCTCATGGAGTGGCTCAAGGTGTAGGCCCTGAGTTCAAACCCTGGTACTGCAAAAAAAAAAATGAACATAAGGAGGGCTGGTGGAGTGGCTCAAGTGGTAGAGTGCCTGCCTAGCAAGCATGAGGCCCTGAGTTCAAATCCCCAGTCCCACACAAAAAAGACATAAAATATATATACATGTATGTATATATATGTATATATAGTATGTATGTATATATGTATGAATATTCATATATAGTGTCAATAATAGTTTATTTTAATATGTAAGCCCCCATTTTGTCTTTTAAGAATAAGTGAAAATCTTTAATATACAGTACAATATACATGTTTACAGATATATACTCTAGGTGACCAATATCTGATCGTTTTAATTATCAGAGTGGAGTACACAGTATTCAGGTGTCTAAGTATCTTCATTTAAAGATAATAGTCATGATACAATTACAATATAATTATAATTACAATTACAATATAAGCCTGCCTGCAAAATGCTAGCATCACTAACAATTTCAATTTAGAGGGCACCAGCTTGGTGCATTTTTGAAGGCTTATAGACTTGGAGAACATAAATACATTTAGCATACAAAGGATCTACATACAATTATCTCCACTACATAGATGTCCTTTATATATTAATTCAACTTCTACTTTTTGTATTTTTATTTTTATTTGATGGCACTGGGGTTTGAACTCAGGGCCTCACACTTGCTAAGCAGCTTTCTTACCACTTGAGGCACTCCATCAGTCCTATTTTTGTGAAGGGTTTTTCAAGAAAGGGTCTCACAAACTGTTTGTCTGGGCTGGCCTCAAACTGCAGTCCTCCTGATCGCTGCCTCCTGAGTAGCTAAGATTACAGGTGGGGGCCACCGGCACCCTGATTAACTTCTACTTTTAAAGCAAAAGTTAGATCCTTTGGCTTTGTAGAGAAACAGGTGTATGCCACTGATGAAAATCAAAGCTTTAGGTTTCTTATAAATTGGACAGTGCCAGTAATTCCAAGTAGCCTTATTTCCTGAAGTACAAGTGCAGCTCATATATAAGACACATTTGGTTAAGACAAAAAGACAGCCAGATTTTAAATAGCAGGACTGCCCAAATGCAGGGTTTTTCCATCTTACTAGTATTAATTACAGACAGCAGACATGCCAGACTTTATTGACTTACTTTAAAAGCCCAGAGCACTTGCTGATCATCTTGTTGTACTAAATTTGAGTACCTTTAACTCTAGAAACTTTTGCAAAACAGATAAGTTTTAGGTTTATATATTTTTAAGTTTTAGGTTTATATATTGAATGTATAAGAACTGCCCAAAATCGTAGTGTATCAACTGCTCATTTAGGGCAGGAGCTTAAGGGCATGTAAGAGGGGTGAACTTGTTCAAAATACACCATACACATCTATGGGATTATCACAGTGAACCCCCTTGTACTATTAATGCATGAGAAATTGAAAATAGTAAACAAAGGGGTTATTTAAAAGACTGTCATAAACATACCCTTAAATAAGCTCTGACTCAGTTCAGATTCAATTTCCTAGGTAGTCAAAAGTCTGACAAAATTCAAAAAACACAAGCAATTATGTTGATAAAATGCAAAATCTCTGTAAGACAGTTCTTTGTAAATGTTACCAAGAGCAGAGTATTTCTAAGAAACCATTAAAGTATTGTTGCTTTACAGATAGAGAATTAGGTTCTACTTTTAAATCAGTTTAAAATTAGGTTCTACTTTTAAATATTTGAGCTTAGAAAATTCTTTAGGTAACTTTTTTTTTTTTTTTTTGACTCAGGACCTCGAACTTGCTAGGCAGGTGCTCTACCACTTGAGCCACGCCCATAAGACCTTCCCATATCTTCTTACATTTCTTTCCTATTTTCTGGGGTTTTTTTCTGAATTCCAAAATAATTTTTATAAAATTTTTCAGCTTATACAAAATTTTTTCTCAATAAAATAAATTACTGTTTCTTTTATATTGTTTACCAAACCATAGCCTAAACACTTTTTCAGGTTTTTTGCATATAGAATTGCACATGTTAGAGTCTTAAGTCTTAGTAATCTTGCTCTTAGTGAAGACCAAGAGAAAATCAATTTTAAATGGCTTTTATTTCATACTAATGACTTATGAAAGTGCATTTATTAATTAGACCCAAATATATTGCAAAAGAGAATGGAATCTAAATTCTACTTATGGCAGAATGAAACAGATTAAGATCATCTGTCCGTATGACTGAACTTTAACATCCTTATTTTACTGTAACTCTTATGTAGACCTTATTGCTGCTTGGATTTTATTATCTTCTTTTTGGTGGTGCTGGGGTTTGAACTCAGGGCCTCATGATTGCTAGACAATGTACTCTTACCACGTGAGCCACTTGGCAGCTCTGCTTGGATTTTAAAAAGTCCTTTTAACATATTTTTTCTTGTGGTCTCCTATAAGTTTAGGAGTTACAGGATGCTACATTCCAGCAAGAGCTGAATGAGATAATGAAGTTTCCAAACAACCTTGAATAGCAAAACTATCTTAAAACAAAATTTAAAAAAAGCAAAAGGGAAAGTATACACAAAGCCAAAAAGTTTATATGTTAACCCAGCTTAACCCTGCACTTTCAGTCAAGAATCATCCTAAAGTTACTCACTTATGTATACTTATCTATACACACACTAAATTGTTTTCTCTTTGGCGGCACTGGGGTTTGAACTGAGGGCCTCACACTTGCTAGGCAGGCACTCTTACTGATGGATTTTTTTTAAGATAAGTTCTCACAAACTATTAGCCTCAGCTGGCTTTGAGCCATAGCCTCCTGATCTCTGCCTCCTGAGTAGCTGGGATTACAGGAGTGAACCATGGTGCCTGCCTACAAAGTTGTTTTAGATGAGGCTTACCAAGAATACCAACATATAAGTGCATAAAATGAGAACTACAGGTACACTAGTCAATTGTTTGAGGGAATTCCAGGGGAAGACTAAATCTTTCCCAATGCTGCTTTAGGACTCCTTTTCCTAGAGACTTATCTTCGTGTTTAAAGCAAGAATCCTGTCATGGAAGAGTTTCGGGGCAATCTTCAACAGGATTGTTGTTACAGCCCTCAGACCTTTCACCCTCCACCAAGTCAATCATCATCAACATAGACTAATACACAAAATGACACAGAAAAACAAGTTAATTGGCTGGGTGCCAGTGGCTCACACCTGTCATCCTAGCCACTTAGGAGGCTCTGATCAGGAAGATCACAGTTCAACATCAGCCTGGGCAAATAGTTCTCGAGACCCTATCTCAAAAAACCCTTCACAAAAAAAGGGCTGGTGGAGAGGCTCAAGGTGTAGGCCCCGGGTTCAAGCCCCAGTACCACAAAAAAAATTAATTTAAATTACATTCTTAGATCATTTTTGGTCATAGGCCTGTAACTGTAGGTCAATCAGTTTGCCACTATCTTTCCCAAAGGGCTTTCAGACATGATGCCTCCCATAATAAACACAACAAACACAATGCACCCCCCAAAAAAAAATCCTGAAGGGAATTCCCAAAAACTAAGGCCAAAAAATGGGAACTTTACACATAAGAACAAAGACAACAGGTGGTGATGAATTCCCTAGGCCCCCCAGTCCTGCTTAACTCATGATTTGCATTCCAAATGGTGCCACATAAAAATGATCCTGAGAGGCCAGGAAGCCCACAGGTGGACCTCCTCAAATAGGTGGAATCAAGGGTTTCAGTATGCACATCAAAGGACATACCCAAGCTTGGCCAAGGCAAGATGTCATGACTTCTTTCAAACCTTTTTTCTTTTCTCCTAAGTCATTCCAAAAGCAGGAGTCCTATGCCTGCAATCCAAGGGGAAGAAAATTGGAGTTGCCCAGAAAAATAACTAAAGCAAAAAACAGGAGGGGATCTGGCTCGAGTGACAGAGCACCTGCCTAGCAATTGCAAGGACCTGAGTTCAAAACCCATAACTCCAAAAGGAAAGAATAAAAATAGAAAGGAAAAAAAAAAAAAGACAACCAAGAGACCAGTACTATTAGAACCATGTGGACAAAAAAAAAAGAAACTAGGGAGAGATCATGTAAGACCTTGGAGGTCATGCTAACATGGGAACTAATCAAGCAGAGAAAAATTTAACAGGGAGACTTCATTTATTTAGAACACATTAAAATTGCTTAGTTTCAGATCAGGTTTGGTGGCTCACATCTGTAATCCCAGCTACTCGGGAGATGAAGAGGATGGTGGCTTGAGGCCAGGCCAGACAAAAAGTTTCAAGACCCCCATCTCAACCAGGTGTGGTATGGGGCATGACTGTCATCCCAGCAATGCTGGAGATGGAGTAGGAGGATCACAGTCTGAGGTTGACTCCAGGGAAAAGTAGGAGACCCTACCTGAGAAACAAACAAAAGCAAAAAGGACTGGGGGTATGGCCCAAGAGGTAGAGTGCTCTAAGTATGAGGCCCTGGGTCCAAACCCCAGTACCACCCAAAATAACAACAAACAAAACATAGTTTCAGCTATGTCAGCTAGCTCCTTGATGGAGGAAATAAAGATCCTGGCTGCTGGGGACATGAGAGTTTGATTAAAGAACAGGACTTAGGCCCCTAAAATAAATTAGCATCTTCCAGTCTTTCAACAAACTGAACATTTTGTACCTGGAGACAGAAGATACTTGCAAAGCAGAACAAAGAATTAGCATTTGGGAGGCGCCTGTGGCTCACACCTGTAATCCTAGCTCCTCGGGAGGCACAGATCAGGAGGACTGAGATTTGAAGCCAGCCCAGGCAAGTAGTTCATGAGACCCTATCTTGAAAAAATACGTATCAAAAAAATAAGGCTAGTGAAATGGCTCAAGTGGTAGAGTGCCTGCCTAGTAAGTGTGAGGCCCTGAGTTCAAACCACAGTACTGCCAAAATATATATGCATGTGTGTAATACATATTTATATTTATATAAATATATATTATTAGATATATATGCATATATATATGTATATATGAAGGAAGGATAAGAAGCCATTCACACAGAATGAAGGCTGAAACGAGGGCTTAACATAGTAACAAGGGAATGCAAATAAAAACCACAGGTACGGTGATGCACCCCCCAAGTCTGGCTAGTTTTAATTTTTTTTCTATCAGGCAGAACAAGAGGAATGCACCCAGAACTACCACACTGGGGAACAATTCCACTCTTTTGAATAAAATGAGAAATTCACTGTGCCCCATGATCCAGCAAAGCCCACATCCAGAGGTCAACTTAAGAGTAAGTCTTCAGCTGGGAACTGGTGGCTCACGCCTGTAATCCCAGCTACTCAGCAGGCAGAGATCAGGAGGATCGAGGTTTGAAGCCAGCCTGGGCAAATAGTTCACAAGACCCTATCTCAAAAAGAAAAAAAAAAAAAACCTTTGCAAAAATAGGGCTGGTGGAGTGTCTCAAGGTGAAAGCCCTGAATTCAAGCTCCAGTACCAGAAAAAAAAAAGTAATTCTTGATCATGTGTGCCAGGAGATGACAAGAAAAGTCATAGGCAGTGGTGGGCATATAGCAATCAAAGTAATAATCTAGATTGAATCCTGGATGATCCTGGGAAAGGAAGGAAGGAGGGAGGGAGAGAGAGAGGAAAGGAAGGAAGGCAGAAAGGAAGGGGAAAGGAATTGTGATGTATTTATTTAATAGAATATTATTTAGCACTGAAAACAAGTCCATGTTTATTATATACAACAAGACAGATGTGTCCTCATTTATAAAGTGTCAGAACACAAGCAAAAGTAACCTACATGCAGTCTTGTGACATGAATGTGGCAGGGTTATTTTTTAAAAGTAAGCGATACTAATCCCTTGTTGGATGAAGAGTTGGCACAGACTTTCTTCCATTCTGTAGGTTGCTCTATGCCCTGGTGATTTTCCTTTAAAGGACTCAAAAAGTTAAATAGCAAAAAAATCAAGTAATCCAACCAATAAATGGGCAAAGGAACTGAGCAGATCATTTTCAAATGAAGAAGTAAACGTGGTCAATAAATGCAAGCAAAAGTGCGCACCATCTTTAGCCACAAAGGAAATGCAAATCAAATGTCACTGAGAGTCCATCACCTTAGTCAGATGGCTGTCATCAAGAAAACAAACAGCTGGCAAAGATGTGGGGAAAGGGACCCTCATAGGCTACTGGAGGGAATGTAAATTAGTGCACCAACTATGGAAATCAACATAGTTCCTCAAGAAATTCAAAATAGGGCTGGTGGAGTGGCTCAAGTGTTAAGAGCACCTGCCTAGTAAGCGTGAGGCCCTGAGTTCAAACACCAGTACTGCCAAAAAAAGAAACTAAAAACAGAGCTACCGTATGATCCTGCTATACAACTCCTGGCACATATCCAAAGGAACATTAAGTCAGCATTTAATAGAGCCACCTGCACACTCATGTTTATAGCAGCACAATTCACAACAGCCCAACAACTGATGAACGGATAAAGAAAATGTGGCATAGGTACACGATGGAGTATTATTCAGCCGTAAAGAAGAATGAAATTATGTTGTTTGCAAGAAAATGGATAGAACTGAAAATCATCTTGATAAGTGAAATAATCCAGAGTCAGAAGGACAAATATCACATTTTCTCTCACATGTGGAATCTAGAGTATGCAGGGAAGTCTATAAAAGTAAAAGGGGGACTATTGGGAATGTGGAGGGGGAAAAGGAAAGGTGGATCAGAAAGGGTAATGGAGGGGGGAGTATGATAAAAACATGTCATATGCTCGTATGGAAATATTAAAACGAAACCTCTCTTTTTTTTTTGGTGGGACTGGGATTTAAACTCAGGGTCTACTACTCTGGTTATTTTGAAGAAGAGGTCTATCAAACTACTTTCCTAGGTTGGCCTCAAATCTCAGTCCTCCTGATCTCAGCCTCTCAAGTAGCTAGGATTACATGTGTGAGCCTCTGGCACTTGGCATCTTTTAAAAATAGAATGTAAAAGATGACAGGAACACAGTGGGGGACATGAACAAAATATGTCATATGCATGTATGAAATTGTCACAATGAAACCAATTACTCTGATAGACGCTAATTTTTAAAAGAATGAAAAAACATCAAAAAATATTTTAAAACATAAAGGCAGAACTATTACTAAAAACTAAATGTTTTAAAGTAAAAAAATTGATTTTGCAAATCTAAAAAGAAAAAGAAAAGCAACAGAAAATCTGAAGACAAAGTTTAGCAAATCTTGGAGTGGTGAGAAAAGAAGGGCCCAGATGGCAACTTCTAAGAAAATTGAGCCAGCCTCCAGTGACTCACACCCGTAATCCCAGCTACTCAGGAGGCAGAGGTCAGGAGGATCACGGTTCGAGGCCAGGCTGAGTAAATAGTTCTTGAGTCCCTATCTCTAAAGTGCTGGCGATGTGGCTCAAGTGATAGAGCACCTGCCTCATCTCAAAACAAACAGGAAGCCCTTCCACAGTGCTATTCCAAAATCATCTTGCAAGTCATAAACAAAAATCTTTGTTCTTATTTTTTTTACCTTTTTTTTTTTTTCAGTACTGGGTTTGAACTCAGTGCCTTTACATTGAGCTGCTCCACCAGCCCTTTTTTGCTTTAAGTATTTTTCATACAGGGCCATGCTTTTGTCCAGGGCTGGCCTGGGACTGTGATCCTGTTACCTAGTATAGCTGGGATGACAGGTCTGTGCTACCATGTGATTTATTTTTGACATATAGCAATCCACATATTTTTATGAGGCACAATGTGATGTTTTGATTCATGATCAAATCAAGGTGATTAACATATCCACCACTCAAACACTCTATGTCACCTGCAGTGAAATATTCAACGTCCTCTTTTCTAGCTATTTTATCTTGAAATATGCATTACTGTTGCTTATGATTACTATACTGCACTGTACTGTGGAACACCACAAAGTATTCCTTCTGTCTGATTCTAACTTTGCACACGTGACCAATGTCTCCCCTCCTCACCTTTCTCTCTCCTGTCCCCAGTTCGGGTTGGAACTTCTTCTTCTTCTTCTTCTTCTTCTTCTTCTTCTTCTTCTTCTTCTTCCACATTCTTTTTTTCTCTCTCTTTTTTTTTTTGTGGTACTGGGGTTTGAACTCAGGACCTACACCTTTAGCCACTCCATCAGCCCTTTTTTGTGATGGGTTTTTTTCGAGATAGGGTTTTGCAAACTATTTGCCCTGGTTGAGTTTACCTCGATCCTCCTGATCTTTGCTGCCTGAGTAGCTAGGATTACAGACGTGAGCCACCGGCACCCAGCTGCCTTCCTCTTTCTCCCTTTCCCTCTCCCCTCCCCCTCCTCTTCCCCCTCCTTTCCTTTTCAAACTGGGGTTTGAACTCAGGACCTCGTCCTTGCTAGGCAGGTGCCTTACTACTGTACCACACACCCCAGCCCTCTTGACTGTCTACTATGAGCAAAATGCTATTTGGAGGAAGAGTGTGAGAACAAAGCACTTTATTTCCCTCCGTTTGTATTTATATAAAGAGGAGCTTTTGTGTTTTATGTGTTATAAAATAGGTCTCATGCATTCTGTTTTCTGTCAGCTATTTTTGTCATTCGTTTTTGTCTTCTTTGAGACCATACTCCTTAAAACCTTAGTGGACTCCCAAAGTTATACCCTCATAGCACTTAGCAAGGCATTTCCTATAATAATAAATCCCGTCCTTTTTGGTGCTAAGTTTGAACTCAGGGCATTGTACCTTGTAGGTAGGCTCTCTATCACTTGAGCCATGCCCCCAACCCTTATATTTGGTTATTTTTCAGTTAGGGTCTCACATTTTTGCCTAGGGCCAGCCTTGGACTGCAATCCCACTACGCTTTTGCCCCTGCTGGCCTCAGACCATGATCCTCCTACCTGTGCCTCTCTTGTAGCTCACATCACAGTTACATGCCACTATGCCCAGTTATTAGTTAAGATGGGGCCTAGTGAACTTGTCCCCTACACCTGGCTGGCCTTAAACCATGATCCTCCTGATCCTGCCTCCAAAGTAGCTGGGATTACAGGCATGACCCATCACACCTGGCTCTCTGAGCACTTTTTAATGAAGAACATTAGCCATGACGCCTGAACTACGTGATTGTGTTAGGAAGTTAGGACTGAAGAGACCAAGGAGGCCCACATTTCTACTCTAAGAAGTGCAGGCATTTGAGAAATCAAACAGTTAAGGACACCAAAAAGGAGGAACCAGAGAAGTGGAAGAAAAACCAACAGAAGGGAAGCCCCAGTGAAGGTAAGGGAGATGTTCTCCTGTAGACAGTGATCTGCCCTGGCCCCCGGCTTCTCCTCTTCAGGGCCCTTTCCTGTTGTCTTCACCCATGGGATTGCTCAGCCTTATTTTCTGTGACTCATCTTTTGAGTCACTTCCTGTAAGCACTGTCAGCCTCCTCACCTCTCTCATCCTCCAAGTACTCACCTGGCCAAACTCTAGCCAGGTGTGTTTTCCAGGCAAGCTGAACTAGCAGGAGGAAACCATCCAGCCAGCTGGACAGGTTTGACCCGAATTAGAGAAACCACAGACCTTCCATCCCCACCAGGCCATTTCTCCAGGTCTCTGATGTGCTTGCAATCCACCCCCCAGCTGATGGGCAGGCCCCACACCTTCTGTGCAAACTAAGGCTATTGGATGAGCAAACCCTGTCACCCATCCAGAGTCCAGCTGGGGATGGGTCAACGGGAGGCCTTCTTCCCATTGTCTTCTTCCCTTTTCTTGTCACCTCCCAGATGAGGCCCTTTTGACCCCAGTCCCTGTGATACATTGCCTCTCTCTAGAACAGAGGTCATTGCCCTTCCCTCCTTCCTCCTTCCCTCTCTCTCTGCCAGACAGAGGAACAAAACCAACAATGTGTGTAGTTGTGCAACCAGGAGTGCTAGGCCAGAGGTCCAACTCCTAGGTTCTGCGTGTCCAAAATGCCAAATAAAGAGACGAGCAGTGGCGAAGGGCAGAGAAAGATGTATTATGTGGCCCGGGCACCCATGGGAAGAGGCAAAGCGGGCACTTTGGCCCATCTTGAGGGGGGCACATCTGAGCTTTAGTTTTAAGTAGAAGACTAGGGCTGGGGGGCAAGAGGTATGCAGAATTATTCACAGTCCAGGCAGAGCATGGCATAGCTCATCATTATCAAAGAGTTCTGGAGAAGCTGTCATCTGTCATTACTGGAGGGGAGTGATCTGGTCAAGATAAGAAGTGGTTGCCGGGTGAGTGCTCTGCCCTGGTAAGGCTCTGCTGTTTTCTTTCATCCCTTGTTGGATAGGTGTCATTGAGCTTGGTGCCAGTGGCTCATGCCTGTAATTCTAGCTACTCAGGAGGCAGAGATCAGGAGGATTGAGGTTCAAAGCCAGCCTGGGCAAATAGTTCGCAAGACACTACCCCAAAAAAACACAACACAGAAGAGGGCTGGTGGAGTAGCTCATAGCGTAGGCCCTGAGTTAAAATCCCAATTACCCCCCTCCCCCCAAAAAATGTTATTGATCAGTCATGTCCTTTCTGGAGCCCAAGGTGACTACAGAGAAGGGCAGAGCAGAGGACACAGATACAAAATGGAGGCGGGGATGCCAAGCATTTGTTTTAGTTCTCTTTGGGACACTTGCAGGCCCAAGTGAGGAGTCAGTGACAGTCAGCAAAAGCAGTTTCTAGGAAGCTGTTATAATTACACGGGAAATTTATCGATTGGCTTATGCAGTCAGAGGCTGGGTCGTCCCACTATGGTCATCTACAGGTAGGAGATCCAGAGAACCGAGGGGTTGCTGAATCCAAGAAGCTGGAAGCCTCAGAAGTTGACCATGATGCAGCTCACTGTTAGGATGAAGGCCTGGACGCTCCCAGAGAGTCGCTGGTATGAGTCAGCCTTGAGAGGGTGGACAAGCTGGGGCCTGGTGTCCATGGTCAATAGCAGCAGGGGCAGAGACCGCGGGTCAACAGAAGTGCGAAGTGTGCATGCGTCATCTTCTGCCTTCTGCGGTGGGGTGGGGTGCGGGGGTGCGTGTGCGTGTGCTGGGGGGGTGGTGGGGGTGGTGGGGGTGGGGGTGTCGTTACATCCGGGTATTCAAGCTTATGGGATGGTGCAGTCTACATCCGGGTCCTACTCCACTCAGCCGACTACACACCCCCCACCAATAGTCAATCAACCCGCCCAACAAGCCCAGAGGTAACTTTCACCAATCCTCTAGGTGTCTTCTCAATGCCATCAAGTGACAACCAAGAGCAAAGGTCACACAGACCATGCCCATTGCTATCCCCAAATGTTTCTGCCTCTTCCACTTTTGGGGAAAAGGATCCCTCCCTTGGGGGAACTGTACATTAAAAAACACTTTAGCAACAAATCCCAATACTGTACAAGGACCTTGTTGGGATGCAGATTCTAAGAAACCAGTGTTTCAAAAAAATTAGTAGCTGGGCATGATATGCACGCTTGTAATCCCAGCAGTCAAGACACTGAGGCAGGAGGACCTTGAGTTCCAGGCCAGCCTGAGAAAAGAGTATATACATATATATACTCTTTTTTTGTGATAGGTATTTTTGACATAGGGTCTCATTTTTTACCAGAGTTGGCCTCAGGGGCTGGTGGAGTGACTCAAGTGGTAAGAGTGCCTGCTAGCAAGTGTGAGGCCCTGAGTTAAAAACCCCAGTACTGCCAAAAAAACAAAAACAAAAACAAAAAAAACGGAGGTACAAAATGTGTGGAAGAAATGATGTCTGGGACATGCTTCAAAATAACACCAGTCCTTCAATCTGAAGGCTCAGATTCAACCAACCACAAATTGAGAATATTTATAATTTTTTTTCCTAAACTGGACATTGTAGTGCATATCTGTGATCCCAGCACTCCAGAAGCTGAAGCAGGAGACGCATGAGTTCTAGGCCAGCTTGGGCTATATAAAGAGACCCTATCTCAAAAAAAAAAAAAAAAGCATTATATTGAATATTCACAAATTTCTCGCCTTTACAATACAGTATAACCCTTATTTACAGCGTATTAGGTATAGTAACTCATCTAGAGATTATTTAAAATATAAGGGATGTGTGCCAGGTGTGTAAGTCTAGCTACTCAGGAGGCAGAGATCAGGAGAATCACAGTGCAAAACGAGCCCTGGCAAATAGTTCTCAAAGCCCTATCTTCAAAATACCCAACACAAAATAGGGCTGGCACAGTGGCTCAGATGGTATAGTGCCTGAGCTCTATAAAGGATGTGTGTAGGTAGGTTATATACATTTGTGTGTGTGTGTGTGTGTGTGTGTGTGTGTGTGTGTGTGTGTGTGTGGTGGCACTGGGGTTTGAACTTAGGGCCTTACGCTTGCTAGGCAGGCACTCTACCACTTGAGCCACTTCACCAGCCCGGTTACCTACAGATATTATGACATCTTATATAAGAGAATTGAGCATCCTAGGATTTTGGTGTCTACTGGTATCCTGGAATTGATCTTCCCATGAATACCAGGGGACGACTGTGGTCCATCCGGGGGAGGGAGGCAGCAACAGGCGAGGCTAGACAAGAGGTCAAGACAACATTGAGCATGAGTTGATTGTTGGCAAGGGTCTGTGGCAGGTATGTGGAATTAATTTTGTGTGTGTGTGTGTGCATGTATTTGAAAATGTTCTTATTAAATGTTTTTAAAAATCTCTCCCTAAACCTCACTCCACCTCCTCCCAGCTGCCTCTGTATTTCCTGTCCAAACTTCCGGAAAGAATTGTCTACACTCGCTGTCAGTACTTCCTCATCTATTCTTGACTCTTAAAGCTTTAGCATGAAAAAATTCAAACTTACAGAATAATACAGGAAAAAAAAAAAAGACAACTAAAATCACTCAGGCTAAAATCCAGCGTCCTCACCCTTGCCCCTAGATCATATAAGTGAGGCCTGGCCACCCTTCTGCCTCATTTCCACTCGTTTTTTGGTGGTACTGGAGTTTGAACTCAGGGCCTCACTTGAGCCACACCTCTGGCCCTTTTTCCTCTGGTTATTTTAGGAGCTAGGGTCTTGCTTTTTGCCTGGGCTGGCTTGGACCATGATCCTATTTTGTTTTTCTTGCTATAGCAGTGATGACAGGCTTGTGTCACCAAGCCCAGCTTTTTTCTGTTGAGATGGGGGTCTCATGAACTTTGAACTCTTTTTTTTTTTTGCCCAGCAGGCCTGGAACTGTGATCCTCCCCATCTCAGCCTCCCTTGTAGCTGAGATGACAGGTGCACACCACCACATTGAGTTATTGATTGAGCTAGGGGCTCTAAAACTTTGATCCTCTTTTTGCCTGGGTTGACCTCACACTGGTATCTTCTTGATCTCAGCCTCCTACATAGCAAGGATTATAGAAGTAAGCCACTGTATCTGGCACTTTTTTTTTTTTTTTTTTTTGCTTCTTGCTAATCAAGCACTCTATTGCTTGACCCCCCACTCCAGACCTATTACTTTTATTTGTTTTTGAGACAGAGTCTCTAACTTTTGCTCTGGGCCAGCCTCCTGAGTAGCTGGGATTACAAGTGAGTGAGCACCACCACAAACTGGCTCCCAAGAATCCCCTTCCATCTATGTCCCCATCCAGTCACCTGCCACCCTTGGACTTCTACACCTGCCCCTTCCTTCCTCCCTTCTCTGAAGTGACTATCCATCTTGCAAGTCTTAGCTTACAATGACTACCTCAGGAAAGCCTCCCAGCCTCCAGAACCTGGATCACTGGTTCCTAAAGTTGCATTTGAGATATCACCAGGTCTATTTTATGGTCATACATCTGCTTTAAATGCATGTTAGTAAAGAAAGTAACAAACCCGTTCGGGAGCCAGTGGCTCATACCTGTAATACCAGCTACTCAGGAGGCAGAGACCAGGAGGATTACAGTTCGAAGCCAGCCTCTGGCAAATAGTTTGCAAGACCCTATCTCCCTATCTTGAAAAAAACCCATCGTAAAAAACGGGCTGATGGAGAGGCTCAAGGTGTAGGCCCTGAGTTCAAACTCCAATACTGCCAAAAAAAGTAAGTAACAAACCCATCTCACCTGTGATTTCATGGCTGGCTAAGGGCTAGCCTAGGGTAGCCCCGTGGGAACCCATTAAGAAAAAAGAAATAAACTGTTTGAAAGAACAGTCCTCTGGAGGCAGAGGGAAGATTGCAATTTTGAGGACTGTCTGGGCTATAAAGAGAGACCCTGTCTCAAAAACAAAACAAAAAAAGAAAAGAAAAGAAAGGACAAAGTAAAGGCAGAAATTGTGAACCTGTCCTTTTTGAATCACAGAAGTTGGGAATTCCTTCCTGGTCTCCCACATCCACTGGTTGTAACTACCCCTGGGGAATGATTTGTTTTGTCTTTCCCCACCACTGGGAGGGGAGCCCTATGAGAACAGGGCTGGGCCTGTACTGGTCACTGCTGTGTCTCCAGCACCCATTGTCCTCCCAGGGAGAGCACAGGAAGTCTGTGCTGAATAAACCGATGCAAAGGGTGCAGTTTGGACTTTCCCCTGGGACACTGGAGAGCCATAGAGGATTTTTTTTTTTTTGCAGTACTGGAGTTTGAACTCAGGGCCTACACCTTGAGCCACTCCACCAGCCCTTTTTTGTGATGGGTTTTTTTGAGATTAGGGTTTGTCAAACTATTTGCCAGGACCAGCTTCAAACTGCAATCTTACTGATCTCTGCTTCCTGAGTAGCTATGATTATAGGTGTGAGCCCTAGTGCCCGGCTCCACAGAGGTTTTAATCAGGGGAGAGTCAGGGTTGACTGCTTTAAAATTCCCAGGTTCCCTCTAGGCTTTGGGCCCAGAAAACCAACATTCCTCACACACTAAGTTTCCAATAACATTCTTTTTGTCATTACTGGGTTTGAACTCAGGGCCTCGAGCTTTCTAGGCAAGCTCTCTACTACTTTAGCCACTTTGCCAGCCCTTCTTGCATTAGCTTATTTATTTATTTATCTATTTATTTATTTATTTATTTTTGTGGTACTGGGGCTTGAACTTAGGGCCTTCACCTTGAGCCACTCCACCAGCTCTTTTTTGATATATATATATATATATTTTTCGAGATAGGGTATCATGGAACTATTTGCCCACTGGCTTCGAATTGTGATCCTCCTGATCTCTGTCTCCTGAGTAGCTAGGATTACAGGTGTGAACCACCAGCCCAGATTGTATTAGTTTATTTTTCAGATAGGGTCGCACACTTTTTCCTGGGCTGGCCTCAGATTATGATCCTCCTACCTCTGCCTATGAAGCTGGAAATAGAGTCATGTACCATCATGCCTAGCTTTACCATGCTCCTTCTTCTCTTCTTCCTCCTCCAGGAAGTCCTCTGAAACCCCAGGCTGAAAGGAATACTCTGGGTGCTCTTTGGGTTCTTCCTCTATGATCTGAAGATGAGAACAGATGCTACTCCAAGGCCATGGTGGAGCTGGGTGCCGGTGTCTCATGACTGTAATCCTAGCTACTCAGGAGGCAGCGATCAGGAGGGTATCAGCCCAAATAGTTCAGGAGATCCTATCTTGAAAAAAAAGAGCTGGTGGAGTGGCTCAAGATGAATGCCCTGAGTTCAAACCACAGTACCACAAAAAAAAAAAAAAAGGCTTTGGTGAAGATTTAAGATTCAATGCACTGATGCACATAGAGGGCTCAGAAATTTGCCTGGCATACAGTAAGTGCCTGATAAGTGTTTAACAGGGAGAGGAGGAGGGCCAAGGGAAAACTTTTCTACTGTGAAGGTAATGAGAAAAATAGAAAAGTTTGCTATGGTATAAAATTTTAGAAAAACAACCAGTATTTCATTTATTAAAAAACAAACAAGGGCTGAGTATGGTGGCACACACCTAGAATCCCAGCAGTCAGGAGGTTGAGGCAGGAGGATCGTTAGTTTGGGGCCAGACTGGGCTACAACATAGTGAGACCCTGTCTCAAACAAACAAACAAACAAACCTGAGCCGGCTGGGCATTGATGGCTCATGTCTGTAATCCTAGCTATTTGGGAGGCTGAAATTAGAAGGATGGTGGCTCGAGGCCAGCCTGGGCAAACAGTTCAGGAGACCCTATCTCCAAAATAATCAGAGCAAAATGGGCAGGAGCGTGGCTCAGGCAGTTTTTAGGAACGTGTAACTTGTATGATGTGATGGTGAACAATTGGAATTCTAGAACAGGACTTCCTGGATTCAAATTCCTACAGTGCCTGACTGACAGTTTTGCAACCTCTCTGTGATGCAGTTTCCACACCTATAAACCTGAAATATTGACAGCACCTCCCACCTTCGAGCATCCTCCCAATCTCAATGTGCACATCTGGTTGGCTGCCCCAGTAGGGTTAAGCACCATTTTGACTACTTCATCTTGTAGCTTGGCAAATTCTCCCTCCAGCCATGGGGGACTTTAATAGCCATCTCAAACATGTTGCCCCAACCCTGTGGCAAACTCACATAGAGACAGGGAGAGTCTTTTGAAAAGAGATGCAGAACGGAACAAAAAAATCCCAATTTGGTCTCACTGGTGACAGGCAGTCCACCTCTTTCTCTGCCAAGGGCTCTGAAAACAGAAGAAAAATAAAAGTCAAAGCCCTGCCAACTTTTCCCTCTGTCTATCCAGTTGACTAGAGGCCAGCTTCCTTTCTTAAAGGGACCTCTCCTGCTTTTGACTTTCCTCTTTTCTAAGAGCACTCTGGTAGATCTCTTCTCCCCACACCAAGGAATAGCCCCTCCCACACAGAAAATTAATGCTGAGGCTTGTCCCTGAGTTCAGACCCCACTACCAGCAACAAAACCCGCACACAAAAAAAATTAAGTTTAATTGTACAGTTACTTCTAGATGGCTTAAAGCAATGAATACAGCAGATACTCCTCATCCAGGGTTTTACTTCCCACAAGTTCAGTTACCAGCAATTAACCATAGTCTAGAATATTAAGTAGAAGAATTCCAGAAATCAACCCTCCATAAATTTACAACAACTTTAATTACAGCACATAGTAATAATTGTTCTATTTTATAGTTAGCTACTATTATTTTTCTCTTACTGTGCCTAACTTATAAGTTAAACTTTACAATTTTTTTCAGAGGCACTGGGGTTTGAACTCAGGGCCTCACACTTGCTAAGCAGGTGCTCTTCCACTTGAGCCACTCTGCCAACTAAGTTAAAGTTTAGAACTTTGATAAATGTCAGAATGTACCCCAGTACAACAATAAAACAAACAATCAAATAAATGGAAAAAACTAAGTCAAACTTTATCATAAGTGTGTATGGGCATGTTGGTATACAAATGTAATCCCAGCTACTGAGGACATGGAGATAAAAGGGTCAGGATGGAGGCCAGGCTGTGTAAAACCCTGACACCCTATCTGAAAATCAAACTAAAGGAAAAAAGGCTGGGGGCTCTAGTGGTACAGTGCCTGCCTAGCATGTGCAGGTCCTGAGTTCAAATCCCAGTACTGATTCCTGTTCAAATTCATATATATATATATATATATATATATATATATATATATATCTCAGTACCAAACAGTTTCAGGCAACCACTGGGGGTCTTGGAATACAGCCCCTGCAGGTAAGCGGGACAACTGAAAATAAAGCCACTCTCTTGTTTGATCTGGGTATTTATCTCATGGTGCATGAGTTATAATACTCCACAGATGAAGAAATTCATTCCTGGTGTGTCCTCAAAATTCCAGTACCCCTTCAGGGTGCCAGGAATGGAGAACAAGTCAAAAGGTTTTCTAGGGGCAGGAGCAGCAAGGCACAGTGTTGCTGAAGGAGAGGAAATAGCATCCTGTATGTTTATTGGAGTAGGTGATACAAGGTCCAAACTTTACAAAGGCACAAGACGATGTGCCATCCACCCCCCCACCCCGAGTCACTCCCCACAGGCTATGTTGTCACGAGATTTTCTGTGCATTTAACAAGCAAAAGCTTGCATTTTTTCATCCCACCTTTAAAATTTTTAGACACTCTGCTTCCTTCTTTGCCCGCCCCGCCAACCCCTTGTCTGAATACAAAGCTGTTCTGTGTCTGTTCATGTGTCGCTTCCTCCTTTTACAGCTACTTCCTGTCCCCCTGAAGACCGGACCAGTTTATTTAATGAGTCCCTCGTTGATGGACAACCAGGTTTCTGCTTTTTGGTTTTCCTTATAAGTTATTACGGAAAGTAACACTGTCTCCCTTTGGGTAGCGTTTACCAGGGAACAGGAGAAAACCCTAACCTGTTCCTGTATCCGCGGAGAGTCCCTCCATCTCCAAGGTCACAGTTCACTGGAGCAGCGCGTCCCCGGGCCCTGCCTCCCTGAAGCTGTCAGGCGCCGGTCCCCCGCCCTCTGAAGCCACGCCCCGCGGCCCACCCGCAGTCTACCCAATTCAAATCCAGCCAATGGGAGCGTGTAAACAAACCCAGACTCCGCCTCTCGATGAATAATTCCCGGAGTCTGGTGTGCAGCCTATTTAACCGGCCTGGGGACTGGGGGCGGGACCTAGCGATGGCCCCCGCCCCCATGGTTGGGCCAATAGGCGGCAAGACCCCGCCCCTCGCACTTGCCGCGCCTAGGACCCGAAGCCGGGCTGGGCTCGCTGCTGCCTGATTTCACCCGCTCGCGGTGACTTAGCTCCCCGTGGGCGGGCGGGCAAGGCTGGGAGCTCGGGCTGTGCACTCCGCTGCACCAGCCACATTATTCCAGAGGGCACACAGATCGCCCCGGAATCGCTGCCTTCATTTTTCCCCTTTCTTCCTCCGTCTGGTGGCTAAAGCCCAGATCCAGGAAAAGCGTTTGATGAACTCTTTCCCCTCAGTCCCTATTTAGCGAAACCTAGTGGGGAGGTAGGAGTGTGTTGGATTGTGCAAGGCCTTTCGTTTGTCTCCCCTTGCTATGGAGGTATTGCAGACGTACGGAAAATCACGAGTCGTGTGTGCTGCTTGACTGAACCCTAAAACTTTCATGTGACACCAGCACGCCCCCAGATTGAGCAGCAACTTGGGTTGGCAAGGTTTTCAGCTTTATAGCTGCCAGTGTGCGAGGAGCTGCGAAAGATTTTGTTTTGACTTCCACAGGCACAAACCACTTATTTAAAAAACAAAACAACAAAAACCCTTTCCGTGGAGAGGTGGTCATCACACAGATAGCCGGGTAGGACCCGGGCTGCTGGAGGGGCAGGAGGTATAGGCTCAGCTCAGATGGAGGTGCTCTCCAGGCTGCAGGCGGACTTGGGGCCAGGGGGCTGGAGTAGAAAAAGGGCGTCAGATCCCAGGAAAGGACAGCTTTCCGACGTCCTGGACTTTTCCACAGCATGTAAGAATTTTCCCACCGTTCCTTTCCAACTGTTTCATTATAATTAAAATAATCAAATGTCCACACTCATGTTGAGGCTACTGTCACTCGTCGTCTGTTGTCACTAGTTACTCAGGAAAGGCTACCTGGGTGTAGTTGATTAGTTCTCACCCTTCCTGGACAGCCTGGGGAGAGTCTCTGAACCTGTTTCATCTCCCAGTCCAGCTCAGCCTGGGACTTAGAACTCACATCTGATTCTGAAAGGGAAAGGGTGTTTTTGTTTTTGAGATAGGGTCTTGCTATGTAGCCCAGCCTGGCCTCAAACTCCTGCCTCAGGTTCCTGGGTGCTGGATGACAGGAGTGCACCATCACACCCATAGCGGGTCTCTCCATCAGGGTCCATACTGGCCCAACACTGGCCTTTGGCCATCTCCTTTTCATCTTCTGGCCTAAAGGCATTTCTCTCATCTTCCCCAATGCTTCCAGAATAGCACTGGCAACACTTGACATCAACTCTTAAGTCTAGACAGATTTCAAGCATGTCAGGGGCCAGAGCAGAGCAGAAAAGACAAATATTCAACCTCCCAGGCTTTGTTAGCCAAGGCTAGATTTGGGGCTGGGCTTTGCTGGCTCCTCCACACCCACCCATGTTGACTCCAAGTGGCAAGGGCTCAAAATCCTCTCCCTAAGAAGTCAAATGGAGGTCAAGTGTGTATGAGGGGCCAGGCACCAGTCTAGGGGTGGGAGATATACCACAATGTCCCAAAGAAACTTGGAACCTGTAAGGCATAAGCAAGGGGAGAAACTGAGGCCTAGTGACTTGCTTGCTTACTTGCTTGTCTGTGTCGCCAAAGAGATGGTTAGCTGTGTGGGAGGCAGGGACTAGAAAGTGTCTGGCCATTAATAACCTGGGTACACCCTGGTCAGAAAGAAAGCATTTCCTGTATGAGCCTGTCAATCACCAGGACTGGCAGCTATGATGGATACACAAGTGCCACCCAAGTCAGGTTCCATTATACAGTAAATCTTCAGCCCAGGTTAGGGCTCCACTTCCTGTTGTGTGACCTTGGGTATGACCTTGGTCAAAACACTTCCCCTTAAAGGAATCAATTTTGTTTTCCTACACTATAAGCAAAAGGTCTCTACCCTGTGGGAGTTCTGATTAGAAACCACTCATCACCCCTTAACAGTCAAAAATACAGCTCAGCCCAGCAGCACCAGTGGCTCATGCCTTTAAGCTTAGCTACTCAAGAGGCAGAGATTAGGATTGAGGTTCCACATCTGCGCTGGCAAATAGTTCCCAGACCCCATCTCAAAAAAACCCATCACAAAAAAAGGACTGTTGGAGTGGCTCAAGGTGTAGGCCCTTAGTTCAAGCCCCAGTACTACCAAAAAAAAAAAAAAAAAAAAAAAAGCACAGCTCAATCCATTGGGGTGGACTACATACACAGTAAGGTGAATTACTGTTTTCCAGAGGGATCCCAGTGGGCCATGAAGGGCCAAATATGTAAGTTTAAGAAATTTTTTTGGACTGGAGGCATGGCTCGAGTGGTAGAGCAGGAGGCCCTGAGTTCAATCCCCAGTACCCTGGGTCTCACTATGTAGCCCAGGCTGGCCTCCTTCAATTTTGCTGCCTCAGCATCCATGGTGCTGGGATTACAGTTGTACACCACCACGCCTGGTTTGGGATTAAGTTTTCATTTAGTCACCATTGACAATGCTAACAGCAGCACTTCCTGTTAGGTGTTGTTCTCTACAGCTCATCCCTCCTAATAAACTGATGAAAAGGAACCTATTATCAGCACCATTTAAAAATTTTTATTTGCATAAATTGTACCAAAAAGTTTCATTGTGATATTTACGACATGCACAGAATGTACTTTGATCAAATTCATCCCATCTATATTACTTTCTTAACCATCCTCCCTCCTCTTTAACAAGTGCTCAGTGGCTTTACACACGGTAATCCTACTAACACACACCTCTCCCTTCAACCTCTCCTTTCCCATCATCAGCATATTAGAGATGAGAAATGGAGGCTCAGAGAAGTGATGTAAATGACAGGACATCACACAGCAACGCAGTGGACGCAAAAGCAGGATATAAACCAGGAGTTGAGTAGCTTGAATCAGGAACCTCTCTGGTCTCACAACTAAAAATTCAAAAAACGTATGCTTGGGCTAGCGGAGTGGCTGAAGTGGTCCTAGCAAGCGTGAGGTCCTAAGTTCAAAACCCAGTACCATCAAAACTCCCCCCAAAACACCAGTACCCTTAAGTAAATATTGTATCACCAAGAGTCCAGGATAAATGCTAAGATTTACAATACACAGATTAACCACTCATTTATTCCACACGCACTCATTATGCACCTACTGTGCGCACCAGGCTTCCTAGGGCCCTGGGGAGACAGAGAACTAAGAGACCAGACTCTGACCCCCTGGCTGTGCGCCCCGGATCCCCGGGTCCCCGGGCCCCCCGCGCCCCGCAGGGCACAGTGGGCGCTCACCGGCGATTCGTGCGCGAACGCGGGAGTCCGAGCGTCCCGCCGGCGAGGCGTTCCGGCCTGTTGGTGGCGGAAGCTGCCCCGACACCACCGAAGCCGCCGGGAATCTATCGGCGCCGCCCCGGTGAACACAGACTCAGGTGAGTGAGTGTCCAAGGTCCCCGCCTGTCGCCCCCAAGTCCCCATCGCCTTCCACCCTATTCGGACACGGCCTGACTCCTCCGCTGCGCCACCTCCGAGGAACCCCCCACCACCATCCTTGTCTCCGCTCTCTTTGAACCTTCGACACTCGCTTTGGGCGCGTCCTCCCGCCGGGCCACCGTCCCCCAAGGCACACTCTGAGCGCACTGCGTCCCCTCCCCAGGCGAGCCGGGCGAGGGTCCTGGGCGCGCGAAACCCTTGACCTTCCCTCCCACCACCAAGAGCCCGGCTCTCAGCAGGCAACAAACTGCACGCGAGCCGGTGCAGGCGCACCGCAAACCAGGGGTGGTTTAGAAGGACGGGGCGGGGCTAATGCGTAAGGAGCCCTCCTCGGAACGCGTGGCTTCCTATTGGCTATTTGGCCCGCCGCTCGGCCCCGCTGTGCGGTGGCTGGTTAGCCTAGGCGTGGGGGGCGGGGTGTACTTAAGCCCAGCCCCCGGTAAGGGCGGAGGGAAGAGGAGGAGGAGGAGGAAGAGGAGGAGGAGGAAGAGGAGGGGGGGCGGGACACAAAAATCTGCAAAGGTTTTTTTTTTTTCTTTTGCATTTAATTAAAAAAAAAATTTTTTTTTTTTTGCACACCCGAGGGGCGCTCCCCGGAGCGGGCGCGGGCCGGGGCGCGCGGGCCAGCGCGGAGTGGCGGCGGGCCTGGGCGCAGCTGAGCAGCCGCCATGCGATCAGGCAGTGCGCTGACCGGCCCGGCTGGCCGGCCCCTTCTGGGTCCTCCCTGTGCAGCCCGTGCGGGGCCGTCCCGGAGACCCCGCGCCGACGGCTGCTCAAACATCAGGGTGAGTTTCTCACAATGTAGCAATTTCTCTTTAAATCTCTTAACTCTCTCTACCTGCGAGTCGGGGCTGTGACAGGGCGCAAAAGCGAGGGGGGAGTGGGGGTTGGCGGCGAGGGTGTGTGTGGGGGGAGCCGGAGCCGGGGCCGAACCCACCCCCCCGACACTCACACTCTCAGCCCCCCAACCGGGGCGCAGCGCCCGCTGCTTTTTTTTTTTTTTTTTTGCCCGGCGCCCACCACCATCCGCACCCCCCCACCCCAGGTCTCTCCCGCCACCGCCGCCGCCCCGATTCTGCGGGGACCCCCCCATACACCGGCGCCCCTGCCTAAACCCGGCTCCGGGTGCCTCCCCGGCCCTCCCGTCGGCTGCCGGGGATACAATGGAGCGGCGGAGAAACGAGACCTAACGTTCCACGGGGGGAGGGGCGGGGACCCCCCCTCCGCCTCGGGGGACCCCCTCCTCTCGCCCTGCTCCTCTCCTTTAGGCGAAGACGAGGACAGTGGGGTACCGGGTGGTGATTTTCCGGCCGGAGGCGGCGAGCCTCCATCTCCCCCTGTCGCCCGTCCCCTGCGCGCCCCCTCCCCAAATCCGTCCCGGGAGGTGCCGGGGAGAAACAGGGCTTCGGCAAGCTGGGGACGGATGGATGGGGAAGGAGGCCACTGGGTCTCCCCCTCCCCACTGCCCCTAAACAATGAACGGAGTTGACTTGGCCCCCCAAGCCCCAGCAATGAACGAGATTGACCCCTGCCCCCCAGTTGGCTGGTCCCCGAGAAGGGGACGTTACTGGGGGCAGGGGAGCCTTACTCCTGTCACCTCCTCGAGGTTCGGAGCGGGCCCCCGGTCTCCACCCCGTCGCCCAGGGAATGGGAGGCACCAGGCCCAACCCGGGCACCGCGCTCGGGTGGTGACCTTTAGACAAAGGCAGCCCTTTCCCCGGGGTGAGCCCGGACGAGCTGGGCCCGCGGCCTCCCCGGACCCCTCCTCGGGCACCGGAGGGAGGGATGGAGGAGGAGGGCGGAGGGATGGAGCCATCTGGTTTTCCCATCTCTGGCTGCCCCTCGGCCGCTTCCCCGGCTCCTGTCACGGGCGGCGGCCGGGAGACAAGGGACCAGGGCTACCCAGGCCTTGGTCCACCGCCAGCCCGGAGGACCGGGCGTGGAGCCGCGCGGGAGGGCGCGGGCTCGGGCTCGGGCTCGGGCGCGGGCGCCAGCAGTGATTGGAAGGCACGGTGGCTCCTTCCTCTCCGCGCCCCTTTGTTTTGCTTTGTGGTTCTGAGCAGCTGAACCTCCCAGGAGGTGGGGTCAGAGGCCGCCGTGTCAGCTCTCCAAGGGGAAGTCCTGGTGACAGCTCCCAGCCCTGTGGTGTCCCCAGCCGTTGGTGCCCAGCCTAGGGTCCACACTCTCAATCCTTTTTGTCACCCTCCTTGTCATAGTGTAGTATGTGGGGCGTTTGCATTTGCCTTGCACCCCTTATGAGTGCACTTGTTAGGGAAACGGAACGCTCCAGACTCCAGGCCTGAGATTCACCGTGGGCTTTCAGGTTTCACCCTCTTCTTGTATTTGGGCTGGGAGTGGGGACTCTTTCAACTCTGGCCCCCGCCTCCAGATGGGAAAATGAGAGATGGACAGCTCAGGGACCACCCTTTTCCCCTGCCCTTATGGGATTTCCGGGACATGTTTATCTCCACTGCCTTCCCCCCTACCTCCACCTCTCCTAGAAGCCGGAAGTAACAACATCTTTCTACCTAGGGAGTGTTGGGGATTGGCTACTGCTAAGTGCATAAGTGCATTACAGGCTGGCAGCTATCCCAAGAAGGAACTGGAAGTGGAGACTGTTACTGTTCCCATTTTCCAGGCAGGTTCATTGAGGCCCAGAGAGGTTAAGGGACTTTCTTTCCTAGGGTCACACAGCCCTGGGTCACACTGAGCTGCACTTGAAAACTACTTAGAGTCTCTCCAACCTAGCTCAAAACTGTTAGGCTGTCTGTGTCTCTTTTATGGCACTTTGTCCCTTTGACTTCAGTGGACCTGGGTCTCCTGGAAGGAGCTGCTAATATCTGCAAGCCCCCGCACCCCCACTGATATAGGGAATGGTCAAGGAGCAGCCAGAAGTGGGCAAAAGTGGGGTCATTTTGCCAGTGCCTGGACCAGAGCCCAGAGCTGGAGTGGACCAGGAAGGGCAGGGGGAATCTGACTAGGTGGGGACTGAGGACTCCCTGTCATCCTCCCCCATGCTCACCTAAGCTTCTGGCTTGTCACATAGCCTTGCCAAGAGAATTGCTGAACTGATTGGGACTGTCCTTGTTGTCATCTTTGTTCCTCTGCCTGTGACCTGTTGTCACTCTGTGACCACCAGATGCAGCTGGTGGAGGACTTGTGTCTGGGACCCACCATTGTAACCTTAGGCAGACCGTTCTGCTTGGCCCTGTGTCCTCACCTGTACACAGGGATAATTACAGTTTCTTTCACTGACCTGAGGTGGAATTGTATTTTGTTGTGGAGCTTGTCATGTGAGTGTCCAGAGGTGTGTGGGCGGGTGTGGGTACTCAGGTGAATAGAAGAGGCCTCTGGCCCACAGGTCCCTGGGGTGGGGCTGGGAGCCACCTCTACAGAGGGACTAGCCCTGGATGACCATTTAGCCTTGGGGCCATGTCCCTCACTCCTTGAGGGGAGCGATGCTGGTGATACACTTAGAAGCAAACAGAGGATGGCTGTTCCAAGGCTGAGCTGGGATGGGCCAGGCTGCAGGTTCTATTGGGGAGAGGGCTTCATTGTTGTCAACAGGACTGGAGGGAGTGGGTCTGATCCCAGGCACTTTATCGGGCCTGGCTCCTTGATGCTGCTTGGCGAGATGACAGGCATAAGTCATCCTCACCTTGGGGGGGTGGGTCCCAGGAGGAGAGGGTCTGTTGGGAACACAGTCTAAGGAGGTCCAGTGTTTCCTGAAGGGAGGGACTAATTTGGGGGGAGGTGGGAGAAGCTGGAGTAATGCCCAGAGGGGGCAGTTCTGCACCGTGCCCATCACCAACTGACTTCCCGTCAGTCTCCAGGGTCTTGGTTCCCTGGGATATGGGGTCTGCCTTAGAGGGTCAGCACCAAGCCTTGGGGCCTTGTGGGATTGGGGAGGGGAGGAGGTCGGGGAGCATGTGTGGGATTTCTCAGCCCCAGGAGTGAGCAGCCGCCATTCCCCCCTCTACACACACACACTCTAGCAGGGCTGTCTTGACTCCTGGTCTCAAGAATGCGGAGGGCTGCTGGTGGGGAAGTTAATTGGAAACAGGAAAACATGACATTCCTTCCAGGCCTGGGAAGCAACAGGAGCTGCCTTTTCCCTCTCCCACCATGCAGGGGGCGGGGTGGGGCATGGCTATCTTGTCATGGCGTTTTGGGGGTCTCCTGCCTGACCAGACACCCTCACTCTTAGTGGACAACGCACAGGCGTAGAGCTATGTGCCCATCCTGCACACAGTGCCCTCCTCCCCCACTTAGTCCCCCTTCCTCTCCTTCTGGAGTTTTGTCCCTGCTCTTGCCTGAGTTCGCTCCCTGGGGCACCATGGGAAGCATTTGGGCGAATGGTGTCCCCCACACCCAGGAGTCCCCCTCTTCCTTCTCTCACACTCCCCCAGTTCCTCCTGCAGCACCTCCATTCACGTCTTGGGGCTTGTCCCAGTTGACTGAAGCCTTTGTGTCTCAGACACATGAAGTTTCTACTTTGGTGACAATTAAGTTTTGTGTATAAGGGGATATACTCATGGGGGTTGGTGGCTTGAGGCAGAGGAAGCATTGTTCCCAATTAAACCTCCTGAGGGCCTACTGTGTGCCAGGGCCCTGGACCCCGCCTAGCAGGAGGAGGAGAGAAACACTGAACTAGCTGCAGAACTTGATTAATTCTGCCTGGGTGGCCTGAGCCACCCCCAAGGAAGAAACCACTTCTTTCCCTCTCTCTGCTTCACTCTTTTTCTTTTTTTCCTTAAGTGGTACATACTCATGGGACAAATTTAAAATACCAGAGACACAAAGTTCCCTCCCCACATCCCTGGTTCCCTGACTCTCCTCCCCAGGGATCACTCTTTAGCTCTGAGGTTCTCTGCCTGTACATTCGGATGAGGATGTGTGTCTTCCAAAGAAGAGACTTTGCAAAGATGGTAACGTGCCCTCCCCTTGTTCTGTGTATTGCTTTTTTCACCCCCATCTCCCTGAGAGACCCTGAATGTGGACCTTCATCTTTTTCTTGGCTTCGTTGTATTCCGTCAGCTGAACAGAGCTCAGTTCCTATCACAGATGTGGAGGTATTTGAAAGGCACTTGCAGAGCACAGGCACGGGTCCACATGTCTTGCTGGAAAGTGAGTGGGCCTGGTCATGGGTGCTGGGGAGTGGGCTTGAGATTCAATTTTTGTTTTAAGACAAGGTCTTACTATGTAGACCAGACTGGCCTCGAACTCGTGATCCTCCTGCATGCTGGGACTACAGGTGTGCACCACTGCACCTGGATTTGTCACTTTATGGTTTAGAAGCACCTCTGATGCTGGACCTGGAAGGAAGTTGATCTGTCCTGGTCAGTGTCATCCAACCTACCTGCTGGACTACATGATCAGACTCCCCTGTCTTTGCCTCTGGTGACTTTGCTTCTTCCTGCCTGTGACTTGTATCATGTGCTTACCACTTGGTGCAGAGGTCAGGAGTGTGATGCTGGAACCCGGCTGTCAGTCAAATCCAGCTCTGCTGCTTGCTGGCTGAGTGTCTGAGGCAAAGGGCTTGCTGGCTTTGGGCCTCTAATGAATGGGTTCATCTCAGTCAGGTGGTGGGGAGGGTAAGTAATGCTGGTGAAGGGCATAGGTAGCCTTGGCAGTTTGTGTCACTGTGGTGTGTCTGTCGTAGGCAGTTCTCCTTCCTGGGGGCAGTGGACTGTGAACCCGGATGAGGCAGGCACCGGATAAAATGCTGGCTTCCACACATTTCTTTTTCATAAGTTTCTTTTTTTTTCATTTTTTTTTTCTGCTGCATAGGGTTTGAATTTAGGGCTTGGCACTTGCTAGGCAGGTGCTCAACCACTGAACCACACCCCCAGCCCTTTTTGTTTTATTTGCTTTAATTATTTTTCAGATAAGTTTTCATATTGGCCTAAAACCGTGATCCTTCTATCTCTCCTTCCTAGTAGCTGGGATTATAGAAATGCACCACCACATCTGGGCTACAAGAAATCCCTTCTTGCATCAGTTTCTTTGTCTATAAAATGGGCCTGTGATGCCTTAAGAGTTAGTGCTTGCTATGATAGCCAAGCCAAGCACTGCTCTCCCAAGCTGAGCCTGCAACCACTCGACTTCCAGGAGTTAGCAAATGACATGCAGGTATTTTCTCTATGATCACTGCCCTCCCGTGGGACCCAGGCCCACTCCTCCACTGTGAAAGCTCCCCACTGTCTTCTGGAAAGGCCCAGGAAACCCATCGCTTGCTCACTAAACTGCCTGGCAGGTGAAGGCACACAGCAGGCTGCTCCCACATTGGGCGCGGACAGGGCTTCTCACCTGGAAAAATGGGCATGAGGGGACATGCCTCCAGCCTGCTCACAGAAGTTCAGTGTCTCACACAGTGCCTGGAATGTAGCAAGCCACAGATGTGTCACTGGCTGTAATTGTTATTAAGGAGCAAAGCCTCCCATGGGACTAGATAGTTGAGTCCTCATTGCTTTCCCCTAAAACCCTAGGTAATCAAGGTTGGCATTTAATTCAGTTAGTTAGTGTTTGGCAGCACTGGGGTTTGAACTCCACGCCTTGCTTGCTAGGCAGGCGCTCTACCACTTGAGCCATACTCCCAGCCCTCCTGGTTTTAGTTTATTTTTCAGACAGGGTCTCATGCTTTTCCCAGGCTGGCTTTGGACCACAATTCTCCTACCTCTGACTCCCAGGTAGCTGGGTTACAGGTGTGCACCATCACTCCCAGCCCTTATTTGTTTTTGAGATGCTGGGGATGGAACCCAGGGCCTTGGCACAAGCTAGGCACACACTGTGTCACAGTTCTACTCCCAGCCCCTAGTGCTGGCATTTTATTTTATTTATTTATTTTTGTGTGTGTGTGGTACTGGAGTTTGAACTCGGGGCCTCATGCTTGCTGGACAGGTGCTCTACCACCAGCCCTTTTTTGCATTTGATATTTTTGAGATAGGGTCTCACTTTTATTTTGGTTGGGCCGGCCTCTAGCCACTATTGTCTTGATCTCTACCTCCTGAGTAACTGGGATTACAGGTGTGAGCCATGGAACCCTGCTAGCATTGGCATTTTAAATGGAAGGTGACAGCCAGGACAATGAAATAAGCATTGAGCCTCAGTTTCCTCTTCTGTAACAACTTGACTGGGACTGACCTTGAGGCTAGAGTGTCTGAAGATGCAGGTAGCTTGTAGCACTGGCCTGGCTCTGAAGGTGGCTTCCCTGGAGACTCATTTTGTTATTATTATTTTAACTTTTTATTAGGCATATTTCAAAGCACCCACCTAAAGTTGTGAGAATAGCAGAGCCAGCCCCTGTTGAAGCACTAGCCACTCTTGGAGCAATTCTCTACTCAGCTTTTTTGGTCTGATTATTCGTGTTTTTTGTGGGTTTTTGGGGGGCAGTACTGGGATTTGAATTCAGGACCTTGGACTTGCTAGACAGGTGCTCTTCCACTTGAACCACACCTCCAGCCTTTTTGTTTTGTTTTGTTTGCTTGTTTGTTTTGTGGTGCTGGGAACAGAACCCAGGGCGAACCATGTCACTAGATCTTTTGTTTGAATTTTGTTTTGAGACTGAGTCTCCCTGAGTGGGCCAGACTGGCCTTGAACTCTCCCTCCTTCCTGATCTCCCTGAGTAGCTGGGATTACAGATTGGTACCACCATGCTTGACTGTTAGTAGTGTTATGATTTCTGGGATCCAGAGTCAGTTTTACCACTTCCAGGGTCTGGCATATTCTGTGTTCTGTGAGGAGCCCGTTTCACACCTGGGGGAAACTGAGGCAGCAAGGCATGAGCTTGTCTTTTCTCTGCATTTCTGTCTTTGGGACATTGGAGACTTCTCTGTCTTGGCCACATCAGGCCTCACACCATGGGGGCTGTTACAAAGCACACAGGTTTGGGGATTCATGCCTGCGTGCCTGCAGTGTAGTGTGCAAGTTCCTGTGATCTGGGCAGAAATCACCCCTTTAATAGGAAGCCGGAGAAGTGGGGCTTGGAGCCCATCCCCTGACCCATGGGATGGGTCCATTGGGAGTTTCAGAGCAGGTAGGGTGTCTGTGGAGAATGCCCACTGTGTCAGCTGCCTAGGTTGGCCTCCTTCTTATTGAATGCAGTTAAGTGAAACCGAATAAGGGGACGTGTGTGCACGTGTGCTTGTGTGTGTGTGTGTGTAAAATGTGCTATGAGACTTGCCTGAGGACTTGGCAGGTCTTTGCTCCTCAGCCCCTAGGCAGATCACAGGAATAAGCAGTGTTTCTTTCAGGAACCTTACTGTTTGGCTGGGGAGTGTAACTCAGGAGTATAGTGCTTGCCTAGCATGCACTAGGCCCTCAAAATCTGCATAGCCCAGTGTCCCAGGCTACCTGCAGACAAAGCTTCATGGGGCCACCTTCTCAGTGCTCTGAAGGTGCCTGTTGGCCACTATATGGTGCAGGACAGGCAAGTTTCCTCAGCCCCTGCCTCACCAGGAGACTGTGACAATTTCTCTCCTACGTTTCACGCAGCATGCTCAGCGCCCTGAGTGCTCAGTCTCCCAGACAGGCGGCAGGTCTTGAGGAGCCTCCCCTTTACCTAGCAAGCCTTCCCCTCACCATGCCAGCCACATTTGTCTCCCGAGAATGTGTTCAGTGACCTCCTGCACATCCCTTCTCGTAGCACATTTTACACACACACACACACACACACACACCCTTATTCAGTTTCACTTAACCTCATTCAATAAGAAGGATGAATATAGTAAAATAAGCCAGGTGTGGTGACTCGTGCCTGTAATCCAAGCCTTCAGGAGAATCTGGAGTTCAAAGTCAGTGTAGGCTATATAATCAGACCCTGTCTCAAAACAAAAAGGAAAACAGAAATGAGACATTTTGAGACATAGAGAAAGCATGTTCCCACAACTCCTTTCATAGTATGTTGTTGTATTTGTTCTTTTTTTTGGGGGGGGTGTCATTAATGGAATTTGAACTCAAGGCCTCATGCATGCTAAGCAGAGTGCTCTACCACTTGAGCCACTCTTCTGGTCCTAATTGTTCTATTTTCATATTAGCAGTTAGTCTACTGTGCCTAATTTATAAGTTAAACTTTATCATAGGTATGTATATGTAGGGAAAAACACAGCAGAAATAGGATCTGATACTACCTGTGGTTTCAGATAACCACTGGAGGTCTTAGAACGACCTCCCTTCACATAACGGGACTGCTGCGTATTTTTTCCCTTTCAGTCCTTTCTCACTGACATGTAATTTATTATTGTATTTTTTGTGGTACTGGGTTTTGAACCCAGGGCTTAGTGTTAGTCCATGTGCTCCATCCCTTCAGCCACCCCACCAGATCATGTAATTTAAATATAACAAAATGGACATAGTTCAAGCCTGTCTTTCAGTCAGCGAGTGGTAATGTATTGTTTTGCAGTACTGGGGAAGGAACCCAGGGCTACATCTTATGTTATGCCTTCAACCCTTTTTGTTTATTTTTTATGGTTTTTTTTTTTTTTTTTTTGCGGTGCTGGGGCTTGAACTCAGGGCTTTCACCTTGAGCCACTTCATCAGCAATATTTTGTCATGGGTTTTTCAAGATAGGGTCTCTCGAACTATTTGCCTGGGTTGGCCTCAAACTATGATCCTCCTGATCTCTGCCTCCTGAGTAGCTAGGATTATAGGCATGATCCACCGGTGCCTGGCTCTGATTTGGTGTTATTTTTGAGACAGGGTCTCTCTATGTAGCACAGGCTGACTTTGAACTTTCAGTCCCTGATTCTACCTCCTCAGTGCTGGAATTACAGGTGTGTACCACCATGCCCGATTCTCAGCGATTCTTGACCAGTGTGAGCACCTGTGCAATTTGCACCACACCAAGATACAGCATGTTCTTGTCACCATTCCTGGTCAGCATCCTTCCAGAAGCCGTCCCTGGTGGATACATGTTGCCAGTGGACAGCACGTAGTCCTTTGGTTGACACCTGCAGCCCAGCCTCTGTCTTTGGAGACCCTGCAGCTGTGGGTCAGGAGTGCCTTCCTCTGATAGTCTTCCTCCCCCGGCCCTGACGCTGGTCCTCTTTCCCTTGGCCCTCGAAGTTTCAGCAACCTGCTGCTTCTCCCCTGGGAACCCTTCCCAGGCCCCAGGCCCCCCATCTGCAAGAGGGGCTTCTGGATTGCCTTCTGGCCCTGGCAACCCCTGAGTGCTTATTCGGTCTCTCCTGAGGATTTCTTCCAGCCTTTCTTCTCTTTCTCTCTCTCTCTCTCTCTCTTAACTCTAAACTGCAGGAGATGACAAACAAGGACTATGTTCCCTGAGTTCTCAACTCTTGGTGCACAGTAAGCAGTCCTTAGATGTTTGTTGAGTGAATGAATGATGGACATATCCCAGAGGTGGAGAAGGAGGACCAGAGAACCTATGTTGGAATCCCTCAGTTTCTTAAAAAGTGCCTTTCGTGCTTCCAGATGACCAGAGGTGTTTATAATTTTGTTTTGTTTTTTGCAGTGCTAAGGTTTGAACCCAGGGCCTCATACATGTTAGGTAATCACGCTACTACTTAACCCACACCTGTAGCGCTTTCATTTGTGTTTTGTTTTTGAAATGGAGTCTTATTAACTTTGTCTTAACTGGGCTAGAACTTGTAATGCTTCCCCGTTTGCCTCCTGAGTAGCTGGGATTACACATGTGTGCTACTACACTCAGCCAGAGGTGTTTGTTGTGTTTGTAAAAACTCTCCTCCCATCCCTGCCCAGACCCTGCTGCTGGGTATCAGCAGTGTCATCAAGCCTGACCCTGTGCAGGTCTGTGCAGGTAGCCCACCCCTCCTTGTCCTTGGCTCTTCCTGCAGCAGCAACACCGCCCTGTAAAGGCAGCCACCTGATTCTTTACTGTGACTTTGCCATCCTGGCCTCATTGGCCACCCCCCCCAGCGCCTTGGTGCCAGCCTGTAGTCTGGTACTTCCTCCCCCGTGTTGTTCATAGCAAGAAAAAATTAGGTCAATAAGGCAGGCCAGGACTGCTGGCCTTCCCACTGCTCTGTGGGGAAACTGAGACTTGATGCAGGTCAGGCATTACTTAGGGGGAGGGAAAGGTAAAAGCCAGACATAGCATATTTTGTCCACTGTAAGCATTTGTGACTATATGTATCCCAAACTTGGTAAACCGAGTCCTCTGCCATCTTTCCCTCTGACTTCTGTGTCCTTTCTGAATGCCTGCCCTGTGCCACCAAGACCCAAAGCTGTTTTGTGCAGGGCTGTGTTTTTATTTTAGACTTCTGTCTCCTTACCTGGATGAGCAGAATTCCCTGACATCAGTCCAGCCCTTGTCCCTTCCTGAGCACCTCTACTTCCATCCCTTTGTGTGTTGTGTGTTTTTATTTAGATTTTTAAGAAGCTGGGAGCCACGCTTCCATTTGTCAAAGGAAGACATTGAGCCAGCCAACTTCTGGGCCTAAATATCACATGGCCAGACTCCAGCAGAAGTGGGCGATAATTATTTAACTCAGTTCCTAACAAAATCTGCTTTAAAGATGTGTGTGTGTCAGGCAGTGTGGCACTTGCCTGTAATTCCAGCACTCAGGAGGCAGAGGCAGGAGACTTGAGAGCTCGAGGCCAGTCTGGGCCACACAGTGAGACCCTGTCTCAAAGGTAAAGCACAGAGCTGGGGGAGTGGCTCAAGCAGTAAGCGCGCCTGCCTAGCAAGCATGAGGCCCTGAGTTCAAACCCCAGTGCCACCAAAAAAAAAAAAGTAAAGCACAACAGCCAGGCGCTGGCATCTCACACCTGTAATCCTAACTATTCAGGAGGCAGAGATCAGGAGGATCACAGTTTGAAGGCAGCCTGGGCAAATAGTTTTCGAGACCCTATCTGGAAAAAAAATCTCTTGACAAAAACAGATCTGGTAGAGTGGCTCAAGGTGGAGGCCCTGAGTTTAAATGCCAGTATTACCAAAAAAAAAGGAAAAAAAGCAAAACAAAACAACCTATTATTTATGTCATCATGCACTATTAGAAACTATGTGTTAATGATCTGTGATAGGCGCATAAGAAGAGCGTATATATGTACCGTAGAGAAATGACCTCTGCTGAGCTTCCCAGCTCCCTTCCCACTCCATCTGCAACCTCCTAGCGCTCTGGTGCCTGCCTTGCCCTTTGTAGTGCCCTGGCACGTTGATTCCTTGTTATGGGGATTTTGCTAGATAGAAAGGCTGCTGCTTGGGGTGGAGGTTTGGCTCAAGCCGTGGAGCTCCTGCCTTGCAAGAGCAAAGTCCTGAGTTCAAACTCCTAGGCCACCAAAAAAAAAAAAAAAAAAAGTGAAGGCTATTACTCGTGTCTTCCCCCACTGGTGGGTCTAAGTGCCACCTTGTTGCTGCCTGTCCCTCTATTGTCTTCTGTTGCCCTTGCCTGCACTCCGTGGGACACTCTTAAAATTCTCCTCTAGGGGCTGGAGGTGTAGATCAGTGGTAGAGTGTGCTTGCATCCCATGCCAAGGCCCCAGGTTCTGTTCCCAGCACTGAAAAAAAATTTTTTTTGAAAAATTCTCTTAAGGTTACTAGGACATCCATCTCCCTGTCTCAGAGGCTTAGAAGTAAGTGACTTGTCCAAGGCCACAGGGCTTACTTCTCGAATCCTTGAGCTGAGATTTTTGCATCCTGCCAGGCAACTTTCTATCTGGCCTGTGGCTCCTAGTCTGCCTAGGGGAAAATGGCCAGAGCTCTGCCTCAGGGCTGGGTGGGAAGAAAGGCTGTCCTCCTGTAGGCCAGGAGTAGTATTTTAGCACTGCCTGCCATCCAGGCCAGAGAGGGAAGGAGGCCTCCCTTTGTGGGAATTCTGGGGCATCCGGCAGGCTTCCTGGAGGAGGGGGTTCTGGGCAGGCTCTGGGCTCACCGCCGCCCAGCCAGCAGGTAGAGGTCTGGGAGGGTCTGAGTTGCTTTGCACAAGGCTGGGTGCACCTCAGTGGGGAAGGAGGGCCTGAGATGCCTTGCTGGAAAGATTGCTCTGCTAGTGGTGCGGGGGCAGGAGAAAGATAGACTAGCCTGATCCAGGCTCTGGGGCCTGAGCATCTGTGGAGATGGTGGAGCTGGGTGTGGGGAACACACTCCAGAATGAAGCTCAGACACCGCTGGGCAGGGAAGGAGGCAGAAAGGAGTGTGTGGGGGGGGAGGCAGAGAGGAGGGAGGCTGGGGGGGGAGGAGAAATTCTAGGGACATTTTCACCATCCAGCTGCTGCACACCCTGGGGTGGGGGCAGTCAGGCTCGGGCAAAGGTCAACACCAGAGCATTTCCAGAAAGGTCTGAGCCTGATGAGCAGAGGTAGGCTTCCTAGGTCTATGGGAAGCAGGTGTCAGGAAGCCAGATTTCTTGAGTCTGATGGGGGATGGTCCGGGACCCAGCCTGGACCAGGGTTGGGAGCCCAGGAGAAGGGGACATGTCTATGGATGGAGAAGCAGGTGGAGGCAACCTCAGGTAGAGCCCTCTCCACACACAGTCAGCCTGCCTTGCCTGGCTTCTCTCCCTGACCTTATCTCCTGCCTTATCTTCTGATTTCTCCACACCCAGTTTGTCCTGCCCCTCACCTGTCCCCTCCTGGCTCCAGCCCCTCTACTCTGTTAAATCTTAGAAGAGGGGCCAGGTGACCTTTACACAGATTGTGGGGAGAAGAGTGGGTTGGACTGGGGTTTCTAACAATCTGAGCAGCTTAGGCCAGAGGAAAGAGGGTGAGGGAAGGTTCTGGAAGAGGCAGTAGGGTGTGGGACTGGAGAGCAGCTTCCTCACCGGTCAGGAGACAGGAAAAGGTGTGAGGAAGGAAGGCACCGTGTGTGCAGCTGGGGAAGTGTCTGTAGGCTGCAAGGGATTCTGGGAGGTTGGGGTCAGGCTGGGGCACAGGGTGGAGAGGGGAGCTTCTAGTCCTTGCCTGCCCCACCTGGGCCAGGAGCCTTTGCTTCTCTGGGATCCTTAGGAGCAGGAGGTGGTTCTTACTCTGGGGAAAGGGCCGGGGGGATGGGGCACTCATGTATTTTTAGGACTGTCCTAGAAGCTACAGGCCTTTCCTTGGACACACCCACACTGTCTGCATCCAGGAACCGGTCTAGAACCTTCACCAGTTTGGCTCATTTATCCACAGACAACCTTAGGGGGGTAGGTGCAGTGAGCTTCTCCATTCTACAGAGGAGGAAACTGAGGCACAGCACTGGTAACTCATTTGCCCAGGCCACAGCTGCCCTGGGGACACAAGTCCAAATCTGCCACTCCCCACCTTTGCCAATGGGGATTGCTGCTGAGCAATGGGAGGCTCAGGCTCAGCGACCCCTCTTTTCTTTCTGCTACTCTGTGGTGTCTTTATTAACATAACCATGGCTACCAGCTTCCACCAGACCACGGAGGTGTCTGTGAGCCAGAGGCCCACAGGGGATGGATAGAGGGACTGGGCCCACGCCCCCACCTCTTTTCTCTCGCCGTCAGTCAGTCATAGCAGCCTACTGCCTTCTTGGAGGTTAAAGGGTGATGTCACTTGTGACTAGGTACTGCGTTCCTGCCAATAACCGGTATTGTAGGTGTTTGGAAATCCAGACGACTTCAGGCCAGAGCTGAGGAGTCACGATGGTGTCAGAGCCCAGCAAAGCAGGACAGCTCCTCGTGGACACGTGGACACGTGCTGGTGTTCTGGGGCCATGGGTGACAGCTGTTGACCAGGAATGATCATTGCAACTCAGCTGTGCCCCCACCTGAGTCGGGAGGGAGAGGGGCTGGAGGAGGGCTTCTAGGCCTTTTCTAGCCCCTGTGGAGCTCCAGATCAGGGACCCCAGAGTCACCTTACCTCACTGGGAGGATGGCTTGGAATTTAATTGGGGCCGCATGTGTTCAAGTGTGGGCGCATGCCAGGCCTCTGTAGGTGCTGTTGCTGTGACTGCACTGCCAACCTTGAGCCTATACCTCCTGGGTCCTGGGCAGTCATTCCGAGTCCTGCCGTAGAGCAAGTGTCTCCGCGCTTAATACGGGGTGAATTCCTCAGGGATCCAGGCAAAGTGCAGGCCTAAAACTGCATTTCTAACACGCTTCTAAGGGAGGCCATGTCAGGGATGCACCCTGAGTCACAAGGTGTAGTGTGGTTTCTTTTGGGTTTTGGAGGTACTGGGATTTGAACCCAGGCCTTGTGCTTGCTAGGCAGGCTCTTTACCACTTCAGCCACATCTCCCTAGCCTGTTGTGCTTTAGTTATTTTTCAGATAGGCCTGTGCTTTTACCTGGGGCCGGCTTCCAACCATGATCCTCCTACCTCTGTCTCCTAAGTAGCTGGGATTATAGGCGGGTGGCACCACGCCTGGCAGTAGGCTGGTTTTCAGGCTGCTTCTGAGTTGGTTCAGGGATTCTGCAAATGGGATGGAATGGAAGTGTTGGGTGCTGTTCTAAAGTAAGATCCCTGAGCTCTTAGCTTTTGGGTTTTGCCAATCCTATGGCAATTCTGTATGAATCATTGCCCACAGAAATCAGTTATATAACCTCAGGGGCATTAAGTTTATTCACAAGGTTGGGCAGCTGTCACCACCGTCCACCCTTAGAACCTGTTCACTATTCCCAGCAGGGTTCCATCTGTGCCTGGGACACAGTAGGTCTCTGTCCTCTCCTCCCTGTAGCCGCTCTGCTCTTCTCTGCCCTGTGGATTGACTATTGTAGGGACCTCACACAAGCGGAATCATTTCACCTAGCATAATGTCTTCAAGTCATCTGTGTCATAACACGTATTAGTTTTTCCTTCCTTTTCATGGCTGAATAGTGTTCCCTTGGAATCTATCATAGTGTCTATCAGTGGACACCAGGATTGTGTTCACCATTTGGCTATTGTGAGCAAACATACAAGTACCTGTCTGAGTTCTTGCCATCACTTCATTTGGATAAACACCTGTGAGTGGAATTGCTGGTCATATGGTGAACTTTCTTTTTTAATTCTTCTTTTTTACAGTATCAGGGTTTGAACCCAGGAAGTCAGGGCCTTGCGCTTGCTAGGCAGGTGCTCTACTAGTCATGCCCCTAGCCCGTTGTGCTTTAGTAATTTTTCAGATAGGGCCTTGTGCTTTTGCCTGAGGTGGGTTTCCAACTATGATTCTCCTACGTCCACCTCCCAGTAGCTGGGACTGCAGGCTTGCCCCACCACTCTGGGCTCCCACAGAGTAGCTTTGTTTAACTTTTTGAGGAGCCGTCACACTGTTCTCCACTGTGGTTCCCCTGAGCCGTGCACATGGTTCCAGGTCCTCGACCTCTGCAACACGCTTCTTATACAGTCTTTTCTTTTGTCATACTCAGTTGTCAGGATCTGGTGTGTATTTCACACTCAGAACATGCCTCAGTTTGCACTCACTCTAGTTCAAGTGCTCAGATGTCACCTGAGGCTGCTCAGAGGACAGCGTAGGCTTGAACTGTTTATATTTATATTTACCATAAATAATTATTTACTCACAGACTATTAATTTTTTGGCAGTACTGGGATTTGAACTCAGGGCCTCATGCTTGCTAGACAGATGCTCTACCACTTGAGTCACTCCACCAATTCTTTTTAGCTTTAGTTATTTTTTAGGTAGGATCTCTTATGTTTTTCCCCAGATCCAGCCTGGACCACTGTCCTCTTACTTACACCTCCAGTGTAGTTGGGATGATAGGTATGCACCACCATGCCTAGCCTGATAGATGAGATGAGGTCTTACCAACTTTTTGCCTGGGCTGGCTTTGAACCATGATCCTCCTGATCTCTGCCTCCCAAGTAGCTGGGATTATAGGTGTGAGCTACTATGCCTGGCTACATTTACTATAATTATCGAGGGGGTTGGATCAAGTCTTCCTTCTTGCTATTGTTGTTTATCTCCTATGTTCTTTGTGTTCTCCCCCGCCTCACTTCCTTTTCCTGCCTTCTCCCTTAAGTGGATTATTTTCTTCCATTTTATCTCCACTTCTAGCTGATGAGTGCTACCTTCTCTTTACTCCTCTGATTCTGGGTGATCTGGGAGGCACAGGAAGGCTGTGAGCTGGGGAATGACCTGACCTGACATTTTAATATCTGCACCTTTGGTTCCTTATGCAAGAGTGTCTCCACAGGCCAAATTCCTGGGAGAGGAATTGCCCAGGCGAAGAGGAACATGCATTTAGATTTGGGCCAGTCTGCCAAGTTCACATTCCAAAACGGCTTCGCCATTCTCACCATCGCTCATGACAGCCAGAGTTTTGGAGTGGCTGCTCTGTGCTGGACGCTGGGGACACTGGCGAGATTCAGCCTGAGTCTGGCTGTTTTATAACTCTCGGCCCTTCAGCCCACCTCTGATTTCAAAAAAAGGTGAGGTGAAGCTGAGCATGGTGGTGCACGCCTGTCATGCCAGCACTGGGGCAGCTGAGGCAGGAGGGTGGCAAGTTCCAGGCCAGCCTGGGCTATAGGAAGACCCTGTCTCCATAAAAAACCAGAAAGGAAAATCCAGGGATTGTTTTAGATGGTCTGGCACATCCTGGGTAGAACCAGGTGGAGCCAATGTAACTTGTGTGTGTCTTCCTTTTTGTGGTACTGGGGATGGAACCTGGGGCCTTGAGTTCTACTATTTGAGCCATGCCTCCGGCCCTCAGTGGTTCCATTGTACAGGATTGTTTGGCCTGGGGACTGCTTGTGTGGGCTCCCATCTACATTGGGTGCAGTTGAGGGGAAAAAATGACAGGCCCTCCCTCCTGGTGCTCACCAGGGAGCACTCAGCGAGAAGATCGGGCAAGATTATGGTCAGAGGTGACCCTCAGGCCCTTGATGTTTGTCTGAAAATCCCTGTGATGGGAGAGGGTTGCTTTCAGGAAGGGGTTGATCCAGCCCAGGGGCAGGTCTTACCCATGTTGTAGACAGTGTTTCAGGCCTGTGACAGATAAACTTGGCCTTGTAGCCCCACCCAGATCTCTTTTCTCAGGCAAGTTGTCCTCTATTAAATGCATTGTACAAATAAGGGCAGAGTCTGGCTTGGGGTAGGGAGGTGAGAGTCAGCTCTGCAGGATGAAGGCAGTGAAGGCTTAGTGAGGTGGATAAAGGGTAGCTGACATTATTGCTAATGCTTTCTGTTATTTAAGTGTTACTTAAAATCTGTATGCAATAACCCTATTCCCCCCTTAATTCCCCGCCCCCATTATTTATAGGCAGCTGTTCAGAGCAGACATTGGTTTTTTATTGTTGGTTTGTTTTTTTGTTTTGTTTTGTTTTGTTTTTGTGGTGCTGGGGTTTGAACTCAGGGCCTATACCTCGAGCCACTCCACCAGCCCTTTTTTGTGATGGGCTTTTTTTTTTTTGAGACAGGGTCTGGTGAACTCTTTGCCCAGGCTGGCTTTGAACTGCAATCTTCCTGATCTCTGCCTCCTGCGTAGCTAGATTACAGGCGTGAGCCACCAGCGCCAGGCTGGTTGGTTGGTTTTTTGAGACAGGGTCTTATGTAGCCCAGCCTGACCTCGAACTTGCTGTCCTTCTGCTTCAGCCTGCTCAGTGCTAGGATTACAGGTGCGTACTACCACGCCCTGTTCAGGGAAGGGATTGGTTTGAATTCTGGCTTGTCTGACCCAGAACCCATGGGCTTCCCCATCTGTGCCTTTGAGGGGCTTCCACATTTATTGAACTCAGACTTTTCCTCCATTAAGTTATTTGTAGTCTAAGAGCCAGCAAACATGACATGCATCCAAGCCTACAGATGTAGTAGTACCTGTCTGTAATACCAGCTACTTAGCAAGACCCTGTGTCAAAAACAAAAAAATGTGAACAAAAGGGCTGGGAGCATGGCTCCAAGAAGTAGAGCCCTTGGCTAAAACCTGGGTTCAATACCCCTGTGCCACACACACACAAAAAGGCATCCAAGCTACAGCATCAGTGGTGTTAATGGCAAGTCACCCATGGTGACTCATCCGACTCACGGCAACAAGACTTGACCTGGAGCCATGCTATTTATAGTCTTTCTTTATTGGGCTGTATGTGAATATTCATACATTTGGCTGCAGAAGTATTCATGTTTGTTTGTGGAGATGGGGGGGCTCATAGCTCGTGGGGTGCTCTGTGTCAGACACTCTCACAGTGTCTGAAAACTCCGCCTTTTGAGACCCATCTTACCTGGAGGACTTTGAGTCAAGGATCTCAGACCTGTGCAAGTGCTGCCTCTGTTTCCCCCGTCTTACAGCTCAGCTGCCCTTGCATCGTCTAGGGTGGTCCTGTTGCATTTACTACCCAGGGCTCCAAACATGACCATGACCATGACCGTGGCCTGGCACATGCTGGGTGGACGTAGCAGTGGCCAATGTGACTTCCAGCCTGAGTGTGAGTCTGGCTGTGCTGGTGTTGAGGGAGGGTTGGGCTAGCCCTGGACCTTCTCTGGACATGGGATGGGTTCAGACATTGGCACCATGGCCACACCCAGTTTGGTGAGAACCAAGAGAGAAGCCTCACCTCTAAAGGAGCAAGTGGGCTGGGTGCTGGTGGCTCACGCCTGTAATCCTAGCTACTCAGGAGGCAGAGATCAGGAGGACCAAGGTTCAAAGCCAGACGGGCAAATAGTTCTTGAGACACTGTCTCGGAAAAAAAACCATCACAAAAAAGGGCTGGTGGAGTGGCTTAAGGTGTAGGCCCTGAGTTCAAACCCCAGTACTGCAAAAATAAATAAAAAATAGAGGAGCAAGTAGAGGAATCCAGGAAGATCGAGTAATGGAGGGGTTTTATTAATGGTCTCCTCTGTGACTGACATACTGTCCCCAGCCAGAGCACTTGACCAAGCTCTCCACTGGGCTGGCTCATAGACACCTCACACCAACCATGCTGGACTCGGAATTCCCCATCTGTGTCCTACCCCCCAGAACACCCACAACAGATAGTAAACATCCATTCCTCTGGTCCTAGCTAAATCAGCTCGTGCCTTTCTGCCCAGAGTCCTCCTGTGGCCTCTGTCACTTCACGTCAAACACAAAGTCCTTACCATGGCCTAATATGGCCCTGAACACAGCGCCGTGGCCATGCCAAATTCAGATGTGCTCTGAGTATGAAATACACCCTAGCCAGATTTGGTGGCCTACACCTGTAATTCCAGCTACTTGGGAGGCGAGATCAAGAGGATCACAGTTCAAGGCCAGCCAGGCAAATAGTTTATGAGACCCCATTTTACCGAGGAGCTGGGCACGGTGGCATGTACCTGGTCATCCCACGCTATGGAGGAGGCTGACATTGGTGCGATTTGAGGCCAGCCTAGGCAAAAAAAGTTAGCAAGCCTCCATGTCAACCAGTAGCTGAGCACTGTGGTGTGTGCCTATCATCCCAGCTACAGTGGGAAACCTAAAGTAGGGGGATTATAGTCAAGGCCTGCCTGGGCAAAGAGCTCCTGCCTAAACCACTTGCTAGTGCGAAGCCCTGAGTTCAAATGCCACCCCCCACCCCCGTCCCACAAAAAAACACTCGATTTCAAAGACAGCATTTGAAACAGGTGAACTAGCTCATAAATATTTTCATTCTTCGAACATTGAAGTGATCATGGTTTATATTTATCAGGATAGATTTTAACAGAAGTTAATTTCTCCTGTTCCTATTGGGCAGGGCCTGTCTAGAAAGTTCCTTCCCTCTAGGGTCATTGGAGGAGCCAGGGAGTTAACTTGTGAAGTTTTCACATCAAACACGTTAGCTATTGTAATTACGCTTGATAGTAATGAGGACTGAAATCTAGCACCTGAGCCACACCCCAAGCCCTTTCCTTTGTAATCTGATTTTGAGGTACTCTTGCCTCCACCTCCTGAGTAGCTGGGATTATAGGTGTGAACCACCATACCAGGCCAGCCTCAGTTTTTAAACCTCTGGGCTTTCTTTTTTTTGATGTTCCCAACATTCCCAAAGACTCCTCTCAAATTCCTGCCTTATTCAATAAATACACACACATTCCACAATTAAGTATTGGCACTTGTGCTGCATGGCAGGTTCGGGTTTAGAAGCCGAAAACGAAGAGGTTACATTTTTGAGGAGGGTTAAGAGTTGACACAGAGAAGAGTGATAACATACTCGATATTTACAGATACTTATGTTACATGTGTTTAATTTCTATTTATTGACAAAAAATAGATAAATATGACTTGTGTTTGTAAAGACTAAAAAGACAAATGATATGCTGTATAGTTATTTTACAAATATTTATATCCTTTTTAAATCTATATGCCTACACATAAAATCAATATAAATGCAAAAGAGATTGCACATCAGAAATTGCTAAGAAGGAAAAGCAATGAGCGAGGCCAGAGGTCTGCATTTGGAAATAGGCTGATCAGAGCAGTTTGGTTGAGGAACAGGGAGGCCCTAGGTTCAAAACCCACTGCCACAAGGAAGGAACAAAGGAAGGAAGGAGTGAGTCAGTGCTACTCCAGGGCCAAGCCGGCTGAGTGGGCAGGTGAGCACATGGGGTTCAGATCTTGACTGGAACCCACTCTCTCCCTCATTTCCTGGGTGACCCTAAGTCTCTGATCCTCATTGCCTCAGCTGTAAAAAGATGGTTGTTTGTTCGTTTCTTCAACAGATACTTACTGTGAACTGGCAAGTATCCAGGGAGCTGACAGCCTTACCTCGTGGTTGCTGTGGGCTCAGCTTTGCTCATTGGAGATAAAGGCATCTACTGTGTACAGGGTTCATGAGCCCAGCCCTGTTCCTCGTCTGCATTCTTAGTGGTTTTTAAGTGGGACTCTTACTCACTCCTGTAATCCTAGCCAGTCAGGAGGTAGAGATCAGGAGGATCTCGGTTCAAAGCCAGCCAGAGCAAATAATAGTTCACGAGACCCTATTTCAAAAAAATTCATCACAAAAAGTGCTGGTGGTGTGGCTCAAGGTGTAGACCCTGAGTTCAAACCCCAGTACTGCTAAGAAGGAAAAAAGGAAAAAAAGAAATAGGGTGTAGAATCAGTGGAGCCTGTCATAAACCAGCACAAGTGTCCCACTTGTGGCTCACCCTACCTCCTTCCTTTTTGCAGCCCTGTCTGGCCGCAAGTCTACTGTGGTTCATGCAGATGAGTGGAAGGTGGAGTTCTCCGTTCCATTGGGCAGAGGCAGCCAGGTGACTGCTCCCGGTTGCAAGGGATGCTAGGAAATGTAGTCCAGCCATGTGCCGAGGAAGGAGGGATGGGTGGGGGGGTGGTCATAAAAGTGCTCGTAGTGGCTGTGCATTTGCAAATGCCCACATGGCCCACAGGTTGGAGGGGGGCGGGCAGAACTCAGTTCAAGGTTGAGATGGGGCATCCAGATCAGCCCCTTGCTTGTGTTTTGACTCCACAGTCCCCAGTATTATGTGTATTTTACACCACGACCTTCGACAGGTTGATACACACCTGAAAGAGGAGCTTGGAGGGACACAGCCTGGCCACTTCTGAGCCATTCAGCAATACACTTTTCTATTTTTTTTTCCCTGCATTGGTAGAAGTGGTGATTGAGACACACCACACTAATTCCCCTCCCCTCTAGTGTTGCACGTTGCAGTTTGGAAACAGTAATAAAATGGAAACAGAAATGTGGGAAAACTTGAACTGCACAGCGACTTCTGGACTCCTGAGAGTCCAGCCTCTGGGTCCCACAGCTCCCATGTACAGTTGAGAGGCATGTTGGAGGCCCTGAGGCCGAAGTGAAGGTCAAAACAGCATGGCTTTCTCTTCCTGTGAGGGGCTCTGCCACCCACACTACCTCCCCGACATCATTTCCACACCCTCTACCCCTGCTCACAATGATCTAGCTGTTCTTGGAGCCACCCGGGTACATTCCTGCCCCCGGGCCTTTGCACATCCTCTTCCCTTGGCCTGGGATGATACTTTTTCCCCACATATTTTGCATGGATAGTCAACTTCATTCGGGCCTCTGCTTCCGTGTCACCTTTGCTGAGGGACCTTCCCTGGGCACCCTATATAAAGTCAAACATACACACACACTTCTCGTCTCGTACTATTAGCTGATACTACATTGTAGATTAGTTGGATAAATTGTTTGTTTGATAGTACTGGGATTTGAACTCAGGGCCCTGCGCTTGCTAGGCAGGCGTTCTACCACTTGAGCCACTCCCTAGCCCTTTCTCAATTAGGTTATTTTTTAGATAGGGCACCAAGCCTGGCTTGTTTGTTCAAGATAGGGCCTTGCTAACTTTTTCTCAGGCTGGCCGGGAACTGCATTGGGAACCCTACTAAATGTTTGTGGAGTGAAGGAATCGAAGTGTTTTGTTTGTTTCTCTGCCCACTGGGAAGCAGTTTCTCTAAGTCAGCCTCTGCGAAGGAGAGTCATCTCATTCATGAGGTGCTGTGTTGGAGGGGCAGGAGGCAAACTGGAGCCAGGAAGGCCCTTCCCAGGATCTCTGGGTCAGTGGCTCGGTTCCTTTTACTTGAAGAGCAGGAACTTGTGTCTGTAGGTGATCCCCAGTTCTTACGCATCCCGAACAAGGGCTGAGGAGTCCTTGGGTTTTTGACTGAGTCTCACCATATAGTCCAGGCTGGTCTTGAACTCACAGTCCTCTTGCCTCAGCCCCTCAAGTGCTGAGATTACAGGAACGCACCACTACACCCAGCTCATTTTTCTCTTTTATAGATGATTATTTTGTAAGAGTGACCTGGGAACAATGTGGGTTTTTCTTTTCTCTGTTTAGATAAGTCCTCACTCTCACCTTGTGATTACCTTGACCTCCTGGGGGGCCCAGAAAGCACAGGGGTGGGAAGTGGGTGATCCTCTTGCATCCTGTCCCTTAGATCCAGTTTTCTGTGCGTGAAGGGAACGTATTTACCTTTTTATTGAAGTATAAAGGCCCCAGTGCTTCTGAAATCAGCACTTTACGTACTTGGGGAATTCTGCAGGCCCAGCCCACTTTACATGGTGACTTTTGCAACTTCTTGTTGGTTCCATTGTTAATTTTCTGGGGTGGGTGGTGGTGGGTGGACCTGGAGATCAGAAGGTTGAGTCTTCCTCTACTGCCCTTTACCCCAGTGGGTGTGGAATGGAGGCAGCACAGGGTGTAGGGGGCCCGCCTAATTCATATAGGGGCAACCAGGACCCAGGAGAAGGGGTCTTGATTCTGCCTACTTTTTATTTATTTATTTATTTATTTTTTGGTGGGACTGGGATTTGAACTTGGGACTTCACACTTGCAAAGCAGATGCTCTACTTCTTGAGCCCACACCTCCAGTCCATTTTGCTCTGGTTATATTGAAGATAGGGTCTCATGAACAATTTGCCCAGGCTGGCTCGATCTGCCATCCCTCCTGATCTCAGCCTCCCCAGTAGTTAAGATTACAGGTGTGACTTGGTTCTATCTATTGATGGGGCCTCTGTGTGACTGGGATGGGAGCGGACTGGGGGTCCATGATAACGGAAGCTCTCTGACTGAATTGCAGCCTGCAAGTGAGGTTGGAATAGAGACCCAGGGAAAGGGCCTCTAGTGACCCATGTGATGACAGACCTTCTTTCCTTTACCCTTCCTTAAAATTTTAAAGTAGCTTTGTTGAGATGTAACTCACATACTATAAAATTTACCCATCAAAAACATATAATTTATGGTTTTTAATGTGTCCACAGAGTGGTGCAACCATCACCATTCTCCCACTCTTGTTCTAGAACACTTACATATTTTTTTTTCTTTTGAAGTAGATCCTTGCTATGTAGCCCAGACTGCCTGGAACTGAGTATCCTCCTGCCTCAGCCTTCCTAGTGCTGGGATTACAGGTGTGATAACCATACTCCACAAGCTCTAGAATGTTTTACAAAAGAAAACCCTGGGTCCACAATGTCATTAGTTCCTGTTCTCCTCTCTTCTTTCCCCTGTCAACCATTAATCTGCTTCCTGTCTATGGATTTGCCCTGTGTGGACATTTCATATAAATAGGATTATAAAATATATATAATCTTTTGTGCTCACATCTTTTCTTTCTTGTGGCACTGCGGAATGAACTCAGGGCTTCCTAAGTGTCTGGCATCTTTTACTCAGCATCAGGTGTTCAAGGTCCATCCGTGTTATAGAATATACTTCGTTCCTTTTTGTGGCTGGGTAGTATTCCACCGGGCTGTGGAGCAGGCTTTGTTTATTATCAGTTGGTGAATATTTAGGTTGTTTTTTGGCTATGCTAAGTGACCCTGCTTGGTGGCCACTTCTTCAGCCAAGGTGGATGATGTCATTTCCAGCTACCCACTGTCCATGCCTCCCCCAGTCTGTCCTGTCTGCTCCTCCTCTTTCTCCTCTCTGTGTACCTTCTCCTTCCTCCAGCCTCAGCCTGGGAACCAAGAGTCTGGAAGCAGCTCCAGGGAGCCCTGGGCAGGCGCTTGGGAGCCTTGGTCCCTGCCGCCCACCCCAAGGAGCAGAAAGGGTGCGCTAGGACAAGGCCACTTTGGAAACAGTTCCTTTGTGGGCTTTTATATTTTTATGTTCCTTTGTCCCTCCCTCCCTCCCTTTTTGCAGTGCTGGGGTTTGAACTCGGGGCCTTGTGCTTGCTAGGTAAGTGCTTTGCTGCTTGAGCCACACCTCCAGTCCCTTTTGCTCTGGTTACTGTAGAGGCGGGGTTTCATGAATTATGTGGCTGGGCTGACTTCAAACCTCGTTCCTCCTGATCTCAGCCTTCCAAGTATTAGGATTATGGATATAAGTCACTGGTGGCCAGCTCTCGATTCTTTGTTTTTTTGGTGGCACTGGGGTTTGAACTCAGGGGCTCAGGCTTGTTAGGCAGGCACTGTACCACTTCAGCCATGCCCCCATGCCTAGATTCTGAATTTCCACTTAACGGTTGCCGTGTTTCAGTGGGGCAGCACAGCAGAAGGCTGTTGTCTTCGAGCCTCAGTTTTCTCATGCAGAAGCTGAGTACAGCACACACAGATGTGCACATGCATGCCCTTAATTCCTCCCCTGCCATCCGAGAGTCGGGGTCATGCTGCGTGCTTTTGGGCCCCTTAGTGCTTCTGTGTTGGTTCTCGGACAGTTATCGCTTGCACCTAGCTGGACATGCTGCCCCTCCTGGTCCAGTGGTAATAACGTCCCCTTGTGGTAATAACGTCTCCCCTGATGGAGGTCACAGGGTGCGAGCTGTGAGCACAGTGTTGCTTTTCCTTGTGTTTCTTTTCCTTCAGTCTGGAGTGTTTTCTCGGCCTTCCTTTGTGACAGGGACATTCTACTTACTTATTTTTGGTTACTTATTTTTCTGTAGCAGCAGACCCACTGGAAATTGAGGATGGCAGATTATTAAGAGGCTGCTTTTAGGGGCTGGTGGAGCGGCTCAAGTGGTGGAGCACCTGCCTCCCCAGCGTGAGGCCCTGAGTTCAAACCCCAGTAAAGCCAAAAACAATAATTAAAAAAGAAGTGGTAGTGTGCTTGTCTAGCATGTGGGAGGCCCTGGGTTCCATCCACAGCACCAGAGGGCAGGGCGTGGGAGCATGGGGGGAGTCACATGTTATCTTGAACAAAGAGGAGAGGGAAGGGGGAAAGAAAGTGAAGTATACAAAGTCAGGAAGAAGCTGAGAAAGACAAAGTGATTGGTGTTCTGCCCTTCTCCAGGGGAGGGCAGCCTTAATCATGTTTTGGCATGTTTCTCCTCCCCATCTTCCCCTGCCCTGGCTCTAGGCCATTTTATTATTTGTTCATTTAATTATTTATTTTGTGGTACTGGGGTCCCCAGTGTGCTGGGGTATTTCTTCTCGCACAATTGGCAGGAGATGCGGGTTCTGAGAGCTAAAGAGACCTGGGTAGGGCATTTGGGAACTGGTACTCTGCCTACTGAGTGTTTGTTTGTGTCCCTGGAACTGGGATCTCTCTCTCCGTTTTTTTGGGGGGTGGGACAGTACTGGGATTTGAACTCAGAGCTTCAAGTTTATGAGGCAGGAGCTCTATTGCTTGAGCCACACCCCTGGCCTGCTTTTCTTTTCTTTTCTTTTTTTATTAAGAATAGGGTTTCTGATTTATATAGACAGATCCTACAATATTTGCTGTCTCTCTGGCCTCTCTTGGCACGATGTCTTTACAACCCTACCATGTCATAACACATACTTGGATTTCACTCCTTTTTATGGCTGAATAATAGTCCACTGTCTGGACAGACTGTTTTGTTTATCCACTAGTGATTGGACATTTGGGTTGTTCCTGCTTTGGGTTTTCATGAATAATGCTGCTGTAAACTGTTTTTCGTTTGTTTGGTTTTCCTGTGTTTGTGGGTTGTTGTTCTGTGTTTTTCCCAGTGCTGGGACTGGAACCCAGGACCTTGCACATGGTGGACAAGGGCTTTTCCACTGAGCCCAGCTGTGAATGTTTGTGTGTGGGGTTCAGCGTGAACGTGTGCCTCCATTTCTCTCGTATGTCTGCCTAGTGCTGGAACTGTTGGGTCAGACGGTGACTCCAGTTTAATCCAGGAACCGCTGGAACGTTCCAGTCCCTCCAGCCACGCACAAGCATGGCTCCAGCTTTACCATCTGTTTTTGCACTCTCCCACTGGTGGGCATCTGGGCTGTTTGCAGTTTGGAGTGGCAGAACCTTCTGGGATGTGTCCTGTGGCCCAGAGCTGCCATTACTGAGAAAAGTGGAATTACAAAGGGGGTGACCAGGCTCAGAGGTGCTGGGTAAGACTTCTCCCTGAGGGCCTGTGTGGGGCCCTCATTGCGTGTGCTTCCAGAACCTTCTTCCTGGGTGAGTGCGGGAAGGGATTACTGCCATCACCTACACAGTCCCTGCTCCATGAACTTGAGAAACAACACTCTTGTCCTGCTGCCCGTGAGCAAGATGTCCCTGTTCCACACGGCTGCACCGGCCATGTCCTCATCCATGCTGCTTTGGGAGCCTGTCCCCATGGGGGTGTCCTGTTGGACTGGACCTTGCCCACAGGAAGTGGTGCCATGCAGGGGCGGTCTGCATGTTGGTCTGGTGGGCACTCTGACTGCCCTGTGGTTTATGGTGCCCCTGGTGTTTGGTGGGCGGTGTGGACAGATGGGATACCTGAGCCTCCCAGGTTAGGGTGCCGCTGGAGAGGCCAGATAGGCCCTTTTGGGGGTTGGCAGGACCCCCTGGGATGCACCACCTTCTCTGTCTCCCTTGCTTCCTGTTGCTTTCCCCTTCTGACCTGTGTTTCCTGAACAGCTTTGCCCTCAGTCCCCTTTCTCCCCTGGCTATCATCTTCTCCATGACCTTTCACCTCTCCACCTCCAGGTGACGTGGACCCTGGATCTCTGGTTGGCCTGGGTTGGATGTCCCTCCTCCCAGCCCTGGTCAGTCTCGGTCAGGCACCTGCCTTGTCCAATACCAGCTGTGGCCTCTGAGAACACCCCAATGTCATCCAGCCAATATTTACACAAAGTGACCAAGACAGGAGCGCACCCTCTCAGGGAGACAGGCAGCAGCTGAGAGAAGTCACTTTTATGGCACTTCAGATTGCCATCAGCCCTTTGAAGAAAAACAGAGCAGGAGGGGGAGGGATGCACTGGTTGGGGAGAGGTCCAGTTCTAGGTCCAGTTGGGTTGAGCGTCGTTGACCTGGTGACAGTTGAGAAAAGGGAAGAAGGGAAAAAGGATATCAGGCAGCGGGAACAGCATGTGCAAAGGGCCTGAGGCAGCTGTGTGCCTGGTGTTTGGAGGAATATCAAGGAGGCCAGTTTGGATGGAAGAGATGAGGACGAGAAGGGGCAGATCATACAGAGCCTGTGGCTATAGGAGGACTTGGGGTTTTACTCAGAGTAAAAGTTTGAAAGCAGCAAGTGTCCACCTTCATATACTTATATTTATTTCCACCAAGTCATTTTAATTCTCATAACCCTGTAAGGTAGGCTGTGCTTTTAATCTCACTTTACAGAGAAGGAATATGGTACCAAAGTCTGGCCTCTTCATCGTTACCTATTTTTATTCCCATGGTGCTGGGGATGGAACCCAGGTCCTCACTTGCTAGACAGGTGCTCTTCCCCCCGCACTTTTGTTTGTTTTTACAGGGTTTCACTAACTTTGCCTGGGTCGGGCTCCACCTTGAACTCCTCCTACTTCTGCCTCCTGAGTAGCTGGGATTACACGCAGGTATCACTGTGCCCGACACATTTTCTTTAATCTTTTGGTTTCTACGTCCTGTGTCTCTCTTGTGGGGGTCAATTTAATTAAAAGTTGATCATATAATATGTGAACCAACTGCTAAGACACTGAGAAGACAGGACACAACATTTTATGAGCGAGTGTGGTTTTATCTACCAAACTCCTACAGGAGCTTAATCCCTGAAGTCCTGTGTTAATGGTATTAAGAGGGTGACTCTTAATCCGACTGTGTCGTTTAGAAGTGATTAGATTAGGGCATGAGGGTGAGCCCCAGTGATTAAATCCTGGTGGCTTCATGGGAGAGGGAGGGAGAGGAGAGAGAAACACGCAGTGGCCACTCCCACAAGAACCTGTATCATGCCCTCTGGACTTCTAGCTTCCAAATCTGTGAGCTAAACAAACCCATCCGTTTTCTGTAAAGTAACCCACCTCAGATATTTCATCATGGTAACACGACGCTGACTGATTCACATCATGAAGCAAAGGAACGTCACTGTGTCTGCCTTGGGCATCTCATGCTCTTCCTGTAATGCCTCATTGCCGTGCCTGTTGGTCACCTTCTGTCTCGCATCAGATCACGTATTGATTTCTCATCTGGATGAGTTTGTTTTATCGCTGAGATTTTGGAATAAACAGAAATCAGCATTCTACCAATGGAATCAAACAGAAAGGTCAGGAGGAGTCAGGTGCATGTGGCTGTCTGGCATGAGACCAAAGTGGCTGCTGGTCAGATCTGTGGGGAAACCAGAAATTCTTAATAAATGGAGGTGAGGACAAAATGAAAAGGTCACCAAGGGCTGGAGCATGACTCAGTGGTACAGCACTTGCCTACGATGTACAAGGCCCTGGGTTCTATCCCCAGCACCATGCACATATACACACACCCACACAAGTTAATGTTTTGAATGACTTACGTATTCACATTGCTGAAAAACCAAGAACTAATCTGAAAATCCACAGAGGAAGCTCCCCCGTGCCAGATCCACACTCTAGGTGTTTGCTCAAGTTGTTTGACTGGGTCCCCATCCCTCATCTTGTTCCCATCTGCCAGTCCCCCTGTAGTTCAGTGTGCTTACTGCCCAGGGATCCTTCCTGAAGTACTTTTTTGAACTCAGTGCTGGGATTTGAACTCAGGGCCCTGTGCTTACCAGGCAGGTGCTCTATCACTTCAGCCACACCCCCAGACCTGTTTGCTTTACTCATTTTTTGGATAGGGTCTCAAGGTTTTGTCCACAGCTGGCCTGGGACCTTGATGCCTCCCAAATCCTGGGGATGACACGTGTACACCACCATGCCCAGCTTGTTGTTTGAAGTTGCCTCTGGCTACTAGCTTTTTGTCTAGGCTGGCCTCAAACCATAATCCTCTCTTTCTCAGCTTCCCAAGTAGCTAACATTACAGACATGAGCTACTGGTGCCTGGCTTCCCCAAAGGTTTTTTTTTTCTTTTTTCCAAGTATTGGAGTTTGACAGAATTTGAACTCAGGGCCTACATCTTGAGCCACTCCACCAGCCCTTTTTGGTGAAGGGTCTTTTTTTCAAGGTAGGGTCTCTCGAACTATTTACCTGAGCTGGTTTCGAACCTCAATCCTCTTGATCTCTGCCCCCTTTCCCTCCAAGTAATTAGGATTACAGATGTGAGCCTCCTTCTCCCTTCTTTAAGCAGCTGGCCTCATTTTATGCTCTCAGTCCTCTATTTGATGTGTCAGTAACAATTGTCTGGGAAGTCTCCAGTCAGTCTACAGAGAACATCCATGTTCTTTTTTATGGCACGTTTATTGACATATAATTCACATGCTATAAAATTTGCCCATGTACAGTGCACAGTTGAGTGGTTTTAGAGGTGTGCATCCGTGGCCACAATGAATTGCAGAGCACTTTCATTACCCCAGACAGACCCCCTGTGCCCGAGGGCAGCTGCTCCTAACTGCTCACTCCCTACTGGCAGCTGCTTGTCGCCTTTGTGTCTTGATGGATTTGCCCATGGTTGGCATCACAACAGTGGTGTTAATTGCTGCGTGGCCTGTGTGGCTTGATACAGCCAGCAGCGTGTCCTTGTGGCCCACCCCTGTGGCAGCTCTCCTGCCTTCTCGTGGCAGGGCGCTCATTTGTGTGTTGATGGGTGTTTGGGTGGTTTTCAGTTATGCTTCTGGGGACGTTTAGGTACCTGTTTTTGTGTAGGCAGAGGTTTGCCTTTCTCTTGGGTCTGTATTAGGTGTGGAATCGCTGGCACATATGGTTGTTGTAAATGTGACTTTTTTTTTTCTGGTGGCACTGGGGTTTGAACCCAGAGCCTCCTGTTTGCTAGGCAGGTGCTCTACCACCTGAGCCACACCCCAGTCCTTTGTTTTTCAAATAGAGTCTCGTGCTTTTCTCCAGACCAACCTCAGCCTGTGATCCTCCTACCTCTGCCTCCTGAGTGCATGGGATTGCAGGTGGGTGCTACCATGCCCGGGTACATCTAACTTCTTGAGGAACTGCTAGGTGGGCTTCCATCACCGCCGTCTCATTTCACACCAGCAGCATATAAGTATTCCCCTTTCTCTGTCCTCACTTGCCGCTGGGTAGGGTCTGTCTTTCTGCTTTCAGCCACTGCTAGATGCGGTGCGCACGTCATTGTGGTTTCCCCTTGTGTTTCCATGATGATTGATGGACTTGAGTGTCCTTCCAGGTGTTTTCTGGCCATCTGTGCACCCTGTTGTTTTTGTTTTGTTTTGTTTTTTTACAGTAGCAGTGTTCTCCTCTTTAACCTAGGGTTCTGTTTCCAGTACCTTGTTACTGTGCACATTGTAAAACCTCTAGGTGTATTCCTTTTGTCATGTGGATTGTACCTGCAGACGAATTGACCAGGTGAAGGCTAGCTGCAGGACTGTGGAGCATCTGCCTAGCAGCATGAGGCCCTGGATTCCATCCCTAGTACCGCAAAAAATGAGGTACTGCCCAGCGCCAGTGACTAACCCTGTAATCCCAGCTACTTGGGAGGCTGACATTGGGAGGATGGAGCTTCAAGGGCAGCCTGGGTAAATAGTTCCCAGGACCCCATCTTCAAAATAACCAGAGCTAAACAGACTGGAGGTGTGGCTCAAGCAGTAGAAGGTGTGCCTGCTTTGCAAGTGCGAAGCCCTGAGTTCAAACCTCATCTCTGTAATCTTGGCTGATACTCCGGTGTTCGGCAAGTCCTCACTGTTGGAGTGTGCCATGTCTACAGATCATCTATTCGCTAACATTTATTTGTAATCTGTGCTTTTTTAGGTTTTTTTTCTTTTTTCTCACAGTGCTGGGGACAGACCCAGGCCCTTGCACATGCTCAGCAAGCACTCTGCCACTGAGCTGCACCCCCGCCTGGTGTGGGGCATTTATGAGCCAGGTGACCTGGGACATTTCTGTGCAATTGTTTATGTGGACGTTTTCACTTCTCTAGAGTGGAATTGTTGGGCCAGGGAGCTGGCATACATTTAACTTTAGGTAATCTGGGCTTTTAAGTATCTTCTGGAATGAGGCGTCTTGCAGAGAGCCATTCCAGGGATGCTTGGCAGTTGAAGATTGCCAGGCCACAGGCTGTTCCTCTGGGATTCTCTGACCTTCCTTTCAGAAGCAAAAAATGGCTGCTGAGTGCCTGTTGTGTCATCATCCTCCAACTGAGGAAGGATCTGGGTAAGCGCTCTTCCCAAGGCGAGTCTCTGCCTTTTTATCCAAATGTGAGCATTTTCCCAAGTCCCTGTTTGCTGCACAGGAGGTTGACAAAGGAAAGTTGTAGCAAAGGGGCAGGGCCCATCCTTGCTGTGATTTGTCCTCTCGAGTGGGCATGGTGCTGAATGTAACCATGTGTGGTCTTTGCCAGCTGCATCACAATCCAGGGAGCTCAGCTTAGAGATTCCCAAGTTTACAACCTTCCAGGTGGGACCAGGCACAGTGACTCACACCTATAATCCCATCCTCTGAGATCAGAAGGATTGCAGTTTAAGGCCAGTTTGGTCAAAAAATTAGTGAGATCCCATCTCAACTAATAACTGGATGTGCTGCCTCACACCTGTCATCCCAGCTTCTTGGGAAGTGTAGGCAGGAAAATCACAGTCCAGGTTGGTCCCAGGCATAAATGGAAGACCCTGTCTGAAAAACAACTAAAGTAAGAAGGGCTGGGGGTGTGGCTTAAGTGGCAGGGTGCCTGCCTAGGAAGCATGAGTTCAAACCCCAGTATCACGACCACCAACAAAAAAAAGCGAAACAAGCTGGGCACTGGTGGCTCACACCTGTAATCCTAGCTACTCAGGAGGCAGAGATCAGGAGGATCAAAGTTCGAAGCCAGCTCAGGCAAATAGTTTGTGAGACCCTGCCTTGACAGTACCCATCACAAAAAAGGGCTCATGGGTGGTTCAAGGTATAGACCCTGAGTTTCAAGCCCCAGTACTGAAAAAAAAAAAAAAAGCCAAGCTTCTAGTCATCATGGTCTGTTGAGGCCACACACCATGCAGGAAGGATGCCATGGCATGTGGAAAATGGACTTGTGTGGGGCGCTTTAGGGCTGCCCAAGGGGAGGAGACCTGGATGGGCCACTGGGTGGAAGGGAGGCCATGAGGCTCTCCAGGAAGTGCACCCCTGACAGGTAGCCTGGGAAGGAGAGGGAGGGGCAGTACCACTGTGTGCTTCCCACTAGCGTACGTTCAAATCCTTTGTGCTGAATGGGCAGATGACCTTGAGCAAATCAACCACACTTTTGTGCCTCAGTTTCCCCATCTGTGAGATGGGCACAAGGTTCACAGGGTGCCCCTCATAGATGTAGTACATAGAACAGTGCCCAGCCCTGAGCAAGTACCATGGGACCTTGACCCTGGTGCTGAGATGATGAGGTTGGAGGTGGCAACTGAGAGCATGCAGTGTAGAACCTGGACCACCCCCAGCCCCTGCACCTCCAAATACCAAGACGGTCTTTGCAGGATTCCAGGTGGCATGACTTGGGGTGGGACAAACAGGCTGTGACCATGAGGAAGGGGCCACAGAGGAGTCTGGAGTGTAGTCTCGTTTCTGAGTCCCCAGAGAGGGCTGTATCAGTCAGCAGCTTCTGCTGCATGACAAACAGCCCAACACTGAGAGACTGCACCCACTATTAAGTAAGCCCACCTTATTCATGGATTTATTACCCACGGTTTTGACCAAGGGCAGTTAAAGTAAATTAAAAAAGAAAAGAAATTTAAAAGACAGATTTTTTTTTTCCTTGGCAGCACTGAGGTTTGAACTCAGGGCCTCACACTTGCTATGTAGGTGCTCTACCACTTGAGCCACTCCACCAGTCCTGTTTTGTGATAGGTTTTTTTCAAGATAGGGTCTCACAAACTATGTGCCCAGGCTGGCTTTGAACTGTGATTCTTCTGATCTCTGCCTCCTGAGCAGCTGTGATTACAGGTGTGAGCCATCAGCGCCCAGCAGTATTTTCTGTTCTTACTCCATGCTGTTCAGTGACTTGAAGAAATCCCCAGTCACAGCCTGCTAATATTTCACAACCTCCAAGGGTGGGATCCACAGCTGATGTCCTGGAGTTTGCACGTGGTCACTTGAGCCCCATCCAGCCTCTGTGGGCCAGGAAGGAGGAGAGGCAAGGAAAGGGTGTTGGCAGAAGCGCCAGGTGGGCTCCCCCTGCCGTCCCCACTTCCCAGCATCAGATGACGTGGTGCCATCCCTGCCATCTTTATGACTTGCACGGAAGGGAAGAGTGGCTGGGACAAGTAGCTGGTCTTGGGAGCTCCCAGGGGCTTTGCTGCCGTGTCCTGCCAGGCCGACTTGGCTCCGCGTGACTCGGTGACAGCGCAGAACTCTGATTGCATTACAAGTGGGGAAGGAATTCACACCGTTTCTGGAAGGACGCTTTGTCATTGTCGTGTCACCCCAATCTGCTTGTGGTTTCCAGGCCCAGCCTTTCTAGCTTTTTATAGCGTGGTGGTGAAGAGTGAGGTCTTTATAATGCCAGGGTCTGAGTTCAAATTCTGGCCCCTGGTGCGATCTGATGTCAGTTTTCCACACTCTCTTGAGTCTCTGTTTTCTGTAAAGTGTGAGTCAGTATTGCTCCTTGCTCGTGGTGGGATTAGTGGGTGCGGGCCTGATAGCCAGGGCATGCTCAGACTGTGTGGGCTTTATGGTATATCAGTCAGCTTTAGCTGGGAGGAGATGTAGTAACAGGTGAGCCCCAAGCCTTTTACATGTGTATATGGTCCTGGGGTTTTGAACTCAGGACCCTGCACTTGGTAGGCAAGCGCTGTACCAAGAAATTCTGCTTTGGAATCTTGCTTTATTTTTTTCCTTTTTCTGTGCTGGGGATGGAACCCCGAGCCCTCACATATACTAGGCAAGCGCTCTACCACTTGAGCCACACCCCCAGCCCTTTCCTTTTTCTTTTTCCTTTTTTTTTTTTTTTTAACGTCCTGGAGTCTCAGCGGCTTACAGTGACTGACACTCATCTCCCTATCATGAATGTTCTTTTTGTGGGTTGTCTGTGACTTTATCCATGTGTCCACTGTGTCCTAGGACTCAGTGAATCATGGAATGCCTGTTCAAAGGGACATGATGTATCCCTTCCAATGTCACTCAAGTCACATGCCAGGCTGGTGGACTACGATTTTTCTGTAGCAGCAGACCCACTGGAAATGAAGGATGGCAGATTATTAAGAGGCTACTTTTTAGGGGCTGGAGGAATGGCTCGAGTGGTAGAGCACCTGCCTAGCAAGCACGAGGCCCTGAGTTCAAACCCCAGTACCGTGGGGAAAAAAAGAGGCTGCTTTTAGCAGGGGGTGGTGTGCCCACCTGTAATCCCAGCTACTCGAGAGACAGAGATAGGATTGCAAATTTGAGGCCAGCCCAGACAAAGGTAGTGAGACCTCATCTCAAAAACAAAATACAAAAAAAAAAAAGGACTTGGGGGGGCATGACTCAAGGGGTAGAGCACTTGCCTGCTGTTCAGGAGGCCCTGGGCTCAATCCCTAATACCGCAAGAAAAGAAAGAAAGAAAAATAATAGAGCCACTTTTCCCCAGCAGTGCTTTAGGCTGTTTGGAGCTGGCAGCTCTGCACACTGCTTTCCCGAGCCCAGTCTCAGCATCCAAAGCTTTGGAGTATGTGGAGCAGGTGGCCCCAGCCATCCCTGATATCGAACCCCCAGCCATTCTCCCAAGGCCAAGGCTCTGGTCTGCATTTGCTCTTTAAGGCAGCCTCGGCTCGCCCCCATGCTGGACACAGTAGGTGTTTAATCAGTGCACCTTTCACTGGGTGGCCCCTCGAACGAGTGAGGGGATTTGTTTAACTTCCTCTGCACATGCACTCACTCATCCACAAGGACTCACTCAGCCCCTCACTCCAGGTGGGACTGGTAGGACAGTCTGCCCTGCTGGGGCTGAAGGAGGCAGTAAACAAAGCAACAAAGTCATCAGGCACAGAATAGTCGATGTTAGGGTTTTATTGTTTCGGCAGTAGTGGGGTTTGAACTCAGGGTGTGCATTTGCTAGACAGGCACATTACCACCTGAGCTATGCTTCTAGTCTTTTTGCTTTAGTTAATTTTTCGAATCAGGACTCTCCTGTGTTCCCCTGGCAGACCTGGACCGTGATCCTCCTGTTTATGCTTCCTGCTACCTGAAATGACAGGTGGTATGACCGGTACGTACCACCTGGTTTATTGGTTGAGATGGGGTCTCTTGAACTCTTTGTCCAGGCTGGCCTCAAACTTTGATCCTCCCAATCTCACCCACTCAAGTACCTAGGATTACAGGTGCAAGCCACTGACACCCAGCCCTAATTGTTCTTTTATCCTTTTTTTTTTCGAGGTGCTGGGGTTTTAACTCAGGGCCTCATGCTTGCTAGGCAGGCACTCTACCACTTGAACTACTCTTCTAGTCCATCTCACTTTGGTTATTTTGAAGATGGGGGTCTCAAGAACTATTTTCCTGGACTGGCCTTGAACCTTGATTCTCCTGATCTCAGCAAGTAGTTTGGATTGAAAGCTGGAACCACTGGCTCCTACCTTGAGTAATCTTAGAGTACTGTGTGCTCTGTGCATCTAAGCATGTGCGGTTTTCCTCCATGGCAGTCTTGGAACCATCTACCCGAGGATACTACCTGAGGATACTAAGGGTTTGCTGTATACAAAATCAGGGGGTGTTTAAACATAAGCATGCAGAAACCAAGATGATGTACAGATTGGTTGGTGACAGAGTTGTGACAGGGGCTTGCATTAGCCTCCTTGGATTTCCCCTGGAGCAGTGGCTCCATGTTTGCTAATTCAGTGTCATAGCCACCTAGTAGGACATAACTGCCCTGAGTAACAAGGACTGGCTATAGTTGATTGGACTCGTGCCAATAAGTGATGTCATCTGTGCATACCACAGGCCTCGTGTGCATGGTAATGTATAGCGTCACTTTGTGTGACTTTAAACTTGTATTTGTCCTGCTTTCTCACTTTTTTTTTCCTCTAAGGTTAATAGGCTTTTTGCTGTATTTTTATTCACTTTAGCCACAAAATACTTGGTTTTTTTTTTTTTTTTGTAGTACTGGGGTTTGAACTCAGGGCCTCACACTTGCTAGGCAGGCTCTCTACCACTTGAGCCATGCCCCCAGCCCTTTTTTGCTTTAGTTACCTTTTGGATCGGTTCTCACGTTTTTGCTGGAGCTGACCTCGGACCGTGATCCTCCTACCTCCACCTCCTATGTAGCTAGGATGACAGGTGCACACCAACATGCCCTGCTTGTTGACCAGATGAGGTTTCACTACTTTTTGCCCTGTCCAGCCTCAAATCTCAATCCTCCTAATCTCTGCCTCTGGAGCAGCTGGGATTACAGGTGTGAGCCCTCACTTCTCTTTTAACCTTGCCTTTCCCACCCTCCCCCTCCCATCCTTCCTCCCTTCTCCTGGGGCCTTCCCTTTCTCCCACAGCCCCGCCCCATATCCCTGCACCTCCTCTGTCTCTGAGCACCTCTTTTTCCTATTCATTGACTTTCTCACTCACCGTCTCTCTCATTCTCTCTACAGCTGGCCCCCGAAAGGACACTCTCCAAGTCCCCAGCCGGGGGACCCGTGTAGACCTGGAGTGGACAGCCCCTCCTTCCCTTCATGATTCGTTTGTAGCACAGGTAACCAGGGACAAATCCCAGCTCATTTCCAGAGGGGCGGCTGTCCTCTGTGCACCTCCGGGCCCACTGATGTTCCAACTTGGTGGGGGGTGGCCTGGTTGGTAACCTCCTTCAGCTCTTCCTCTCCAGCCTGGACCCCCTGGCTCACTCAGGCTGTTCCCTGGCCTTGCACCAGCTGCTTGCAGGCTGTCCCTTCCTACTTCCCCCTTCCTCCAGATCCTAGCCTTTTCAGGCTGCCCACAGCTGGTTGGGAGAAGGCAGGGATCATAGGCCTGGAGACACAGGGAGAAGGAAGCAGAGCTGGGGACTTGGCAGGGACAAGGGAGAGTCTGTGTTCACCTCCCATGCAGTGAAAGCTCAGGAGGGGCCTCTCTGGAACCATCCCGGGCCAGCTGTGTAAGGGGACGCAAAGGTGTGTGTCTGGGTGTGATGGCGCATCTCTGTAATCCCAACTGCTTGAGAGGCAGAGGCTGCAGGATCTTGAGTTCAAGGTCAGCGTGTGCAAAGTTAGTGAGACATTGTCTGAAAAAAGCAAAACACAAACGAAAGGTCTGGGAGTGTAACTCAAGTGGTAGAGCACTTGCCTAGCAAGTGTAAGGCCCTGGATTCAAGCCGTAGTACGTCAAAATGGAAGAAAAGGCACATGGCCCTGGGGGTGCATATCTGTGCTGTGAGGTTGGAGGGGCATCTGTGGCCCTGGGAGCAGGATGTGATACATCTCATGCACGCATGGTTCTATCCAGAGGGTCCTTTGGCTTTCGTCAGCTGTCTGGAGAAGCCACCCCCGCCTTCCCTGTCTCTGTCCCAGATGCCTCTGTGCCTCACAGAGACTGAGGCTGGGCTCCAGGTGGCGATGAGGAGGTCACTGTTAGGTACATTCATCTGAGGGGCTGGGAACCTGTTAGGGCACACACAAGATGACGCATATATGACCAACGACCCCCTCTCAGCAAGGCTCAGGATGCCCAGACACACACACACACAAGAGAGGATGCAGACTCTGTGGTCCTGAGCTGTGAGTTCCCACCATGCAGGGGTTGTGTTCTCCTCGGAGCAGGTAGAAGACCGTGGAAGGATGAGTGCATGGCGGGATTCTCCATCTGGGTGCTTGAATGAAGGGAAAGATATGGTTGTCTAAAGTTTGGAGAGATAGGTGGATGGAAGCAGGGAACAATAGGGGGGTAGATGAATGTGCAGAAGGATGGGTGGAGGGACAGACATTAAGAAAGATGGATGTTTGGCAGGATGGAGGGAGGTTGGCTGACCCTTCCGCAGGTCGGAGGGATGTTGATGGAGTGGGTGGATGGTAGAATGCTTTGGAGAGATGGTTGCTGATTTGGAAGGCTGGACATGGGAGGGCGAATGGGTGAGTGCACTCACCTTGGGTGTGAACTAGGGCTCCGATCCTTCTCCCAGCTGAACAAGCTAACCTTTGTGAAGCGCTCATAGTGCCAGCACAAGGCAAGCGCTCAACAAACGTTAGCCCTCCTCATCCTCATCATTCTGACAGCAGGGGACGTCTCTGCTCCAGTGCCCAGCCTCTTGGTCCTCCTCCCTTCCTCCTGCCTCACTTCCCCCACCACCCCTCCCTCGCTTGAGAACCTCGCCATGTGGGTCTTCACAGGGCACCTGGGACCCTGGACTCAAGGCTTCTCCCTCCCTCCCTCCCTCCCTCCCTCCGTCCTTTACCCACTCATATGTAGGACAGATCCCCTACCATACCTTAGGCCAGGCCCTATGTTCAGGGAACAGGACAGTGGGGTGTCATAGAGCATACGCTCAAGATCTGGACTCCCCGGGTTTGAGGCCAGGCTCTGCCACCTGCTTGCTGGGAGACAGAGAGTAGGAGTTTTGGTGACTCTGGCCCCTCATCTGTAGAGTGGGGGTGCAGCCCTCCAGGGGACTCTGTGAGGACTCACTTAGTCTGGGCTGATAGCATCATCACCGTATCAACAGGTGCTGGGGACGGTGGGTGCTGGGGCGTGAGGAAAGGAGGGAAAGGAAGCTGTCCCCCTCTGGTCAGGAGTTTCTGCTGGGGGCACCTGGGAGGTGATCTTCACCCCCACCTGTCCCATGGTCTCAAGGGAACAGAAACTCTGGCCCCACCATGGGGCTCCCCTGAAGGGAGGGGGCCAGGCAAACTGCCACAGTCTAACCTTGTCTCCCTCGCCCTCTTCCCGACCCCACCCCATCCAGTGGCGATGGATGATGAGGATGGGAGATGCTTACTAGACGTGATTTGGTGAGTAATGGGCTCCCCACCCCCACCCCCATCTCTAAGACCCCTCCCCCATTCTCCCAGCTCACCTCCTCAGCTCTCCCCCTCTCTCTTTTTCAGTGACCCTCAGGCCCTCAACGACTTCTTGCATGGATCCGACAAGGTAAGACCTGGGACAGGGAGGGGCATTCCTGGGGAGAGGGCTGTGAATTGACAGCAGACATGGCAGAACGCTCCTGTCCTTTCTGTATGCCAGGCACTGGGGTTATGTTGGTGGGCAAAAGAGATGGTGAATCCCTGTCCTCACACCACAGACAACTCCTCGGTGAGCAAGGAAGGCAGTCACTCGTGAAGGCCGTAGTGGAGAAAGCACCATGCAGAGTGTAGTTAAAATGATAACAAGAGGTTTAAAAGGCCTCCTTTAGCCAGTGTGGTCAGAGAGATTGCTCTAAGGAGGTGACATTGGATGTGGCCACAGTGCTCCTAGCAGGAGGAAGAATGTGACACATTTAAAACAGAAAGAAGGCTGGTGGGGTCAAACTGACAGAAACTAATAGGAGGTGGGACCGGTAGGACAGAAATCACTCAGTTATGCAGGCCTAGAAGACCTTGCTAGAGTGGTTTGTTGGTTTGCTTATTTGTTTTTTACACTACTGGGGTTTGAACTCAGGGCTTCATGCTTACTAGACAGGAATACTGCCTCTTGAGCCATGCCTCCAGCCCTTTGTGCTCTGGTTATTTGGAGATAGGGTCTCACTTTTTGTCCAGATTAGCCTGGACCATGAACCTCCTGTTTTGGGATTGCCTGTCATCACTGGGATGACAGACAGGCTCTGTGACGCCCAGCTTTTTTCCCATTGAGTTGGTTATTGCAAAGTTTTTTGCCCTGACTGCCTGAACCCATGATCTTCCCGATCTCAGCATCCTGTATAGCTCGGGATGACAGGTGCACACCACCACTCCCATCTCTTGGTTGAGACGAGGTCTCACTGTTTGCGAAAGCTGGCCTTAAACCATGATCCTCCTGATCTCAGCCTCCCAAGTAGCTAGGATTACAGATGTAAACCACCAGCACCTGGCTGTGGTTTTGATTTTTACTCTGAATGTGATAGCAGCTCTCAAGGGTTATTAAACAGAAGAATGGCACATTCAGTTTGCACAGGGGAAGAGTGAGATCTGTGAGCCCTAAGTGTTGTATTCACTTGTCCATCACCAAGTAATGGGCTACCCTGCCCGAGTGACTTCAGACATCTGCTAGGCTCTGGCAATTTGTGAGGTCAGGAATCTGGGACTTGCTCAGCTGGGTGGTTCTGGCTCAGGAATGCTTATGACATCTCAGTGGAGATGTTGATGGGGCTTTGGTCATCTGAGGACCTGTCCAGGGCCAGCAGATGGGCTTCCTCCACAGCTCCTTCCTGTGGCTGTGGGCAGGAAGCCCTAGTTCCTCACCACATGGGCCTGTCTGTGGCACTGCTCAGGTGTCCTCAGGAGGAGGCCTCAGGGTCTTTTATGACCTAGTCTCCAAAGTCACACATCACACGTGTCCACCAGAAAGGAGTTGCTAAGTTCAACCCGCACTTGGAGGGAGGGGGGTAGAGCTCCGCTTTTGTTTTTTTTTTTTTTTTTTGAGACAGGGTCTCGCTTTGCAGCCCAGGCTGACCTAGAACTTGCAATCCTTGAGCCTCAGCCCTCAGCCTCCTGAGTGCTGGAATTATAGTGTGTGCCACCATGCCTAGTGAGGTCCATCTCTTGGAAGAAGTATCAAATAGTCTGTGGTGGCAGGCAGGTGTGATGAGATGGTAGCCTAGGCCACAGTGCAGTGGTGGAGTGGGTTTGTAAGGTCCTGGGCTTGGGACCTGTGTGGGAGGTAAAATCAGCCAGACCTGCTAGTGGCTCAGCTGTGGAGGGAGCAAATGAACACGAATGACTGCTAGATTTCAGCCTGAGCGACCAAGTGGACTATGGTTCTGGTCTCTTGAGGTGGGGTTTGGGGCAGATTCCAGAAAGTCCAGTGGAGCTGTGAATGTACAAGCTGGGGTCCTGGAGAGGCCTCCAGCTGAGAGAATTGTCCTCAGTCATGGACAGATGTACCCTGGGCACTTACGTGTGGTGCCAGGTTCTTCTCCAAGATGCCCGGGAGTCACAGCATGTCCCAGCCCTCCAGGGGTGGGCACACCATGGCATGTTGGGTACTGGAACTGCATAGAGAAGAGAGTGACTTGGTGAAAGGGGGTGGTGGCAATGGGTGGCTTGTGATGGCCCTGAAGACTGAGACTGAGGGCTCAAGGAAGGGCACAGCTTGGTGTAGCATCAAGGCAGGAGCCATGAATTCAGTGTAAATACATCTGGGGGCCATCAGAGGCCAGGCCAGGGAGCTGTCCTTGATTGGGGGGGCGGGGGGTCCTTGTTCATGCCACTGGCTGCTGTCTCTGGAGACTTTTTCTGGGGCACAGCTTCCTGTATCGCCATCACCCCTATCGTATCACTCATCTTTTTATCTAGAGTAACTCTAAATTGGTTTCTGCTCTAGAGCTGGGGCCTGCCCTGCTGACCTTTGACCTTGGGTGGGACGGGTCTTGTTGCAGCTGGACAGTGATGACCTCCTGGATGCCCCCGTGGAGGCCCAAAGTGCCTTCTACGAAGGTCCTGGGGTGAGTGAGTGTGGCCCCTAGTAATCTGCATGGCCCCAGGGTGGGGCAGGGAACGGGAGGAGGCCCAATGACAGAGGGGCCACTCGGCCTGGAGGCTTCCATAGGCAAGGGCAGTGGCGAAGGTGGGATCAGCCAGTCTTAGTGGTCTGGGGAGCTCAGGCAGATGCTGGCCACAGGGCTCACGGGGTGGGTGGGGTGCTCCTCTTGGGGCAGTGGGTGGGGGAGCCCAGGGGTCCAGCTCCCGGCTCAGCCATGCTAGGGGGTAGCCGGGGGTCTCCTCACCTGCAGACCTGTCTCCACCTGGAGAATGAAGGTGGAGAGCATCGAGCACCCACGTCACCGGCCTCCCCTTTCCCCCTTCTGCCCCCTCTTCCCTGACGTCATTGTAACTGCCATTCTCTGAGCTCTTATGTACGCCAGGTCTGTGTGGTAATTTTCATGTAGCTCTTACATCAACTCTAATACTGTATTCCAAGTAGCCCATCTTCCATAATGTACGTGATTAATTTAAAAAACCTAACAGTGATATGTCGTGTCACTTAGGTGTCATTTATAGACTTAGTAATGACCCTATATTTTTATTTTGTGATCATTTTGGGTTTTTTGTTGTTGTTTTATTCGAGACAGAGACTCACTATGTAACCCAGACTGGCCTTGAACTCAAAATCCTCCTGCCTCAGCTTTCCAAGTGCTGGGATTACAGGCAGGTACCACCATGCCCAGCCTTGTGATCATTAGTCTTATCATGGCTGTCATTTTTTTCTTTCTCATAAGTACCCCCTTTGGGCTTAAGCACTTCCCATACTTGCTGTTGGTTTCACACCTGTCCTAGGAGCGGGTTGGTTGTACAGTGGCAGTTAAGAACTGAGGGGCACTGTGGCCTGCCTGGTCCTCTGTTGAGGACCGAGCCAAGCTGCTTTGTGCCATACCTCCCTTCCTCTTACCTCCCTGTCTGGGGATGAGGAAGGAAGCAGCACTGCTTCACTGGGCTGCTGCTTATAACATGGGTGACGATAACAATGACAGTGGGGTTCCTGAGTGCCTGCTGGGAACTGCAGTAAACCCTGTAGTCAATTAACTGGAATCTTTCAGACTACAGGTTTCCAGACTTTGTCTGGTTAGAGCTTCCTGGTGATGACATGCCACAGGCATAAGTGTTGCTGGTGGAGCTTTGGTCACACCTGCCTGTTTTATCTGTACGCATCGTTGATTGCTGTACATCGCTGTACAGGCTGCATGGAAAGCAGTGAGGAGGGAGGAACTCACAGCAAGGTTGGCACGAGACTACTAGATGGCAGTAGCCGCTATACTGTGGTCTTTGACCCAACCTGGAATTTTTTTTTTTCAGTACTTGGATTTGAACTCAGGGCTTCGCACTTGTGAGGCAGGCGTGCTACCACTTGAGCCATACTCCAGACCTTTTTGCTGTGTTTATTTTGGAGACAGGATCTCACTTTTTTCCCAGTTCTGACTGGACTGCAGTCCTCCTATTTTTCTCTTCCTATCATTGCTGGGATGACAGGCAAGCTCCACCATGCCCAGCTTTATTACTTTTAGATAGAGTCTTGCAAATATTTTTGCCTGGGTTGGCTTGGGACCACCATCTCTCCATCTCAGCCTCCCAAGTAGCTAGGATTACAGATGTGAGCCACCAGCAGCTGGACCAACCTGGGACTTTTATTGGCATTTTAGGGCCAGGCATGTTGCAGAACTCTGAATTTTTCAAATTCAGAAGGGAAATGTGATGTGTCTCACGTATCATGCATGTCACCACACACTTGTCTTTTGTTTTCTGGTACTGGGGATTGAACTCAGGTCCTCATGTAGCTCTCTAGCACTTGAGCCATGCCTCTAGTCATTTTTGCTTTTAGTTTGTTTTTTAGGTAAGGTCTCAGTTTAACTTTGCTCGGTCTGGCCTTGGACAGCAATTCTCTTTAATCCCGAGTAGCTGGGATTAAAGATGTGTGCCACTATGCTCAAAACATGTTTTGTGGCTGAATTTAGGGAAGAACAATGACACAGAGATGTGTTTCGCCAAGAGCATTGGAGCAGGATTGCTGCCATAAGAGTTATGAAGACACTGTTGGTTTTCAGAGCTTTTAGGGGTTTTGGAATCACAAATAAGTATTGGGCTTTTCTACAAGAATTTAAGAAATTACTTTGGGGAGAATACTGGGGGTTGAACTTAGGGCCTCGTGCTTGCTAAGCAGGTGTTCTACCACTGGAGCCATGCCCCCCAGCCAAAACACATTATTTTTTATGTCATGTATGGTGGTGCATACCTGTAATCTCAGCACTTGGGAGGTGGAGGCAAGAGGATGTTAAACTGGAAGCCAGCCTGCTCTATATAGTGAAACCATCTCAAAAAAAAAGGAAAACCAAAACCATGATTTTTATTGTCTTCTATGGATGGGTACAGATGGGGAAAATGAGGTCAGATTAAGGTGGCACCACCCACTCTGGCTGAGCTGCAGTGTGATGCAGCCACTTCCTGACAGAGTGTCCTTTCTTTGAACATGGCTGTCTGGACTCCCCTGTGCCCTTTCTAATCTCACTCTTGCCCTCCCTTCTTTTCTGGCCTCCAGCTCCATGTGCAGGAAGCTTCCGGCAACCACCTGAGCCCAGAGCCCAGCCAGCCAGCCCCCAGCGTGGACCTGGACTTCCTGGAAGATGACATCCTGGGTTCACCCGCCACGGGAGGCAGCGGCGGGGGTGGTGGAAGCGCTGACCAGCCCTGCGACATCCTCCAGCAAAGCCTCCAAGAGGCCAACATCACAGAGCAGACGCTGGAGGCTGAGGCTGAGCTGGACCTGGGCCCCTTCCAGCTGCCTACCCTGCAGCCTGCGGATGGTGGGGCTGGTCCAGCAGGTGCTGCCGGGGCGGCTGCTGTGGCCACAGGACCCCAGGCTCTTTTCCCGGGCAGTGCTGACCTGCTGGGACTGCAGGCACCACCCACCGTGCTGGCACATCAGGCCCTGGTGCCACCCCAGGACGTGGTCAACAAGGCCCTGAGTGTCCAGCCCTTTCTGCAGCCTGTGGGCCTGGGCAATGTGACCCTGCAGCCCATCCCTGGCCTCCAGAGCCTACCCAATGGCAGTCCTGGGGGCGCAACGGCAGCCACACTGGGCCTGGCACCCATCCAGGTGGTGGGCCAGCCAGTCATGGCACTCAACCCACCCACCTCCCAGCTCCTGGCCAAGCAGGTGCCTGTCAGTGGCTACCTGGCCTCAGCAGCTGGCCCCTCAGAACCAGTGACCCTGGCATCAGCTGGCGTGTCCCCCCAGGGGGCCGGCCTGGTCATCCAGAAGAGCCTCCCGGCCGCAGTGGCCACCACACTCAATGGGAACTCTGTGTTTGCCGGGGCAGGGGCCGCCACAGCAGCAGCTGGCGGGGCAGCCTCAGGACAGCCACTGGCAGTGGCCCCAGGCCTTGGCGCGTCATCACTGGTGCCAGCGCCCAACGTCATCCTGCACCGCACACCCACGCCCATCCAGCCCAAGCCGGCCGGCGTGCTGCCTCCCAAGCTCTACCAGCTGACACCCAAGCCGTTTGCCCCTGCGGGTGCCACGCTCACCATCCAGGGCGAGCCGGGGGCCCTCCCGCAGCAGCCCAAGGCCCCCCAGAACCTGACTTTCATGGCGGCCGGCAAGGCAGGCCAGAACGTGGTGCTGTCAGGCTTCCCAGCACCAGCCCTGCAGGCCAACGTGTTCAAGCAGCCCCCGGTCACCAGCGCAGGAGCTGCCCCACCGCAGCCCCCCGGGGCCCTGAGCAAGCCCATGAGCGTCCACCTTCTCAACCAAGGCAGCAGCATCGTCATCCCTGCCCAGCACGTGCTTCCTGGCCAGAACCAGTTCCTGCTGCCCGGCACGCCTGCCGCCGTGCAGCTCCCCCAGCCGCTCTCCGCCCTGCCCGCCAATGTGGGCGGCCCAATCCTGACAGCCACAGCTCCCCACGCAGGCGGACAGCTCATTGCCAACCCCATCCTCACCAACCAGAACCTAGCCGGCCCACTCAGCCTGGGCCCTGTGCTGGCCCCTCACTCGGGGGCCCACAGCACGGCCCACATCCTCTCGGCTGCCCCCATCCAGGTCGGCCAGCCAGCCCTCTTCCAGATGCCTGTGTCACTGGCCGCTGGCAGCCTGCCCACGCAGAGCCAGCCGGCCCCCACTGGCCCCGCTGCCACCACTGTCCTCCAGGGTGTCACTCTGCCCCCCAGTGCCGTAGCCATGCTCAACACCCCCGATGGACTGGTGCAGCCGGCCACCCCCACCGCCACCACTGGGGAAGCCACCTCTGTCCTCACGGTGCAGCCCGCCCCCCCGGTACCCGCTGCGGTCAGCACACCGCTGCCTTTGGGCCTTCAGCAGCCACAGGCGCAGCAGGCTGTCACCCCACAGGCCGCCACCCTGCCTCAGGCCACCACCCCACAGCCCAGCCCAGGCCTGGCATCCAGCCCAGAGAAGATCGTCCTGGGACAGCCGTCCTCTGCAGCTGCCACAGCCATCCTCACTCAGGACTCTCTGCAGATGTTCCTGCCCCAGGTACCTGCGCTGGGGTGGGAGGGGCAAAGCCGATGCCAGCCAGATGGCCACAGCAGCCAGCAGAGTCTCATGGTTAGGGACAGCATCTCCAAGATGGCACAGGCCGTTGGGGATAGGCAGGCCCCGAGGGAGAGAGGGACCCAGCCGAGTTGGCAGGGTGGTTGACAGACAGACAAAGGACAGGACTGGCTAAGTGACAGATAGACAAGAAGAAGGGTTGACAGGCAGGAGAGGGGATTTGTTCACCAAATGACAGACAAGTGAGGGGTCTCAGTGAGGGAGTGGGCAAGACACGGAGGAATGGACAAATGGACTGACAGGTGGCAGAGAGGGAGAGCATGTAGAGCTGAAGATGGGCTGGCAGCTCAGAGTGGACTGAGGTCCCCAGGTCACAGGCTCCCTGGCCTCCATGCCCAGCCATCCCAGGCCCCCGGCTGCCCAGCACCCCTTCTCTGGAGCCTCAGGAATGGCAGTCTCGGGTGGAAGGCCAGGGTCCCTGGGAGCTTTCTGACCCTGTGCGGCCACCTGTTGCAGGAGAGGAACCAGCAGCCCCTCTCCACAGAGGCCCCTCACCTCTCCGTGCCTGCCTCGGTCATAGTCAGCGCCCCGCCTCCCGCCCAAGACCCAGCCCTGGCCAACCCCACCGCCAAAGGAGCTGGCCTCGGCCCTCAGGCCCCCGACAGCCAGGCCTCCCCGGCTCTGGCCCCCCAGGTAGTCAACCCCAGCAGCCTCTGCGCTCAGCTAGACCCAGCCTCGGCCCTCCTCCCTACGCTCCTCCTCGCTCTGCCCTGCCTGCTCTGTCTCGCGCTCTCCTTTGTCTCCCACCCCCACACTTCCTGAAGGTCACCTGAGACCAGGGCCAACCCTGGGGGAGCCCACACTGTAGGCAGGTGTACAAAAGACAGCAGGACCAGAAATGCAGTAGTCCTGAAGTTACCATTCTCCCTACTGAGTAAGTAGCGCATCAGATAGCGTTTCAGAGGTTACTGAAAGCATATAGCGAAGAGCCCCTCTCCCTCGATCTGCAGAGGCCACTTCTTACGGTGCCTTTCTGTGCAGACAGCGAAACCGTGTGTGGACTCTGCTTCCCGTGTTCCAAAAAACAATAGAAGATGCTTTGATCATTTAAACTTGGTCTCAGATACAGTTCTTTGTTCCTTATACAACTGTGTAGTATCCCATTCTGTGGATGTGCTGCTTATTATTTATTTATTTATTTATTGGCAGTATTGGGGTTTGAACTCAGGACCTCAAGCTCTCTACCACTTGAGCCATACCCCCATCATTTTCTTTGCTTTAGTTATTTTTTTTACTTAGGGTCTCACACTTTTGCCTGGGCCCAACCTCAGACCTTGATCCTCCTACCTACACCTCCCATGTAGCTTGGATTACAATGTGCACCACCACACCTGGCCATGTGTTGTTTCTTTCGCCAGTTCTCATTGTTGGGCTTTTAAGTCACTCCTGACCTTCACCTATTATGAACAAGGCTATAGAGAACTTTTTTTTTTTTTTTGGCAGTACCGGGGTTTGAACTCAGGGCCTCATGCTTGCTAAGCAGGTACTTTTACCACTTGAGCCTCTCTGCCAGCCCAAGAGAACAACTTTGTATGTCCATTGTTTTGTAGTAGATATGTTCCTCAAAAGGAAATTCCCAGGCAGGCAGCAGTGGCTCATGCTTATAATCCTAGTTTAGGAGGCTGAGATCCAGAGGATCATGGTTCAAATGCCAGCCCAGGCAAATAATTCGTGAGACACCCCACCTCTCAAAATAACCAGAGCAAAATGAACTGTAGGCATGCCTCAAGCAGTAGAGCACCTGCCTTGCAAGTGTGAAGACCTGAGTTCAAATCCCAGACCCGGCAAAGAAAAAACGGAATTGCTGGGTGTGAAGGTGTATGTATTTATGTTTTTGACAGCTCTTACCAAGTTGCCCTCTGTGGAGTATAAATTGGTTTAGCCTTTATATTTCTTTTGCTGTGTGCTTTCTCTGAGTAAATTACAGAGAAGTCCAGGCGGAGGAGACATGGGTCCACTTAAGGTGACAAAGTATGACTGAGTACAGCACAGGTGCCCACATGGGGAGTGTGGACAGAAAATTCTGTAGGGGGTGGGGAGAAGCATTTCAGCTGAGGAAGAGGAGAGAATAAACTTGTAGGCAGCAGAATGGTACGGGAGCCTTCTGAGGTTGATGGAACACATGGCATGTGCAAAGGTCCTGGGGCTGAGATGAGCTTAGGATTTCTAGGGGATGGAAAGAAGACCAGATAGGATATAGGGCTGGAGAAGTCTACTGTGGTACCTCATGGGCCACAGTGGGGAGTTCAGGTCAGAAATCAGTGGATAATGCCAGCGAGGCCACTGGTTACTTGATTTCTATGCTCCCTGTGGCTGCCATTGGAAACTGGTTTGGTGGAGAACATGAGTTGACTGAGGTAGACCTCTAGGGTAAGGTGGCAGTGGCTCAGAGGCCAGTGGTAGTGACACTGGAGAGAAGTGAAGAGTTCAGATACTGTTTGGATTTGATTGTGGATTGAAGGTGTGAGTGACAACTACTCCACCAGCCGGAGCACTTCTGGTGTTTCAGTGCTGGCCCAAGCACTTTCCAGCCTTTCTTTCACCTAAACCTCCCAGCCACGCCCATTTCCAGGTGAGGAAATGGGCAAAGAGAGGGGAAGTAGCTTGCCTAGGGCTGCCCAGCTATAAGTGGCAGAGCCTGGGTTTAAAGCCTGGCACTCATTGCAGGACAGCTGAGGTCTTGAGATAGGCTGGCCTGGGCGTGAGTCCTGACTCTGCATTGTCAGGCTCTTGGGGTCATGGCTTCCATACCTATCTGAGAAATGGGAGTAAGGCCACCTCCCACACAGGGCACATGCAGTGATCAGACCTGTTCCCAGTGATGGCAGTGATGCTGGGGACTACCTTGGAGACAGAAGGTCAGGGTGCATGGGCCAGCTTGAGCTAGCACAGGGGGCGGCCCTTGGTGGTACCGCAGGGCCTGGTGTGACACAGGTTCTTGTGTTTGTTGGGTGAACAAGTGGATGGATGAATGAATGGCTGTGTGGTTTGGTGGTCATCCCAGTGTCCCCTGGGCTGAATCGCCCAGCTTGAGAACCACATCTAGGCATCTGGAGGAACCCCTTGCTGTCAGACCTCTGAACTCAACCCAGACAGATTGACAGCACGCACACGTGCACGTTTCCTCTGTGTGGCTGTGAATGTGACTTTGCTTATTTGACCATACGTCTTGGAGCATTGCCATTCAGGCTTGTCTTTCCCACCACCTGGGTGAGAATTCCATTTTATGCCACTACCAGATATGCATAAGTAATATGGGTCACTGGAACAAAAGTGACCAGCTAGTACTTGTTGGTGGCATGCGTGAAGTACTCTCTTCTGTTTCCTGTGTTCTTTCTTTCTTTTTATGGTACTGGGGCTTGAACTCAGGGCCTACACCTTGAGCTACTCCACCAGTCCTGTTTTTGTGATGGGATTTTTCAAGATAGGTTCTTGCAAACTATTTGCCGGGGCTGGCTTTGAACTGTGACCCTACTGATCTCTGCCTCCTGAGTAGCTAGAATTATAGGTGTGAGCCACTGGTGCCCAGCTTTCTTTCTTTCTTTTTGTGGTGGTGGTGATGGTTTTCTGAGAAAGGCGCTCACTGCCCCCCAAGTGCTGGGATTACAGGCGTGCACCACCACATCCACCTCCTGTTGTTGTTTGTGCTACCAGTGTTTGAGCTCAGGGACTCATGCTTGCTAGGCAGGCACTCTACCACTTGAGCCATTCTGCTAGCCCTTTTTTGTTGGTCATGATTTTTTTTTTTTTTTTTTGGCAGTAGTGGGGTTTGAACTCAGGGTTTCACATTTGCTAGGCAGGTTCTCTACCACTTGAACCACTCCGCCAGCAGCCCAGCCTTTTTTTGTGTTGGGGATTTTGTGTTGGGGTCTCACAAACTCTTTGCTCAGCTAGCTTCAAACCACAATCCTCCTGATCTCTGCTCCTGAATGGCTAGGATTGCAGAAGTGAGCCACTGGCACCGGCTCTTTACTGTTTGATTCTGTAGTCATCTCTGTGTATCCCCAGGTGATTGGTTCCAGGACACACACACACAGCACATATTGGAGACTCAAGTCTTTGCATATTGTAAATCCTCCTGTAAACTCTAAATCAGCTCTAGATGACCTATGATGCCTCATACGAGGTAAACTCTCAGTAAATCTGGTTAGACTGTATTGTTTAGGGAATGATGACAAGAAAAAGCAGTCCGTATATGTTCAGTACACATATATGTCTGTTTCTTTCTAACTGTGGCTAGTTGAGACCCAGGGTATGGAACCTGCAATCTGTAGGGCCCCTGTCTGGATATCCAGGGGTTTATTTATTTACACCCTCCCCCAATCACGACCACTTAATGTGGTTTCCCTGTCATGGTCAGCAAACAGGGAGAGAGATCCTGGCATCCACTGAATGTAACTGCGGGACAAGTTTCTAGAAATAGAATTGCAGAGTCTGAGGTAGGAGCTTTCTATACCTTCCATGGAGAGTGCCAACCCAGGTGCCCTCTCCTGCCCGAGGGCTTCTTCCCACAGCTCTGCTGACAGCAGGTTAGCCCTGGGGTGGGGGTGCCAGGCTGAAGAACATTATCCCTCCCCTCCTCTCTGATTGTGTGTGAAGTGAATATCTTGAAATTTCTTGGCAGACACTCAGGATTTTATTTAGTTAGTTAGTTAGTTCTGGGTAGTACTAAGGATTGAACTCAGGACCTCATGACTACTAGGCAAGTGATAGTTTTTATAAACAATTGTGAGTTGAGTGTGGTGGTTCATGCCTATAATCCCAGCTCTTTGGAAACTGAAGCAGGAGGGTGGAGAGTTCAAGGCCAGCCTGAACTATATAGTGTAACCCTGTCTTAGATAAAACAAACAAGTAAACAAAAAAATTGAGACTGGGAACCAGGCTTGGGGGTTCACTCCTGCAATCCTAGCTACTTGGGGAGGCAGAGATCTGTAGTATAACAGTTCAAAGCCAGCTTGGGCAAAAAGTTCTTGAGACCAATTAAAAAAAACCGATTAAAAAAATATGGGCGTGACGGTGTACGCCTGTCACCGCAGCTACACAGGAATGTAAGTAGGATCGTGGTCCAGGCCAGAGTGGGCATTAATTTGAGGCCCTGTCCTCAAAATAATTAGAGCAAAAAGCCTGGGGGCGTGGCTCAAGCAGTAGAGCATCTTCCTAGCAAATGCAAGGCCCTGAGTTCAAACCCCAGTCCCACCAAAAAAAAAAAAGATGGGGCCGGGGGTACGTGTGTGTGTACAGGGAAAGTGTCCCACCAGCCCTGCCTTACATTCTCAGCCCACTATTCCCTTGCTGGCTGCGTGCCCCGCAGACAGTCAGTCGGTTATCTTTGCACTTCCTTCTGGCTCTTCATGCATGTGCACTACTGCTTTACAGTACTGCAGTCGGTTCCCAGAAACCTGTACACCGTGCGGCCCGGGGAGGGGCCATCGTTCTCCCACTGCAGTGCTGAAGGTTTCTTCTGTATGGAAGGACCCCCGCTGATGGGGTGTTAGATGTCACGCTGTCACTGGGCATGTCCAGGCTCTGCCCTCCACACGGAGCCACAGGAAACACCTCACTGACCTGTTGTGTCCCCCCATGTGTGGGTGGCTTTTGCTCAGTCTGCATAGTTCCCACTGACTTGCAGGGCTCTGGAGTTACTGTAGCAAATTGTCCCATTAGAGCCCTGTGGGTAAGGGTAAGGCATATATGGCTTCTTCCTAGTATGATGCATTAAGATTTGGTGTTCTAGAGTACTTTTTTCCTCCCCTTTATTGTTACTAGGGTTTGAACTCAGGGCTTCATGCTTGGTAGGCAGGTGCTCTTCCACTCGAGCCACGCCCCCAGCCCCTCTCCCTAAAACACTTTAAATGTGACTTTCTTAAGTCTTTCGTGTTTCCTTTTCTATGTGCTGTCTGGTCATAGTCTTGTCCCCTTTTCCACTAGTTATTCTTAGCGATTTCTAGTGGCTCTTTACATATGACAAAGAGGGGCTTTGTCTGTGTTCCAAATTACAGATATTTCCTCCATACACAGTGGCTGATGCCTGTAATCCTAGCCACTTGGTAGGCAGAGATCAGGAAGATCAAGGCTCAAGGCCAACAAAATAGCTCGTGAGACCTCATCTCAAAAAAACCCATCCCAAAAAAGGGCTGGTGGAGTGGCTCGAGTGGTAGAATGCCTGCCTAGCAAGCAAAAGGCCCTGAATTCAAACTCCAGGGTCTTGCACAGGCCAAGGAAGCACAGCACCACTGAGCTACATTCCTAGCCATGTTTGCATGGATTCATTGTTGTTATTATTTATTTGTTTCTTTTTAGAGGTAGGATCTTGCTATGTAGCTCTCACTGGCTTCGAACTCACAATCTTCCTGCATCAACTTCCCAAGTGTTGGGAATATAGGTGTGCACCACCACACCAAGCTAGGTTCATAAGAGTGAAAAATATTTTTTTAACTTGTTGGTATACTTAAGCTTTTAAGTATAGAAAAATCTCAGGATTAGAACAAAGAACTCCTGGGAATTTGTTACTCTTTAACTACATGTATCAGTTATGTATTGCTATGTAATAAATTACCCCGAAAATTTAGCAGCTTGGGCTGGAGGTGAAGCTCAGTGGCATGTGTGCAGTATGCAGTGAGGCCCTGGGTTCCATCCCCAGCACCAGAACAAACAAACTGGCTAAGCAGCTGAAAACAAGAAACATGAATGAGTCTCAGTTTGAGATCAGAAAACTGGAAGGAGCTTAGCTGTGTGGTTCTGGTCAGGGTCACCCATCAGGCTATGGTCAAGATGGCAACCAGTACAGCAGACACACAAGGAGAATCTGCTTCCTATCTTACTCCTGGCTGTTGGCCTCCCTGTGTGGTTCTCCCTGTGTGGGCCTCTCCAAAGGATAGGTCACAGCATACCAAAGTGACAAATGATCCCATAAAAAGAGTGAGAGAGCCAAGTGTGGTGGTACATACCTGTAATCCCAGCACTCAGAGGCTGAGGCAACACAGTGAGACCTTGTCTCAAAATATAAAAGAGAGGGAGAAACGGAAGGTAGGACCCAGAATAGGAGGTTCTGTCTTTTTTATAATCTTGCAAAAGATATGTGATCACATCTACTGAATTCCATTGGTCAAAAAAATGAGTCCTGGTACAGCGTGGGTAGGGACTGAATAGCAGGGATCCTTGGGGACTGGCCACCATGCCATACTTATTCATTCATTGTAAGCCTTTTGCAACATTTGCTTTACACTTACAGATACATGTTTTCCTCTGAATCACTTGATACTAATTTGCAGGCCTTATGCCTTTTTAGTTGCAATGTTTTAGTGCAGTGTTTCAACACTGGGGAACAGGAACATCTCTTATTTAACCATCACCCTCTTATCAAAGTTAGCAGGGACCCAGTACTGTCATGTAACAAGTGCCTGATAGATATAACACAGCTCACCAGTTGCTCAGCCATCAAATGTGGGGTCCTCTTACCTCCTTAGCTCTCTGGCACCACTGTGTGGCCATTCGCTGAGCCCCTGGAACACTGTTGAGGGCGGTGTGAGTGGGCTGCTTCTCCTTAGGCAGCGCTGTTGGCTCTCTGTGTTGTTCCTGCTTTTCTTTTTTCTCTTTTTTTTTTTTTTTTTTTTGGTGGATGTGTGTTGGACTGGGGTTTGAACTCAGGGCTTCACTTTTCTTTTTATGAAATTTTTATTAGGATATATTCATTATGTAGGGAGGGATTCATAGTGACAATTCTGATTAGGCTTATATTGTACATTAGTTACATCACCCCCATAGTCTCTCCCCCTCAACCTCCTCCCTGCCCCATGTGAAGCAATGCAAGAGGTTTCTTTGTTCTGTTTCATTAGGTATATGAAGTTCATCAACCATATACCCTCACCTTGATCTCCTTAGGGTTTCATTCTTGCAAAGCAGGTGCATTACCGCGTGAGCCACACCTCCAGTCAGTTTTGATCTGGTTATTTTGGAGATGAGGTCTCTTGAAGTATTTGCCCTGACTGGCCTCGAACCTCAATCCTTCCGATCTCACTTAGCCTCCAAAATAGCTAGTATTACAGGTGTGAGCCACTAGCATCCAGCCCCCACTTGTCCTATTGTAAATGCTTCCCAGTATATATCCCTGTGAGCAAGTGCCTGAATGTTCTTTGTTTTCTTTTCTTTTTCTTTCTTTCTCTCTCTGACTTCCTTTTTTTTTTTTTACCCCCAGTGCTGAGGATCAAACCCAGGGCCTCATGCATGCTAACCAGACTCTCTACCACTAAGTTACATCCCCAACCCTTTCTTCTCTTCTCAAAAATTTAAAAGTAAAATACAGCTTATTCTTTCCAAAAAGATTGCAAGGTCAAAAATATTGAGGACACTGACCCAGCCCTCTGCAGGTTCGTGGGGTCAGATGCCCATACCCCCCCACACACACACCCCAGCATCCCTTCTGAATGGTTAGTGTCAGATTTCTGGACAAATATTGCCAGATCCAAGATCCTGACCAAAGCCCTCTGGAGGGTTGTCCAGGGGACAGTCCCATGAGCCACACTGGGGAGCCCAGGCTGCCCCTCAGACCTTGCATTAGAGGTGGTTAAGCCTAGGGACCTCTAGGTTGATTGTTTGATTGCATTATTTTGCTTGTGTTTGATTATTTAATTGTCAGAGGTTATTCAGGGCCATGTTTGGAAGGGATGCTGGGAGGGTCCCAGACTTGGAGTCACAAGCTAGTGACACTGTGGCAGCCTACGTGGGAGCCCTAGACAGATGCTCAGCTGTGGAGTGTGGCAGCTTTGTGGGGGCCTTGGGCAGGACCTCAAGCTGCTGGGGTCCTAGGTCCTCTCCACAGTCAGACTTGAGACTTTGCTGAGAGATCACTAAGTGCGTGGATGCAGGGAGCACTGTGAGCACTTTAATCCCAGCTCAGTCCACCCTGGCTGGACATACCCCACCCCCCATCCCCAGTCTCTGTCCTTGTGTGAAATTGGTCCAGTGTCATCTCTGTGCTCAAGCCTCTGGAGAGATTTCTCAGGTTGGTGCGTGGCCATGTGGCTTCCATCAGTCAGGGTGCCAGCCCTGTGTTGGGTGCACAGCTGGCGCTCACTGGTTGCACAGTGGCTGTGGTGATGATTCTTAGGAAGACAGTGCAGAGGAGTGAGGCACTCCAGTGGAGACCTGCTTAGGGGAGGTCCCTGTGCTCCTTGCAGAATTTGTACAGGGTCCCGCCTAGGTCAGGCACACACACTGGGTAGGATTGCAGCCACGGTCACTGGCCCAGACCTGTAGAAGAGGCCCAAGACTCATCTGCCAGTGTCCAGGACCCCCACCCTGCGTGCTGTGAACCGGTGTGGTTGGGGCCCCCAGTTGCTCTCCTTGTCCTCCCCTCCCTGGGTCTCCTGGCCATCAGCCCCATGCCTGGTGCACAGCTCAGCCTCTGCCTTGCCTTGGCTGTACAGTGGCTGCAGGGCTGCAGCTAGCGCTGCTCCTCTGCCCCTTCCCTGCTGCTGCGCTGCTGTCTCCTGGCCTCCTACCTCTTGCTGGACTACAGGTGGTGTCCCCCAAGCTGTCCCCACCGCTGCTTCCTCCGCTGCTGCCACCTCCAAACCCTGCAGAGCTCGCCTTCATCTGGGGGAACAGAAGGGGTGCAGTGGGGCAGGAGAGGGAAAATGAGAGGGCAGAGAAATGTGGGGGAGATGGGGTAGGGGTAGGCGGGGTGAGGAGGGAGCTGAGAAGGATGAGGGAAGGGTGGTCAGGGTGGGGTCTAATCCTCAGGACTGAGGTAGGCAGAGAGGAGTTTGGCTGCAGGGTGGCTGGGGTCCCAGTGTCGGGGAGATGGGAGTCAAGGCTGGTCTGACCCCGCCCCTCCCTCTCCCTCCCTCCCTGCCCAGATCCCCGCAGCAGCTCCACTGAAGGGCCCCGGCCCCGCCTCGTCCCCATCACTACCTCACCAGGCTCCCCTGGGAGACAGCCCTCACCTGCCCTCCCCGCACCCAGCCCGGCCCCCTTCCCGCCCGCCCTCCCGCCCCCACTCCCGCCCTCCCTCCCAGCCCCAGAGCTTGTCCCGCCCGCCCTCCGAGCCGGCCCTGCACCCCTGTCCCCCGCCTCAGGGCCCCCCCACTCTGCCTGGCATCTTTGTTATCCAGAATCAACTGGGCGCCCCCCCACCCTCCAGCACCCCAGCCCCCACTGCCCCAGGCCCACCCCAGCCCCCTCTGCGTCCCCCCTCCCAGCCACCCGAGGGACCGCTGCCCCCAGCCCCCCACCTTCCCCCGGCCTCCACCCCCTCTACTGTGGCCTCCTCGTCTGAGACGTCCACCAGGTTACCAGCCCCCACGCCGCCCGACTTCCAGCTGCAGTTCCCGCCTGGCCAGGGGCCCCACAAGTCCCCCACTCCCCCACCGACCCTCCACCTGGTCCCCGAGCCCGCAGTGCCACCCCCACCGCCTCCTCGGACCTTCCAGATGGTGACCACCCCCTTCCCAGCACTGCCCCAGCAGAAGGCGCTTCTGGAGAGATTCCACCAGGTAACGAGAGGCGGGGACAGCCGGCCAGCCCGCCCCCAGAGCCCCGCCCTGCTGGGACGGCCCCGCCCACATGTAGCTGCCCTTCCCCCTCCGTCCGTCCGTACTTACGGGTGCCGGCATCCCTCAACCACCTGTCCCTCCTCAGGTGCCGTCCGGGATCATTCTCCAGAACAAGGCTGGGGGAGCCCCTGCCGCGCCGCAGACCTCCGCCAGCCTGGGGCCCCTGGCTAGCCCCACTGCCTCAGTGCTGGTCAGTGGGCCGGCCCCACCCGGGACCCCCACCGCTGCCAGCCACCCCCCTGCCTCGGCACCCATGGCCACCGCAGGTAGGAGAGAGCCCACTTGGAGAAACCTGGAGGGTAGGGGATTGGGGTGAGGGTGGCTGGAGGAGAGGCTGGGGCAGACCAGTCCTCAGGGCAGGTGGAGGAGGCGGGGCTGACAGAGCCAAGGCCAAAGGGCCACATGGTAAGCTGTGGGGCGAGGTCGGGGCTCAGGTTCAAGGAGGGCCCTGTCTCCCTCACCCACCCAGGCCTCCCTCCTCTGCTTCCTGCCGAGAGCAAAGCTTTTGCCAGCAATCTTCAGACCTTGAGTGTGGCTAAGGCTGCTGTGCCAGGGCCAGGGAAGTCCTCTGGGCTGCAGGTAAGGGGGCCTTGGAGCAGGGAGGAGGGCAGGACCATGACTGGGACCCAGGAAATGGCCTGCAGGGGAAGGATGAGTTGGGACCATCGGTCAGAGGCAGCCTTAGCTGTCCAACTAGGGCAGGAAGGGGCAGGGGGCCACTGTCAGCTCAGAAATTAAACACCCAAGCAGCTGGAATGACACAGGCACCAGCACAGCTGGGTGACAATGTGAGAGACATCCAAGGTGGGAACAGGGGATGCTAAGATAGAAGGAGTGGGGACAGTATATAAGAGCAGTACTACAAGGTGGTCACTCAGGACAGGAGAGGTGGGGACAAGACAGATCAGATGGGCGGGGCAGGTCAGGGTGAGCCCTGGTACTGGAAAGGAGGTAGGGAAGGTGAGCCTGCCTGTCAGAAGAGAGGACAAGTAAATGTAAGACAAGGTGGGAGGGATAGGACCCCAGAGCAGACAGAGAGGACATGACAAAGGGGAGGCTAGGAGCGATTGGTTTGGGGGGGGGGTTGGGGGGGTTAGGATAAGGATGCAAAGGCAAATCAAGATGAGCCAGGGCAGAGGCACACAGACAGGCAGACCAGAGAGCCTGGGAGTGGGCACAGAGGACCCAGTTGGGGAGTACTGAGGTCTGGAACATGTGTGTCACCCTCATCCTGCTCCCCAGCCAGATTGTCTCCCAGCAGGTTTCCCTCCTTTTTTTTTTTTTTTTTTTTTTGGCGGCACTGGGATTTCAACTCAGGGCTTCAAACTTTCACACTTGCTAGGTAGGTGCTCTACCACTTGAGCCATTCCACCAGCCCCCCTTTTTTATGGTACTTGGATTTGAACTCAGGGCCTCACACTTGCTAAGCAGCCACTCTACTACTTGAGTCATGCCCCCAACCCTTTTTTGTCTTACTTTTCAGTTAGGGTCTAAATTTTTGTCCAGAAGATAGCCTTATACCTCAGTCCTCTAGCTATGCCTCCAGAGTAGCTGGAGTGACTGGTGTGAGCCATCATGCCCAGCTTGTTGGTTAAGATGGGGTCTCATTAGCTTTTTGCCTTGGGCTGGCCAAGAACCAAACCTTGGTCCTCCTGATTTCTGCCTCTGAGTATATGGGATTACAGCTACACCTCACCATGCCTGGTCCTCCAGCAGGTTTCTTTTGATGGGCAGGGATCCCACAGTTGTGGCCTGGTCCTCCCACCCATCTGTGCCTTAGGCTGGAGGGAGGAAGTTGGTCCCCCTGCAGTACCTGTCACTCACCTCTTTCCTTCCAGTATGACAGCAAGTTGAGCAGCCTGAAGAAGCCACCCACACTGCAGCCCAGCAAGGAAGCCTGGTGAGTGACAGACATTTGTCCTGCACCCAGGCTCCCCAGGGGCCCTGTCCCTCACGGCAGTTCCAGCTCCATGTACCCTTAGTCCTCCCTTATAGACCTCAGTTTCCCCTCTAGAAAGGGCAGTGGTTGGGTAGCAGTGACAGAGTGGAGGGGCCATATGTTCCCTCGGCCCCTCAGAGCTGGTGGGGCAGGACCCAGTGTGGCTTCCTGGGTTTGGGGGGCAGGGCTGGCCGAATGGGACGGGGCAGGTGGGCATTTGAGCTGAGTGTATGGAGGTGTGGATATCTGGATGGATGTGTGTTGAAGGGCAGAAGTGATGAGGTGGAGAGATGGGTGGATGGCCATTGGTAGGGGAGTTTAGTGGGCAAATGTTTGGTGTTTGCCCTCTTTCTGCTCCGTGCGTAGCCCTGGTGAGACGCTGAGAGCAGTAAACAGAACAGAGGTGCCTGGCCCCGCAGTGGGAGGGTCTTCAGGAGACAGGGGACACTAATCTGGTGGAAGGGTCATGTGATACGGAGACACAGGCCACTGTGACAGTTTTGTTGTTGTTGTTGTTTTTTATTTTTGTGGTGCTGGGGCTTGAACTCAGGGCCTACACTTTGAGTCACTCCACCAGCCCTTTTTCTGATGGGTTTTTCCAAGATAGGATCTTGTGAACTATTTGTCCCGGCTAGCCTCAAATTTCAATCCTCCTGATCTCTGCCTCCAGAGTAGCTAGGATTACAGGTGTGAGCCATTGGCAGGCACCCAGCTGTGTTTTGTTTTTCAGGGTTTTTTTTGTTTGTTTGTTTGGTGGGACTGGAGTTTGAACTTGCAAAACAGGTGCTCTATGGCTTAAGCCACACTTCCAGTCCATTTTGCTCTGGTTATTTTGGAGTTAGGGTCTCTCAAGCTATTTGCCCTGGCTGGCCCTGGCCTTAATCCTCCCAGATATCAGCCTCCCAAGTAGCTAGGATTTCAGGCGTGAGCCACCTGCACCCAGCATGTGACAGGTTTTGTCAGAGAAAACAGCAGCCCAGACAGAAGGGATTTAAACTAACTCACCACCCCTAACCTTCCTCCCCACTCCCAAAATGCTCTTTTGCTGGAGGTGGTGGAGACATCCTGCCCCCACGTGGCGGGAGACGGAATTGCATGGAGATCCCATCTTCTGGGGCCTGGGGCAGAGTGACTTTCCCTCACCTTCTGGGCTTCAGTTTCCTCTTCTGTAGCGTGGGGATGCTGATAGCATCTGCTTACTTTGGCCTGTGGCAGGGAGGCAGTGGGGCAAGAGGAGCACGTGTGACACGCTCCCAAGCATAGTGCCCTCCCTGTGTTTACCACTGGCTTGAGGCTGAGGTCTGGGATCTGTTTCTGTGGCCCTCACCCCTTACCCTGTGGTCTCTATCCCCAACCCCGACCTCAGCTTCCTGGAGCATTTGCACAAACACCAGGGCTCCGTCCTGCACCCTGACTACAAGACGGCCTTCCCCTCCTTCGAGGACGCCTTGCATCGTCTCCTGCCCTACCATGTCTATCAGGGTGCCCTCCCCTCCCCCAACGACTACCACAAAGGTGAGGCCTTCCCACAACCTCTACCCTGGCCCCGAGGATACCCATCCCCCAGACCAGCCCTGGTGGGGCACCTGACTGCAGGGCGCTCTCCACGCACTGTCTTGTCTGCTCGAGCCCCCCACATCTCTGGCCCTGCCCGGCTTTTGTTCCTCACAGTGGACGAGGAGTTTGAGACTGTCTCCACGCAGCTGCTGAAACGCACCCAGGCCATGCTCAACAAGTACCGGCTCTTGCTCCTGGAGGAGTCCCGGGTAGGGCCCTCGACCCTTCCTGTATGGACAGGTCGGGAGGGAGGCAGGCGGTCCGATCACAAGGACAGTTTGGAGTCCTCTGTCCAAATTGTTAACTTGCTGCTGACTTCCCTTTTCTCCCTGCCCCCCCAGAGGGTGAGCCCCTCGGCAGAGATGGTGATGATCGACCGGATGTTTATTCAGGAGGAGAAGACCACCCTTGCCTTGGACAGACAGCTGGCCAAGGAGAAGCCCGGTGAGAGGGGAGGGGAGGAGAGGGGTTTCCACCGAAGCTCTGCATAGGATTGATGGCATTTCCAGCCCCAGGTGGGTGGTGCCTGAGTCCCACCTTCCTCCCTCACTGTGCCTTCAGATCTGTTTCTAACCCTGGATCCTGGGGTGGAGGGCAGGAGAACAGAGCCAGGACAGGGGGAGGCAAGCAAGGCTCCTGGGATGCCCGTGCCTACTTAGTGCCCATCCTGTGCTAGGACCACTAGATTGAGCCCTGCTTACGTCCTGCACCTTAATGTCTCTTTTCCTGCGCCCCAGGCTGTGGGAAAGGATCGAGGCAAACATTCAGCTCCAGGAAAAATATCATCCCTGCCTTCTGTCCCCAGACCTGGGCTCAGGATAGACCTGGGCTCTATCCTTGAGCTCTGGATCTTCTTTTTTTATTTATTTTTTTTAAGTAATCATTGGTACTTAGAAGTCTGAGCAAAGAGCCAGGTGCCAGTGGCTCACACCTGTAATCCTAGCTATTCAGGAGGTAGCAATCAGGAGGATTGCAACTTAAGGCTAGCCCAGGCAAATAGTTCACAAGATCCTATCTCAAAAAAAAAACATCACAAAAAGGGCTGGTGGAGTCGCTCAAGGTGTAGGCCCTGAGTTCAAACCACAGTACCTCAAAAATTTAAAAGAAAAAAAAAGTCTGAGTGAGGGGCCATGGCACAGGAGGCAGCTCTGTGGTTGCTACTGCAGGAAAGGTTGGCAGCCTGGGGGTTGGTGGTGGGCAATGTGTCTTTCCGCAGCCATACCCATAGATGAACTGTCCTAGTTCAAGTCCCAGCTCTGCCAGTGCTGGCTGGATAACCTTGGGCAAGGCATTTAACCTCTCCATGCCTCTTTCTCATCCACAAAGTGAGAGTTGTGGTTCTGATGTATAGTCTCGTGTTTGAAACCCTTGGTATGTTCTGGAACTTTTTGCCTTTAGGAATGTATGTGGTGCCTAGATATGTCTTCTGATTGACCAGTAGTAGCTCCGGGAAGAACCCTGAGATCAGACACAATGCATAAATATTTCTTTTTTTTTTTTTTTTTTTCTCAGTGCAGGGGATTGAACCCAGGGCTTCCTGCATGCTAGGCATGCTAGGCGAGCTTGCTACCACTTGAACCACTGCCCAGTCCTTTTGTTTTCAATTTGTTTTTGAGACAGTGTGTCCCTGGTTACCTGAGTTGGCCTTGACCTCGAGATCCTCCTGTGTCTGTCTCCCTTGTAGCTGGTATTACAGGCATGGCCACCAGGCTGGGTCAGACACAGATCAGATCAGAGGGGGTAGGTCGAGACAATAAATAACTTCTGCCAGGGGCTGAGTGTAGCTTAAGGGCAGAAGGCTCACTCGGCATGCCCAAGGCCCTGGGTTCCATCCCCAGCATCTCAAAAAAAAAATGAACAGGAGTGTGGCTCCTGTGGTAGAGCACCTACTTTGCAAGAGTGATGCTTTCAAACCACATCCCATTAAAAACAAAAACACAACTATCTCTCTGTCTGTCTCTCTTAGCACTGCCAGGTAGAGCTATCCACAGTGAAGACGTCTGTACCTGTTTTTCAGCTAGGGTCTCCCCTGTCCTGCTACTACCTCTGCCTAACTAGAAAATGCACGTTTTTGTTTTGTGGTTCTGGGGTTTGAACTGAAGGCCTACACCTTGGGCCTCTTCACCAGCCCTTTTTCGAGATAGGGGCTTGTGCACTGCAGAGGCTGGCTTTGAACCGTGTTCCTCCTGAGTAGCTAGGATTACAGGCGGGAGCCACCAGCTGCACTTTGTTTTGTATTCTTCCTATTTATCTAACCCTGAGCCACCTGATGGTCCTACGGTTTTAGCTTGAGAGCTGCTGGTAACAGTGGCGTGGGGTGGTGTGACCTGAGGGTTTGCCTGGCTCTGGCCAGTAGTAGGAGCCTGGTGTCCCGCGCAGCCCCTGCAGCCTCGTACTTTTCCTGACCGCCTTGGTTTTCTTTGTCCCCCTCCCGGTCCTGCAGACGAGTATGTGTCTTCCTCGCGCTCGCTCGGCCTCCCGGTCCCAGCCGCCTCCGAGGGTCACCGGCCCCCCGGCCACGGCCCACCATCGTCGTCCTCCACGTCCTCGGCGCCACCCCCGCCGCACCTGCCCACTAAGCTCGTGATCCGACACGGCGGGGCGGGCGGCTCCCCGTCGGTGACCTGGGCTCGGGCATCGTCCTCCCTGTCCTCGTCGTCCTCGTCCTCGTCCTCTGCCGCCTCGTCCCTGGATGCGGACGAGGACGGCCCCATGCCCTCCCGCAACCGGCCGCCCATCAAGACGTACGAGGCCCGGAGCCGCATCGGCCTCAAGCTGAAGATCAAGCAGGAGGCGGGCTTCAGCAAGGTGGTGCACAACACGGCGCTGGACCCGGTGCACCAGCCGCCGCCGCCGCCGCCCGCGCCCGCCGCGCTCAAGGCCGCCGAGCCGCCCCCGCGGCCGCCCGCGCCGCCCCCGCCGCCCGCCGCGCAGATGAACGGCTCGCTGGAGCACCCGCCGCCCGCGCCCGCGCCCGCGCCCGCGCCGCGCAAGCCCGCGGGGCCCGCCGCGCCCTGCCCGCGCCTGCCGCTGCGCAAGACCTACCGCGAGAACGTGGGCAGCCCCGCGCCGCCCGCCAAGGTGGACGAGGCCACCAGCGGCCTCATCCGCGAGCTGGCGGCCGTGGAGGACGAGCTCTACCAGCGCGTGCTCAAGGGCGGCCCGCCCGAGCCCGCCAACGCCGCCGCCGCCGCCGCCGCCGCCGCCGCGCCACCCGCAGAACCCGCCTGGGACACCGCCCCGCTGCCCCCCGCCAAGCGCCGCAAGTCCGACTCCCCGGACGTGGACCAGGCCAGCTTCTCCAGTGACAGCCCGCAGGACGACGCGCTCACCGAGCACCTGCAGAGTGCCATCGACAGCATCCTGAACCTGCAGCAGGCCCCGGGCCGGACGCCCGCAGCCCCGTTCCCGCACGCCGGCCCCGCGCCCGGCCCGCCCGCCGCGCCCGCGCCCCTGCTCAGGCCCGAGGCCTTCCCCGCCGCCAGCCACAACGGCGGCCTGGGCGCCAGGACGTTGAACAGATAACAGCGGGCCACCTCAGCCTCCTGGGGACACAGCCCGCCGGGACCCGCACCCAGACCGTTCTTCTTGCCTAAGTTATTTGAGTCACAAAGGCCGCCAACCCGCTCCTGATTCTGATTCCGCGGCTGTTGGGGTCCGGGTGCGGCCTGGGGGTGGGGGGGTGGCTGCAATGTAAAGTGTTCCCCTGCCAAAAGGGAGGGGCCTTCCCATCCCGGTGTCGCCGTCCTCGTGCGGGGGACACAGTGTGTGCACCAGGCTCGGGGTGTGACCTCGTGGTCACGGTCAAGGGCGCCCCGAGCCAGGAGGGCCAGCAGCCTCCCACCGGCCCAAAACAGCAGGACAGGGGGACAGGGGCGGGAGCCAGTGCGCCCTAGCCTGTGTGTGTCACATCCAGTCCTATGCCTGTGTCGTCCTTTGTGTGTGTGTGTGTGTGTGTGTGTGTGTGTGTGTGTAAGAGAGAGAGAGAGAGAGAGAGAGAGCGCGCGCGAGAGACACAGAGACAGGTGTGTGTGTGTTCCCGGCCCTCCACGTTGAAATCCCAGCATCAGACACCTGGGTCTTCCTCCACCTCCCCAGCTGTCTTCCCTCCAGCCGCCCGCGCCACGTTTTGAAATCTTGGAGACAAAACTAGTACTGTAAGATAATTTTTTTGTACTGTATTTATTGTGTATAACGATTTTTTTAAAGGAAAATTCTGTACATTTAGAACTCTTGTAAATTAAAAACCGATCCTTTTTTTAAAACTGTACTCAGGCCCCTTCTGCCCCTTTGCTTTTGGGGATTTGGGGGAGGGGAAGTTTGGAGTTGGGGGGTTGGAGATAAGTCTATATGGGGAGGCCTTTCCCATGTGTGTTTGTTGAGTGCCTGCTAGATCCCACACAGGCCCTGTTCTAGGCTCCAGAGTGCAGCATGGACAAGACAGAGGAGTCCCTGACCAGTTGGGAAGCAGACTTGTCCCTGGGGTTGGACACAGAACAGCCAAACTAAATGTAGTCACTTCTTACTATTTCCTGTAAGGTTCTGTGGTCTCCACAAATCCTCTGTGAGTCACAAAACACAGCCATAGCTCCTGGGGAAATACAGGGTTAGGGTCCTCATGGCTACTAGTCACAGTATTGTCATCCACCCATCCATGCAGCACCTTGTTATATGTGTGTTATGTTTTATTTAATGTATACAATTGCACCTTCCCCCCCATCCATCCATGGGTTCCATATCTGTGGAATCAACCAGCCACAAATCAAAAATACAGGAGGAAAAATAGAGCCAGGCATGGTAATCCACACCTGTAATCCCAGCCCTTGGAACCTGAGGCATGAGGATCCTACAGGTCAACCTGGGCCATGGGGTGAGACTTGTCTCAAGCAAAGAAAGAAGCAATAAAAGAAAAAGGAGCTGGTGTCCAGGCTGAAGGAATGCCTCAAGTGGTAGAGCGCTTGCCTAGCAAGGGCCAGACCTGAGTTTAAACTCCAGTACTGCCAAAAACGAAACAGAGAGAGAGAGAGAGAGAGAGAGAGAGAGAGAGAGAGAGAGAGAGAGAGAGAGAGAGAGGTGGTTCCTTGGAGAGGCAGCCTGGGAGGCTGCAAGGTCATCAGGAAAGTTAGATGACAGAATAGATTGCAGAGACTCCTCGATTTGGAGAACACAGAGACCAGACAGCACCCAGGCTATTCAGGTCTCAAGTTGTATTTTAAAAGACAGGAGGAGCAGGGCACTGGTAGTTCACTCCTGTAATCCCAGCTACTCAGGAGACAGAGGTCAGGAGGATCATGCTTCGAAGCCAGCCCAGGCAAACAGTTCGAGAGACCCTATCTCAAAAAAACCCAGCACAACAAAAAGACTGGTGGAGTGGCCGAGTTCAAGCCCCAGTACCACAAAATAAGTAAATATAAACAAATAAATAAATGACCCAACTTGGGACTGGGATGCAGCTCTGTGGTACAGCACGTGCCTAACAGGTGCAAGGCTCTGGGTTCAATCTCCAGCTCCCAAATACAAGTAAATGTTTTTGTTGCATAAAAAATATTTATGAAGTTAAATACTTTAATTAAAACATCTTTTCTGCATGTTGGGCACTGTTATAGACACTGGGGTGACAAGAGGGAGCAAACAGCTCTTATTGTGTGGCTAATGTTGGGGGAGGGGCTTAGACATGAGTATCCTACGTAGAGGTCATGGTGACAAGTGGGGATCGGGAGGAGGCAGGAGAGTCAGGGACTGCATGGGGTTTCACTGAGGAGGAACCATTGTAGCAAAGTGCTTTTGTGAAGCACAGCTAGAAATGTATAATGGGAAACTGAGGCATGGACAGGCCCTGAGTTTCTTTTCTTTTTTGGGGGTGCTGGGAATGGAACTCAAGGCCTCACGCATGCTAGACAAAGGCTCTACCATTGAGCTACACCCCCAGCCCTTTGGCATGTACCTTTTTTTTTTTTTTTTTTTTTTGGCAGTACTGGGGTTTGAACTCAGGGCCTTCACCTTGAGCCACTCCACCTGCCCTATTTTTGTGAAGGGTTTTTTCGAAATAAGGTCTCTTGTCTCTTGGAACTATTTACCTGGGCTGGCTTCAAACCAAAATCTTCCTGATCTCTGCCTCCTGAGTAGCTAGGATTACAGGTGTGAGCCACCAGCTGTACTTTGTTTCTGAGATAGGGTCTGGCTAACTTTGCCTGGGCTGGCTTTGAACTCCAGATCTTCCTGCCTCAGCCTCCCAAGTAGCTGGGATTACAGGCATAACCAACACGCTCAGCGAGCTAGTTTCTTAAGCACTTGCTGTAGACCAGGTGCAGTGGTAAATCCTGAACAATCTCCCAGGTTTCTGAATTCACTTCTTTGGTCCCTCCCTGTAAAGTGGGGGCAACAGTGCCTACTTCCCTGGGACACATGAGATAACACACAGGAGCTTGCCTCACACAGGAAGTGCTCAGTGTAAGAGATTTGTCACCGTGTAGGTACTGAGCCCCAGTGGGGAAGCAGGCAGGGTGCAGGAAGCCATGAGCCTTGTTCCCCTCAGAGTGTAGAGAAATGACTGCAAGTCCAGGTGTAGTGGTTGTTAGAACTGTGGGGGGTAGGGGGAAGCAAGCAGGGGTAGATGGTCTGTACTATGTTAGGCAGGAAAATCAGGGAGGGCATCTCTGAGGAGGTGACCTGAAGGAGGGGAAGAAGCAAGCCCTACAGGAGAAGGAAGGGCCAGTGCAAAGGCCCTGAGGTTGAAGGGATCAGCAAGGAGGCCAGTGTGAGGGAAGCAGAAGGAAGGAGGGAGGGAGGATGGGGTGTGGACAGGGTGTGCTGCACCTTGTGCACCAGGTAATGACCTTGACTTTGACTGAGTGACAGGGGAGCCAGAGGAGTTTCATAAACCACTTACGTTTTAAAATTGTTATTAGTATCGTAATGGGGTCTCACTATATAGCCCAGGCTGGCCTCCAATTCGCTATGTAGCCCAAGCTGGCCTCCAACCAGCCATCCTCCTGCCTCAGTCTCCTGAGTGCTAGGATTACACACGTGCACCCAGGTAATTTGTTAGTATTATTACTATTGTTGCTGCTGCTATTTTTATTCTCATGCTAAAAAGAGAGACAGGTTGGGGGCGTGGTGGGGTGAGATGGCCCATTGCCCATGGAGGAGGCGGAATTCGAACCTGGGACTGGAAGCCAGCGTCCCTTGCCCGCTTCGTCCGCGCTGCCCTCAGTGCCCGCCAGGGGGCGCCGGAGGCCGGGCTCGGGCCGGGGAGGGGGGCCGCGCGTCCCGCCCGCCCGCCCCGCCTCCTCCCGCGGCCCCACCCGGCTCACTCACTCCGGACGGGCCGCGAGCACAGGCCGCTCCTCGGATCCCCGCGACCCCGCCCGGGTGAGTGCTCCCCACTGCAACCCCAGCTCCCCAAACCCCAGCCTGCCGCCCCTTCCCTGCCTGTAACGGTCTCCCCCGGGTCTCCAGGTCCCTGCTAGTCTGCAACAGTGTCCCCAGTTTCTCAGTCCTCACGCTTTTCCTCCAGGCCCTCCCAGTCTTCCCCAGTTCTCCCAGTTCCCCAGCCGCACCCCCATCAGCTAGCTCCCCCAGTACCCACCATTCCCTTCCAACCCCCTCCCATCCTCTCAGCTGGAGATCCCCTTCTTCAGGTCACCCTCATCCATCTCCTGCCACCCAGGAGTCCCTCTCCTGACTCACCAACCCCAGAGCCCCTTCAGTCCCCCCTAAAATGGGCACCAACTCCCCATTCTGCCTGGGACTCCAACCTGGGTCCCCACTCTGCTCCTGTCCAGCCCCTGCTCCTGCCTCTCCCAATCCTCCTCTAACTCCTTTCCTTCTGTCCTCCCCCTTTTTAAGTGTCCTTGTGACTTTCTGGATTTTTAACATGCTTGCTGTTTCCTTGGTCATGGATCCCCTTCGAGCTGGACGCCCTGTCCCTATGACTGCCCGGTGGATCTTTGAGCTCCTCTAGCCCTCCAGTCTAGACTTGTCCTTTCTCCTCCTGTGTTCCCTGCAACCCTCTGCTAGCCTCTTACTCCCTGAAGGGCCTGTAATAAAATGATGCCTGAAAAATAAAAATGCCAGCCTCCAGAAAGGGGCATATGAGAACCTTATTTATGTAGCTGTCCGCTTTTTCTCCAAGATGCCCTGGATTCGTTCAGTGGAGAACGGTATTTACCAATTATTTTTTTTTTTTTGGTGGGGGGAAGCTCTCTATTTTATTTTGATATTTACCAATTCTGATTGAAGCAAAAGCTGGTTCTATAAAAAGATCACTAAAATTATAAGTATCTACTTAGACGGATCAAGATATGAGAGAGATCAGTGACCTACAAAAGAGAGAGAGAGAGAGAGAGAAAGGGAGAGGGCTCAAAGACCTACTACTGATACCAGGAAGGAAAGAGGGAACATCACTATAGACCCTACAGAGAATCAAAGGCTACTCCAGAATGTAGAGAACATGCTCTGATTGCAAGGGGTGCTCATTGCTGCTGGGGTGGTGATGGTGTCTCTCTCTAACTTAACTCCTTAAACCTAGGATGGGAAGTGGGCTCTGAAGATGGGTTTCCTGTGCGTGAGTCCCAGCGAAGTGACCTTGGACAAGCAGCAGGGTTATGAAGATTAAGTGTGCTACTATAGCGTCAGGCAGGCATGCAGTGATCATTAATGTTGAGTTATTATTTCTCATTAATTCCCAAGGCCCCTCCCCACCCTTGTCTTTTGTGATCAGCTTCTCATGTCCTCTCTGGATGCCTGGAATTTCATAGGCATCATTAACTGTTTTGTGCCCAAGTCCTCACTGAGGGCTCACTAGTCCCAGCCTCATTTCTGGGTTCAGAGATCCTGAAGCATGGAGTGAGTGATTTCAGTGAAAATATGTCAAATAATAGAAAGTGAAAAAGAGGAAGAAAAGAATGGAAACTGGGTGTGATGGTGCATGCCTGTAATCCCAGCTACTTGGGAGGTGGAGGTTCAGGTTTCGAGGACAGCCTGGGCAAAGTTAGAGACCATCTGAAAAACAAACTAAAAGCAAAAGGGTTGGAGGTGTGGCTCAAGTGGTAGAGATCTTGCCTAGCAAGCACAAGGCCCTGAGTTCAAACCCCAGTACCAGAAGGAAAGGATGGGTTCAGGACTGCATTCTTTCTAGGATATTTCCTTTCTTTCATTCACCCCTTGGTCCTTCACCATCAATTTCCCCTTCTTGCCCTATACCACCATTAATCTCCTCCAGCTCGTTCACTATGACGCCCTCTTTCTGCTCCCCTTCCCTTCCCCACCCTTCCCCCCATCTCTCCACCTAGCCATTCTACCTGCAGGCTGGTCTCCTCCCACAGGTAGCTCTCCACCTGCCAGTCTCCTTTGGTGAGCCCAGTGGGCAGCGCACACCCACCATGTTCAGCTGGCTGAAGCGGGGTGGGGCTCGGGGCCAGCAGCCCGAGGCCATCCGCACGGTGACCTCATCCCTCAAGGAGCTGTACCGCACCAAGCTGCTACCCCTGGAGGAGCACTACCGCTTTGGGGCCTTCCACTCGCCCGCCCTGGAGGACGCTGACTTTGACGGCAAGCCCATGGTGCTGGTGGCTGGCCAGTACAGCACGGGCAAGACCAGCTTCATCCAGTACCTGCTGGAGCAGGAGGTGCCCGGCTCCCGTGTGGGGCCTGAGCCCACCACCGACTGCTTCGTGGCTGTCATGCACGGTGACACTGAGGGCACAGTGCCTGGCAATGCTCTGGTCGTGGACCCGGACAAGCCCTTCCGCAAACTCAACCCCTTTGGAAATACCTTCCTCAACAGGTGAGGCAGCCACCAGCCAGCAGGGCATCCTTTATCCGTGGATGTATCCTGTTTCTGTTGATTCCTTTCTGCCTGGTTCTTCCCCTCCTTGCATCTGCTCTCTGCACTTCCCTAGGGGAACCTGGGTTCCAGTCCTGATTGCTGCTGGCTAGCTGGGCAGCCTTGGGCAAATGAGAGCCTGTGTCTCTCTTGCTCAGCTAGAAAATGGAACCATAGTCTCTACCCGCCCCCCAGGGTTATAATAATGACTTGGAACAGTCACAGACACAAAGCAAGTTCTTGGCAAACGTGAGCTCTGATTTTCTTTTTTTTTAATAGTCTGGGTTTTTTGTTGTTGTTGAGATAGATTTCTTGCTATGTAGCACAGGCTGGTCTAGAACTCGTGATCCTCCTGCCTCTGCCTCCCTAGTGCTGGGATTACAGACGTGCACCACCACGCCCTGTCAGAGCTCTGATTTTGTTTAGGATCCAATTCTTCCTCCTGATTGTCCCTCTTTCCAGGTGCCTCCATCCTCTGCACCTGTGCAGGCCTGTTCCTCCTGCCCTTCCCTGCACTCACCCCTGACCTTTCTGCTCCCCCAGGTTCATGTGTGCCCAGCTCCCCAACCAGGTCCTGGAGAGCATAAGTATCATTGACACTCCTGGCATCCTCTCAGGCGCCAAGCAGAGAGTGAGTCGAGGTGAGCTGAGCGAGGCCCTATCCTGGTCTGAGGGAGGAGGCTAGGGCCCCTGCTGGGACTCCTGGCATTCGGTGGCTCCAGGGCAGGCAGGGTGGCAGAAGGGAGTGGGAAACCCAGATTCCTCCCGGTTGGTGCCGGGGGAGGGTGGGGGAGGCTGTGGCTGAACACGTGTGAGCAAGCTGGGGCCGCATGTCTGGGCGGGCCAGGAGGGTGGCAAAGGAACGACTGAGAGAGACAGAGATGGGGGACAGGCGGGGAGACCCAGAGAGAGCAGACCTGGGACAGGGAGGCCCAGGGCCTTGCCAGCTCCGGGCTTGGCGTCAGGGCCACAGATGGGGCTGATGAGGGGCGGGAGGGGGAACCTGGGCGGAGGCCAAGGCCGGGCCTGGAATTTATAAACAGCTGTGCAGGGGGAGCGGCGGGGGGTGAATTCCAGCGGGGCCCAGGGAGCTGTCCCCACCCACCCAGCGCAGCGCCTGGGCGCCCCAGTCCTTCCCCTCCCCAGGCTTTCCGTCCGCACCCAGCGAGCGCAGCCTGCTCGGCCTGGGCGCCCCAGTCTCACTTCCATCCCCGCCCACCTCCCCCTTCAGCTTCCCTCCCCTCCCCCTCCATCCCTCCCCAGCCCCTGGTCCCCGCCCACCTCTCCCCATTTTCTGATCCCGGGCTACCTCTCCTTCCCAGCCTCCCGACACCGCCCACCCGGGCCTGGGAGCCGGGCACTGGGGCAAAGGGGTCGGCGGTGTAGGGCAGAGGGGACCCAAGGCCCGCGGAGCGGGATCGGCCACGGCGGGGGGGGGGGCCGGGGTGACCGTGTCCCTGGCCCCTGTCCAGCCGCGGGGTCCCGCGGGAGAAAGGCGGGAGGCAGCTGCAGAAGCCATCTAGGGGCGCTGCCAGCCCCGGTGGAGCTCCTGCGCCCCACCCCCGCAGCTGGGCCAGGGACCGACCCGAGAGGGGCGGGGCGCCTAGCACCGGGGACGTGGGGGTCCCCTTCCCCGGCTTTGAGGGAGGACAGGAGTCTCCCTGCTGATGTGTGCGCATGGGACACGGGTGGCGTGTGTTGGGGGACCCGCATGACCGAGATCGTTCCTCTGGGGTGTGAATCGGTGGAAGTGTGTTGGAGATACTTTATGTGCTTGTAATCGCGGGTGGATGACACTTTGAGTGACTCTGAGGGACTCTGTGGGACTTTGTGGGATTATCTGTGACTGCCTCTGTATACAGTTATATTGTGAAATACACATGTGGTGGGGCACACCTGTAATCCCAGCACTCAGGAAGCAGAGGCAGGAGGACCAAGGGTTCAAGGCCAGCCTGTGCTACATAGTGAGCCCGTCTCAAAAATAAAAGAAAGATGTGTGTATGAGTACATGTATGTCTGAAAAGTCTAACTGTGGATAATTTAGTGTCCGTCAGGGAAGTTGTGTAATTGTGGCTGTGAGTCTGATGTGTGCATATCCGTTTGGGCTGTGCTTGCAGTTATACTGGTGTGTGACTTTGTGTGGTTGAGTAGGACAGGAGCTGGCTGAGGGGACCCTGTTGCCTGTGATTGAATCTTGGTACACAGCCATGTGCCCGTGTGTGCGCAAGTGTGTGTGCAGCAGTGTATCTTTTTTTTTTGGTCCTGGGGTTTGAACCCAGGGCCTGGTGCTTGCTAGGCAGGTGCTCTACCACTTGAACCATGCCCCAGCCCTTTGTGTTTTAGTGATTTTTCACATAGGGTCTCTAGAAAGTCTGGGTTAGCCAGGGCCTTGAGCCTTCCGCTCCTGCTTCCTAAGTAGCTTGTGCCACCATGCCTCTCTAGTTTTTGTTTATTTTTGGTTTTTTTGGAGACAGGGTCTCATCTCACTATGTAGCTGGCTTCAGTCTCCCATGAGCTCTGCCACTTTAACCTGTGACACCTTGAGTGAACCACCCCACCCCTCTGTGCCTCACTCAGTTTCTTCCTGTGGGTGTTGTTTGGGCCTCCTAGGCTGCCACAGTGATTGTCAGTTACATCAGCACACAGTAGGTGCTGTGCATGTGCTAATGAGGACTGTTTTTCTTGGGCAAGTGTCTCTGGTTCCTCTGTGCCACGTCTCCGTTCCCACGGCTGACTCAACCTCCCGCCCTCCTTCCGTCCCTGCCCCATGAGACACACTTTCCAAATCCAGGCATGCGTGTGTGTGTGAGTGTGTGAGTGTGTGAGTGTGTGTACACTGGGGAGGGAAGGGAAGGCCCAGCCATCATCCCTCCAGTGGCCCAGCCCTTCCTCTGCCCAAACAATGTTCCCACTGCTCCCTGTTCCTCCTTCTTCCTTCTGGGCAGGGCAAGGGGCAGTACCAGCTCCCCAGGGGGCCCTCTGCCCTGTGCCCTCCTACCTAAGTGTCTTTAATAAGTCCTTCAGCCTTTTGTTCCTTAGTTTTCTCATCTAGAAAATGGAATCATAAAGTGCCTGCCTGCTGGTATCCTTCAGATTCAGTAATTCCATTTTATATACTACTCAACTGATGAACATCACTGGGGGGCCCCCACCTCCAGGAAGCCCTCCTAACTCCCCTCCCAGCCCCCCAGCTGGGTTAGGCATCCCATCTGAGCTCCTGCAGATCCATAGGACCCCACATCCCATGCCACCCAATCTGGAAATGGGTCTGTGTCCCCAGTGGGTTGTAAGCCTGGAAGGACCTGACAGGAGGTGCAGGCAGGTAGTAGATGGCTCCAGAATCCCCCAAACCTCACATGCCCCGTGACTAACATTTGTGGAGCATGTGCTTGGCACCCAGCACTGTTTTGTTCCTTAATAGTTTTCTCAAGGTGTAATTCATCTGCCCAAAAGCCTTCCCACTTAATTATTTGATTGATGGGACTGAGATTTGAACTCAGGACTTCATGCTTGCAAAGCAGGCACTTTATCACTTGAGCCACAATTGCTTTGGTTATTTTGGAGATGGGGGGGGCGTCTCTCAAGAATGCCAGGACTGACCTCCAACTGTGAGCTTCTGGATTTCTGCCTCCTGAAAAGCTAGGATTATAGATGTGAGCCACCATGCCTAGCTAAGCCCTCTCACTTTTAGTATACAGTTCAATGCCAGGCATTGTTTTAAGTTCTTTATATAGATTAGCTCATTTTGTCACAATAGACCTCTGCGGTAGGTCATATTATGATTTTCAGTTTATAGAACAGGAAACAGAAGTCCAGAGAGGCTAAGCTACTTGCCTGAGGACACACAACTGATGGGGCAGAGCCAGGATTCAAATTTAGGTCTTCATGACTGCCAGGTGTGTATATGTGTGTGATTTTCTCAATCACTCCTCTCTGCTCCCCCCAGCTTGGCTTGTCATTGATCAAATCAGTGAACAAGCAGAAGTGAGAGGGAGTGAATGAATGAATGGTGAGAGGAATGAGTGAGTGAGTGAATGAATGAATGAACAAAGGAGTCACCTGCTGGGATGGATGTTCTGTGAGGGTAAGAACCTTGTCTATGTTCTCTGTGACATCCCCAGGACCCAGGACAGGGCTTGGCACGTGTGAGTCTCTCAGTAAACATTGTTAGGTAAAAAAAAAATATTGAAGCCAGGCGCTGGGAACTCACCTGTAATACCAGCTACTTGGGAGGCTGAGATCAGGAAGACCATGGTTCCAGGCCAGCCTGGGCAAACAGTTTTTAAGAACCAGAGCAAAATGAGCTGGAGGTGTGACTCAAGCAGTTAGAGCACCTGCAAGTGGGAAGCCCTGAGTTCAAACCCCAATCCCACCAAAAAAAAAAAAAGTTGAACATTTCCAATGACAAGAACGTAACAGTGCCACCTTGAAGTGTAGTCCCTGGATGGTTCAGAGATCTGATTGGTCCTGGAGGGGGCGCAGGTGACAGAGGCACTCAGGAGGCCATCACGGAGTGATGGGGTCTCTTGGCAACGCTGCAGTGTTGTAATGAGTAATACATCCATTCACAGCTCTCTAGCAAGTAAATAAAAAGGTGTAGGATTTTTTTTTTTGGAGGGGAGGGGTGGTGGTGACTGCACCAGATAGCTGGAGGGGCCCGAGTGGTGGAGGAAAATTCCAGGTGCTGGGGACACTTGGGGCCTCAGGCTGATCCAAATCAATAGGATTTGGACAGTTAACAACCTGAACATCTGTACAGCCCGGACGAATGGATGCCACTGACCGTCCCCTTTGTCCCCGCCTCCCCAGGCTATGACTTCCCAGCGGTGCTGCGCTGGTTCGCGGAGCGCGTGGACCTCATCATCCTGCTCTTTGACGCGCACAAGCTGGAGATCTCAGATGAGTTCTCCGAGGCCATCGGTGCCCTGCGCGGTCACGAGGACAAGATCCGCGTGGTGCTGAACAAGGCGGACATGGTGGAGACTCAGCAGCTGATGCGCGTCTATGGGGCGCTCATGTGGGCGCTGGGCAAGGTGGTAGGCACCCCCGAGGTCCTGCGGGTCTACATCGGCTCCTTCTGGTCCCAGCCGCTCCTGGTGCCTGACAACCGGCATCTCTTCGAGCTGGAGGAGCAGGACCTCTTCCGTGACATCCAGGGCCTACCACGTCACGCCGCACTGCGCAAGCTCAACGACCTGGTGAAGCGCGCCCGGCTGGTGCGGGTGAGCTGGCCATTTCTCCCTCCATCCTGCCAGTGTTGCTGAGCCCACTCCCATCTCACTGCACAAAAGCCAGGTCCTCTCTGCGGCCCCCCCACACTCCTTCCCCTGTGTCCTCATTTCCCCTCCCTTCCCAGCATTCATTGCACCTGCCTCAGGGCCTTTGCACTTGCTGTTGGCTCTGTCCCACCTGAGTATCCACATGGCTCACTTCTCATCTCTTTCCAGTTTTTACTCAAATGTGGCCTTTTCAGGAAGGCCAGTCCCTGGCCTCCTGGTTCATGAACATAACAACCACCCCTCTGGGGCTCCTGCTTTATTGTTTACCCTGCTGTAGTTTTCTCCAGGGTCAGTCATTCATCAGCATCTGTTTACTGTCTGCCTTCTCAACACGTATTTAAGCTCTCCAGTCAGGGGTCTTTGAATTCCTTCACTCAGGCATCTCCAGCACTTGGAGCTCAATTGCTGTGTAAATATTTGTGGAACGAATGTCACTAGAGAAACTCAAATTTAACAAAGTCTCCTCTGTGTCTGGGCCCTCTGCTGGGTGGTGCTGGGGACGCAGCAGCAGTGGCCAAAATAGTTCTAACCCTGCCCTGCTGGAGCTCCAGGTGCCATCTGTAAACCATGAGAACCCAGCATGGTCAGGGCTAGGGCTGGGTAGCTCAGTGGGAAATCAGGGAGGGCTTCTCTTAGGAGAGGTGAGGAAAATGTCAATGTCAAACCCAGTGTAGACAGTTCCATTAATTTCATTTGAGGGTGGGGAGGTGGTAGAAGTCAGAACACTTGGGATTCTGTAGTTATGTAAAAAAAAAAAAAAAACAGAAAAAAACCCTATGCTTTGCAGGTGCCAGTGGCTCACGCCTGTAATCTTAGCTACTTGGGAGGCTATCAGGAGGATCTCCATTTGAAGCCAGCCCAGGACAAATAGTCAAGGGACTCTATCTACAAAATAGCCATAGTAAAATGGACTGGAGGTGTGGCTTAAGTAGTAGAGCACCTGCTTTTGCATGCACGATGCCCTGAGTTCAAATTCCAGTACAACCAAAACCAAATCAAGCCTGTGCCTTGTTTCAAGGGCACAGAAGGTTTCAGAGCAGGGGAAGCACAGGATTACACTCACGCTGCCTTCTGCAGGGTGGATTCAAGGCTGGGGGAGTTGAGCGGGGCTGGAGACCAGGGAGGAGGCTAGAGTGACCTTGTGGGGGCGGGGAGAGAAGGGGGGAAAGAGACAGGAGAGAGGGGAGGGGGGAAGAGGGGAGGGAGAGAGGGAAGAGGGGAGGGAGAGAGGAGGAGGGGAGAGAGAGAGAGAGAGAGAGAGAGAGAGGAGAGAGAGAGAGAGAGAGAGAGAGAGAGAGAGAGAGGAGAGAGAGAGAGAGAGAGAGAGAGAGAGAGACTGACTTTGGAGGCAGCCAGGGATGGAGGTGGGGCAGGAAGCTGGGCAGGCGGGGAGGCCAGGAGGCTCCAGGTGGCGGAGGAGCTGAGGTTGGATTAAGGATTTGGAGAGAGGGGGTGAGTCAGAGCCGCACCGCGCCCCAGGAATCCTCCTTTGGGACGGCGCAGCCTCAGGCTGGGGAATTCCCTTTCCTCTCTTGCTCCTCTGCCCAGTGGTTGTCCCCCTGTCCCCATCCCTGTCCCTCTCTATCAGTCTCCACTTCCACCTCTTCATTGCTTTTTCTCTTCTTTCTCCATCTCTCCCCTGGTCTCCCCCCTCATTCCCCGTCCCCCTGGGGAAGTAGAGGCAGGAGCTGCAGCCCAGGGCACAGGGACAGAGGGGCGGGTTGGGGGCTGACACCTGGCGCCCTGGCCAGGCAGGGGGCGGCTCCGGAAACCCGGACAAACCCCGGAGTCCGACCCGCGCCCCGGCCCCGGCCGCCCGCCCTCCTTATCGCTTCCTGGCACCTTCCCCTGCTTCCTCTCTGGGAAAACCATCAGCGTCCTCCCGCCTGCCTTCTCTCTGGTCCCGCCCCCTTGTCCCTATTGGCCTGCGGTCGTAGGGCCCGCCCACCATTCTGGCCACACCCCTTCTCAGAGCGTAGGCCACGCCCTCTCCCTCGTCCTACTGGTTCGTCCTGCAGGTTCACGCCTGGCTCCCCGCTGCGCAGAGAACGCGGGAGAGCGGGATTCAGGGTCCGTTGTGACTCAAGTGTAACCGTGTCGGCCGCCCTGTGTCACCCCCCCCCACAAATGACTCTGGCACACTTGATCTCGGCCCCTAACAGTGGCCCACACTGTTCCCCTCCCTTCGTGCTCTCCTGTAACCTGCCTACCACCCCGTGCCTCAGTTTCCCCCTCTGTACGAGGCAGAATGAGTCTTACTCTGGCTTTGCTCTGTGGTGGTGGCTATTAGAAAGGGCCATTCCAGGATGCTGTGACATTTGTAGCCAAGATCTCAAGATGCTCCAAACCAGCCAGTGGCTCACGCCTGTAATCCCAGCCACTTGGGAGGCTGAGATTGAGAGAATGGAGGTTTGAAGCCAGCCCAGGCAAATAGTTTCAAGATCCTATCTCGAAAAAACCCATCACAAAAAAGGGCTCAAGTGGTAAGAGGACCTGCCTAGCAAGTGTAAGGGCCCAAGTAGCCCAAAAATAAAGAATGAGGAAAGGGAGGCTGGTGAGGGACTACTTTAGGAAGGTCAGGAGGAAGGGGAGAGTTGAGCTGCATGGACATCTGGTGGAAGAACATTCCAGGCAGAGAACAGCAAGTGCAAAGGCCCTGGGGTAGCAACCTGTTTGTTTGACAGGATGGGGGTGTGGCCGGAAGACACGGTGATGGTGGGTGGGAGGAAATTATTCACCCAGAGGCCACGAAAAAATTTAACATTCTAAACCTGTAATTCTTTCTTAGGTGATTCGCAGTGCTGAGGACAGAATACAGGGCCTTGCACATGTTCAGCGAGTGCTTTACCACTGAGCCACACCACCCAGCCCTATTCTACTTTTACATAATCATACACTTTTAATTACTGAACTTCCTGTAAAAAGCAGACACCCCAGTACTCATTATTCTGTCCTCATTTATTTTTCAGTAACTTATGAGATTGTAGCTCAAAGGTTCCCAGGGTTGCTGGTTTATCTCACAACTATTTCCTGAGTGCCTCTGTGCAGGGAGACAGAGGAAGCAGACAAGGCCCGAGCCCTCCTGGGCCTCATATTTTGATGGCAGAGACAATAAGTAAAATGGCAGATAAATAAAATAATGATGAATTAGGTTGTATTGGGAGGAAAGCAATAAAAATAGAAGTCATTTGGTTAGTGGTAGTTGGAGTACTTGCTCCCCACTGGATAACCTCTGTGTGTAGCCAGCTGTGGGGAGACCAAGGCAGAGAGGGCAGAGCTCCAGGCAGAGCGAGGGGCATGTGCAAAGGTCCTGGGGTGGGAGAAAGGTTGGCATGCTGGTGGGCCACGGAAGGTGGGTCAGGAATGTGAGCACTGAGTGGCAGGGGAAGGGGGACAGCATGCAGCATGAAGCTACAGGAGGCAACTCCTGTAGGATGTAGGATGGCAGTGCTTTGAACTTTTGGTCACCAGACCTCTTTCCCTTCTTAAAAATCACTGAGAATTTGGCCAGGCAAGATGGCTCAAGCCTATAATCCTAGCTACCAGGGAGGCAGAGATTGGGAGAATCATGGTTCGAGCCCAGCTGGAAAAGAAGTTCAAGAGACCCCCACCTCAACTAATAGCTGAGCATGGCAGGGCTTGCCACCATCCCAGCCACAAGGGAGGCATAGATAGGAGGATGGCAGCCCAGGCTGGTTTTGGCCCTGGGCATAAAGTAAGGCCCTATCTCAAAAATAACCACCCCAGTGGCTCACGCCTGTAATCCTAGCTACTCAGGAGGCAGAGATCAGGAGGATCAGGATTTGAAGCCAGCCGTAAAATGCTCTATTGAGAAAACCCATCACAGAAAAAGGGCTGGCAGAGTGGCTCAAGTGGTAGAGCGCCTGCCTAGCAAGCGAGAGGCCCTGAGTTCAAACCCCAGTGGCACCAAAAAAAACAAAAAACAAAAATTGAGAGTTCCAAAGAACTTGTAGTGCACAGGGACTAAATCTGTCTGCATTCACCATGTTAGAGTTGAAACTGAGAAAACATTTATAAGTTGCTGGGCATGGATTTTCACCCCTGTAATCCCAGCACTCAAGTGCCTGAGGCAGGAGGATCCCATGTTTGAGGCCGGCCCGGGCTCCACACAGCCATACCCTGTCCCCAAAATACCCACCACCACCACCAATCATAATGACATTCAGGACTGGGGTGAGGCTTGGTGGCAGAGTAGGTTCCATTCCGGCACAGCAGACTCCTGGCCTCGGTGGCCGGGGCAGGGCTGGGGCTGTGTTTCCGTGCTGGACATAGCCGAGAGGGATGCAGCTCCAGGCAGGGTGGCAGGAGGTGGAGACAGCTGTGGATGTGGACAGGTGGTCAGCGGCTGGGGCTGAAGTGTGTTAGGAACACAGGTTCCCAGGCCTGGCCAGGCCTGAGTCACCCTCCGCTCCTCCCGCAGGTGCACGCGTACATCATCAGCTACCTGAAGAAAGAGATGCCCTCCGTGTTCGGGAAGGAGAACAAGAAAAAGCAGCTGATCCTCAAGCTACCCGTCATCTTTGCCAAGATCCAGCTGGAGCACCACATCTCCCCCGGCGACTTCCCTGACTGCCAGAAGATGCAGGTGGGAGGCCTCCCGAGGGTGGAGGCAGGGTGGTGTCAAAGACATCCTCTGTAAGCTTTTGGGTGGGACTGGAAAGGACGTCCTGGGTGTGGGTTTATGCATTAGGTTAGTAGTGCCGGGTAAACCCACGATAAAAACTGAAGATAGAGGTTTCTAAAGCTGAGTGTGGTCATACATGCCTGTAATCCCAGCATTCAGGAGGCAGAGGAGGGAGGATTGAGAATTTAAAACCAACCTGGGCTGCATAAATCCCAGAACATAGAACCAAGGACCTAATTTCTCCTCCATGTCTGGCTTCCAGTTCCAATATCCTCATGGTAGCAAATGGCTGCAGAAACTCCAGTCGTTGATCTACATTCCAGCCAGCAAAAAGGGAGGAAGGGGAACAGAAGGGTACAGTCTCTCTATTTAAGGACACTTTCTGAACAGCATTGTTCTTTGGACAATGATGGAAATGTTCTAGTCTGTGCCTCCCAACATGGTAGCCCCTCAACTCATTAACGATGAATTATAGCTGGGTGTGGTGACTCACTCCTATGACCCTAGCTACTTGGGAGGTGGAGATGAGAAGGATTGCAGTTTGAGGGCAGGCTGGGTAGAAAGTTACAGAGATCCCATCTCAACCAATAACAGCTGGGTGTGGTGGCGTGCACCTGTCATCCCAGCTACACAGAAGCATGAATAAGAGGATCTCTGTAGAGGCTGGCCTGGGCACAAAGCAAGGCCCTATCTCAAAAATAACCCAAAGGAAAAAGGGCCAGAGACGTAGCTCAAGTGGTAGAGCACCTGCCTAGCAAGTACAAGGCCCTGAGTTCAAACCCCAGTGCCACAAAACAAACCCTGAATTATAGTCCAGCATGGTGGCAAATGCCTGTAATCCCAACACTTGGAAGGCAGTTCAAGGCTAGCCTAGGCTACATATTTCGACACTGTCTTGAAAAACCAAGCCAAAACTGTATTATAAATTTTAGGGTTTTTTCTTTGGTGGTACTGGAGTTTGAACTCAGGGCCTCACGCTTGCTAGGCAGGCGCTGTACCACTAGAGCCACTCTGTCAGCCTCAGTTTTACCTACTTTAAATAACTATATGTGGCTGGCAGCTACCATATTGACCAGGGTGATTCTACAAGTAGTATAGGTAACTTGTGCTTACAGCCAATTGGCTGGAACTTAGTCACATGGCCAATTGGCTGCAAGGGTTTCTGGGAAGTGTAGTCTTTCCTGTAGGTGGCCAGGTACCCAGGTAATGTTCAGAATTCCCAGCATAAAGGACACACAAAGGATGCTGGGGGAGCCAAGGAAGCTCCTCACATGTGGAGGCCTGGGATTGCTAGTGTTGGGGAAAGTGATGGATGGGATTTGGTGGTGTGGGGGAAACGCAGAGTCCTGGAGGTGGGCAGGGCAGAGCTGATGTGTTCAGAAGGGCAGGGACCCAGCCCCAGCCCCAGCTTTTGCTCTGGACTGAGCAAGGCTTACATCAAGCCTGTGCCTTCTTTTTATTATTTTATTTTTGGTAGTATTGAGGTTTGAACTCAAGGCCTGGCACTTACTAGGCAGGCATTCTATTGCTGTCATGCCCCCAGCCCTTTTTGCTTTAGGTATTTTTCAGATAGGTTGTCGTGTTTTTCCCCTGGTCTTGGAACTCAATTCTCCTGCCAACCCGTCCCTCATAGCTGGGAAGACAGGCATGCACCACCAAGCCTGGCTTATTGTTTGAAATGGGGTCTCTCAAACTATTTGCCCCAGCTAGCCTGGAACCTTGATCCTCCCAATCTCTGCCTTCTTAGAAGCTGAGATTACAAATGTCACCACATCACCTGAGATGGTTCCAGCCCAGAGTCTGAGGGATTGTGGCAGAGTGCATTTTGCCATGGTCACCGGTAGCTCTGTGAGACAAGTCCTGCCTTGTCTAAATCTGAGTTTCTGCAACTGGGAAACGGGGGGATGCTAGCATCCCATCCACATGCTGCTCAGCTGCTGACTGCTGTGAAAACACTTTAGAACGGTTCCTGGTACAAAACTGAGGAGTTTCTCAGCCTCCGCCTTACTGCCATTTGTTGTGGATGATTCTTGTTTGTAGGGAGCTGTCCTGTGCATTGCAAGATGTTCAATGGTGTCCTTGGCCCATGACAAGTCATGGCACCAGTCATGATCATGACAGATGTCCCTAGAAAAGGCCAGTGTGTTGGTGTCATTGGCTCACGCCTGTAATCCTAGCCACTTGGGAGTCTGAGATCAGGAGGATCAAGACTCAGTCATCCGGGCAAATAGTTCTTGAGACCCCATTTCCAAAATAACCAGAGCAAAAAGGACTGGAGGTGTGGCTCAAGTGGTAGAATGTCTGCTTTGCAAGTGTGAAGCCCTGAGTTCAAACCCGTTTCGCCAAAAAAAAAAAAAAAGCCACCTGTCCCCTGGGGGGCTATGTAAGTTGTGATGTTAATGTCACAGTGACGTTTACAGAGTATTTTATCCAGATAAATCTATTTGGCCTTCCCTGTGCTAATGTGATCATCTCTGTGCGGCTCAGAGAGGTGAAGCCACTTGCCCAAGGTCACACAGTGCCTAAGTAGCAAACGTTTCTGCATTTCTGCTCAGCCACAATCCTGAGCTTCCCAACTGTCCCAGTGCTGCTCTGCAGCCCGTGGGTCTGGAGATGGTTCCCCCTGACTTCTCCATATCCCCATATGTCATGTGACAGGAGCTCCTGATGGCGCACGACTTCACCAAGTTCCACTCATTGAAGCCGAAGCTCCTGGAGGCGCTGGACGAGATGCTGACGCACGACATCGCCAAGCTGATGCCGCTGCTGCGACAGGAGGAGCTGGAGAGCGTGGAGGTGGGCGTGCAGGGTGGCGCGTTTGAGGGCACCCACATGGGCCCCTTTGTGGAGCGGGGCCCCGACGAGGCGCTGGAGGACGGTGAGGAAGGCTCAGGCGATGAGGCCGAGTGGGTGGTGACCAAGGACAAGTCCAAGTACGACGAGATCTTCTATAACTTGGCGCCTGCTGATGGCAAGCTGAGCGGCTCCAAGGCCAAGACCTGGATGGTGGGCACCAAGCTCCCCAACTCCGTGCTGGGGCGCATCTGGAAGCTGAGCGACGTGGACCGTGATGGCATGCTGGACGACGAGGAGTTCGCGCTGGCCAGCCACCTCATCGAGGCCAAGCTTGAGGGCCACGGGCTGCCCGCCAACCTGCCCCGTCGCCTCGTGCCACCTTCCAAGCGGCGCCACAAGGGCTCGGCCGAGTGAGTTGGCTGCTGCCTGCTGGCCTGCCCGCCTGCCCTTCCACCTGCCCTGCTGTGGCTCCCCAGTTCCAGTCTGCTGCATGCGAATCCCTGCCCTGGCCCACACTCGCCCTGCCTGCCCACCCAGCCCAGCTGTGAAGACTGAGGGGAGGCTCTCTCCACCCCCCCACTGCCAGGCACCCTAGTCAGAGCATTTAGTGGGGACCGGGGGAGGGGCAAGAGTTCTCTGTCCACCCTTACACCTCCACTGCCACACACACTTGTGCACATGGCACTCACACAGAGGCATCCAGCATTCAAATATTTATTGAGCACTTAATACATGGCCCAGTTCTGGTAGAGCTGACATTTTCAGGACAGGGCACCCACACAGTGACACAAACACAGATACCAGGCTCTGTCCTTCCCCACAAGTGAGTGGCCCACTGGATTAAAATAACAGGGCTGGCAGAGGCTCAAGAGGTTAAGAGTGCCTGCCTAGCAAGCATGAGGCCCTGAGTTCAAATCCAAGTACCGCCAAAAAAGGAAAAAAAGGACAGCCTTCTCCACCCTTTGCCCCTCTTCCTACTGCCCAGGCACGGGAGAATCCCCAGGCCCCTAGTGCACTCCAGGATGTCAGGACCACTGGGGTTCAGAGGGGACACACGACCTCCTACTTCCTTAGATGGACCCCCCTTCAGCCCCCTTCTTTTCCTCCTCTCCCCTGGAAATTCTGATCACTGCCCCTCACCCCCTTTTAACTGCAATGCAGGGGATGGGACACAGGTCTTGCAAGTGCTCTCTGCCACCCAGCTCGGCCCCAGGCCTCCTCACGCCCACTTTAACAAGGATCCTACCAAAGTAGGGAGGCCCCATCTGCCCTGGCTGCCCCACACTGTACCCACCTGGATTAGGTCTTTCCTCTGCCCACCTGCTTGTGATGGAAACACTCACCGCCCCCTCACCTCCCCACTGCAGGCTTCCCTCTCTTCCCAAGTTTTAGGACTGTCAGGCCATACTTAAATGGAGCCCTCTTACCAGATATCACGGGCCCCTGGCTTTACTTTTCAGGGATGTCGTGGGGTGGGGAAGGGCTGGTTCTTGGTGCTACAGCCCCCCCTCCCATTCTAATGGGACCCCCACGTCTTTTCGTGCCTTCACTACAAATTAGTGCTTGACCTGGTGGGGGACCCTATGGGAAAAAAATGGGGAAAAGAGTAAAACAGCTGGAGAAATGCCTCCTCCAGACTGCCCGCTGGGATTCCACCCTGCTCCCCATGCCTGGGACCTGAATGGTGTCATTCACACAGCGAATAAAGCTAAGGCTTCTTCCTATGTCGCGGTCAGGCTGTCTTGGGGCGGGGACACCCAGAGAAGGAGCGCCCTGGGCAGGATTTGGGGTGTGGGGACCCTCGGGGCTCGCAGGGTTGGGCACACAGCTCATGACTCAACGCGGCGGAGCCGGTGACTCAGGCCCGGGCTGGGGGCCAGAGCGGCATATTTTCCGAAGAAAAGTTACTCGGGGCCAAACCCCCCCGCTCCCGCCCGCCTCCCGCGCGGGGCCTGGGAACCCAGCCTGGCCGGGTCCGGGCCCCGCCCGCTCGCGCATCCCAGTGCTCAGCTCCCCGCGGGGGCGGGGGTGGCTACGCGCAAGGATCGCTGTACCCGGGCGACACGCACCCGCCGCGCACCGGGACGCGCTGCCCTGCGCCTCCCGCCCACGTGCGCCCGGCTCCTCGGCGCCCTCTGGCGGCGTGTCGGAGCCACGCAGGCTGCTGGTGGAAACCCCCATCCAAAGGGCGCGGGGCTGCAATCCAGGACCTGTCACTCCGTGCAGGGTTCCAGCTGGGCTCCACTATGGGACTCCCGCGGGGCGCCTTCCCTCTCGGTGCCTTTTTCCGTTACGAGTCAAGAATAGCTTTTATGAGGCCAGTGGATCTCTTTGGATGATTGCCAAGGCCCGGGTACTCTTGAGTTTTCCTTCCTTATTTGTAAATAGCAAAGATTAGTTGATTCTAAAATGAAGTCTCTGAGGGGCGAGGTCCTCAGATGCCAGGCGCAGTTCAAAGTGCTTTAGAATAATCTACCATTATTCCCATTTTACAGATGAGGAAACTGAGGCACACGAAGTAACTAGAAGATGAATGACTCTGGGGGAAGGCATGGTCAACCCACGACTGTAATTCCAGATACTCTGGAGACAGAAATAGGAGGATCTGGGTTCAAGGGCAGCCCAGGCAAAAGCGGACATCACACTGAAAAACAAACTAAAAGGGAAAGGACTTTGGGCGTGGCTCAAGTGGTACAGTGGAGTTCAAACCCCTGTACCGCCAACAAAAAGGGAGGAAGGGGATAAATGATCCTGAATCTGCACCTCGAGGGATCTTAATAGTGTATGCTCCCAACCTCGAAATTCCTAAAGTTACTTGATTTAAAACAGTCTAGGATTGAAACTAGAATCCTAGGCCAAACGTTGAGATTGGAGTGCATCTTGTTCCGAACCTACTGACTGTTAAGATTTTTCGATTTTAAGAAAACGAAATTTAAGGGCTAGGGGCGTGGCTTCAATGGTAGAGCACAGGTGCAGAGTGCAAACCCCAGGAACAGCAAAAAAAAAATTAAAAAAAAAAAAGAAAACGAAATTTAAAATTAATCAGCTTGATCAAAGATCCCGGACGGCCTGGAAAGCTGTTTTGCTTAGAGTGAGCACCAACAACCTATAACCCACATTCTCTGCCATTAGGAATCTGCGGATCCCCTTGCAAAAGCTGGAAGGAGGAGCCATTTATCCTTTACCAAGATGGCAATCTCTCGTGCCACCATAACTTTACCAAGATGGCCGCCACAGGAAATACGTCACGGGAGAGGGTGGGCGAGCTGCGCGCGCACATTTTGAACGGGCTTTCGGAGTGTAGACGGTTGAGCGCTTCCTTTAACAAGATGACGGCGAGAAGTGAAGGTGGTGGTGCCAGGCAGCGCTCGAAAAGCGATGCCGATTCTGGCTTCTTGGGGCTACGGCCCACTTCTGTGGACCCAGGACTGAGGCGGCGGCGGCGAGGTCCAAGAAATAGGAAGCGGGGCTGGAGGCGGCTCGCGCAGGAGCCGCTGGGGCTGGAGGTTGATCAGTTCCTGGAAGACGTGAGGCTGCAGGAGCGCACGACTGGGTGCGTGGGGCGGGACTTCCGGGAGCTGTGCGGGCTCCGGGGAACTTGGGCGGCGAGGAGTGCGGGAATTCGAGGGGATTGACGAGGGTGTCAGGGTGGGCGACTTGATGGAGTCGCTATGTTTTGCGAATAAGTGTACAGGACCTCCAGCAGAGTTTGAGTTTCAAGTGCGTTCCATGCATCTTCCTTGTGTTGGTGCTACTTGAGTACTAATTTATGTAAAATAAGGGGCGAGGCCTTAGCTTGGCAGCTCCCATGGCGGTAAGAGGGTGTTTGAAGAAAGAGGAAGGCTGGACCCTGTTGTCCTCCCAACGTCATTGGTTTATGGTCTACATCTTCATCTCCCAGTTGCTTGGTGTCAGAAGCCCCCAATGAAAAACTCTTCTTCGTGGACACCGGCTCCAAGGAAAAAGGTACGGATGGCTCTTATGGTGGTACAGGGCTGTGCTTGGTTGGAACCAGCCCCTCGCATCCTCTTGGGATTACAGATGTGCAACTCCACAGGAAGATCTGTGTTGCAGGGTTTGGTGGTGCACATCTGTAATCCCAGCTAACCAGGAGGTGGAGGCAGGAGGATCTGGAGTTTGAAGCCAGCCTGGCAAAGTTGGGGGTGGGGAGAGGAGGTGAAAAGGTGGAACCCTGATTCAGGGTTGTATCCGCAGTATTTTGAAAGATGAAAGACGTGTTAATTGACACGATTTAGAAGGCAAACGCTTTCATAAAAGGATCAGGTATAGTATAACATCCTTGGATGGGAAGAGTGCAAGCTAGAAGACTGTTGCTGTTTTTGTCTTGTCTTATCCCCACTCCATCAGTGACTTCAGTGCACAGAAAAGCCAGGTAGGAGTATGCGTGAATAGGTTAGGGCGTCTCCCGTTAGCTTCGAAAAACCTGCTGTGAGGAATCAGAGTTTGCCAGGTGCCAGTGGCTCATGCCTGTAATCCTAAACCACTTGGAGGCTGAGATCAGGAGAATTGCAGTTCGAGACCAGCCCAGGCAAAGAGTTTTTGAGACCCCATTTCAAAAACTGAATAACCAGAGTAAAATGGACTGGAGGTATGGGTCACGTGGTCAAGTGCCTGCTTTGCAAGCATGAAGTTCAAATCCTACTCCTGCCCCCCCCAACCCCACAAAAAAAAAAAAAAGGAATCAGCTGTTTTCATTAGAAAGATGAGCTTTCATACGAACAAGATCGCTTCTAACTTGCAGTAAGAAGCTAGCCTTAACAGTTCCTGTACCTTGTTAGCCTGCGTCCTGCTGGCCCAGCACAGGGGAGGGACAAGACTTGGGCACCTTGGGCCCTTCCCCTGGGGCTTCTCCCTTGGGTGAGAGAATGAGATTGGCCTTGAGGCCTCGAGCTGTGTGCTGGGATGACGAGCACAGGCTGATGGCAGTGGAGGTGAGATGGGGGGTGGTTTTTGGTGGTGGGGAGGCCCGAGGCCATGTCTCCTCCTCTCCCTCCAGAGCAGAGAAAGAAGAGGACCCGAGTGCAGAAGAAGTCACTGTGTCTCCAGAAACCGCTGCGGGCTGACCTCATTCTTGAGAACACATCCAAGGTCCCTGTTCCCAAAGAGTGAGTGTGCTCCACACGCGCCTTTTTACCTTCCCATCCCTTGCCTAAAGGGATGTTAGAGATATCTTTAAGATATCGGGGTGTCATGAGAGAGAGATAACACAACTCAGAAGTCAACAGGCAAGGCAAAATTTACTTAGGCAGAAGGGTGCACCAGAGACAAAGAGCAAGCTCGTCCAGTGGGTAGTCCCTTGGGGTTTTATCTCTAACGCAATGCTGCTCTTCCCCTGAATTGGGCAGGTTTTGGCTAATTAGAAAGAGGACATCATTGGGAAGGGGCTTTAAAGACAAAAGATGTTTCAAAGTTCAGGGAAACAATAACTGTTTTAGGTTATCAGCTCCAAAAGTAAAGCATCTTGTAGAATTTTGTCCAGCTGAGGATAACAACCCTTTGTTTTTGATAGAAACTCATCACGTTAAGCAGAGTCCATGAAGCGAGCATATGGGAAGGGGGTTAGTGAGACTAACATTTGTAACGGCAGTGATTATTGGTTAAATCCTTTGACAAAAAAGACCCAAGAAGTGATTCTCCCAAGAAGGTGGGGGGCACATGGGAGCTGATGGGGGCTTTGGAGAGTGGCTTGGAGGAACTGAGGGTGTGGGCCTGGGTGCAGCGGGGTCTATCTTGGAGAGGCAGGTATGCCTGGGAGCCAGGTGTAGGGGGCAGGTCAGGGGCCTGGTGTCACAGCACTGTGGGAGGGGGCAGTCTAGACAGCTGGCTGCCCCCGGGTGAACTGTGGGGTGTTAGTTCAGATGGTGTGGAGATAGATATTGGGTGCCAGGGATGTTCTGGACAAGGCTGGTTCTGTCTAGTTGAGTCTGGGCTGAGGAGAGGCCTGGGCTGTGAGACAGACTGCTGAATGGTGGGGAGAACTGGCTGCAGAGGACCCCACCACTACTCAGGCTGTGACCTCACCTGCTGCCCTTCTTCCTCCCTCCCCATTCTACCCAGCATCCTCGCCCACCAGGTCCCCAATGCCAAGAAGCTGAGGCGGAAGGAGCAGTTATGGGAGAAGCTGGCCAAGGAGGGCGAGCTGCCCCGGGAGGTTCGCAAGGCCCAGGCCCGTCTTCTCAACCCGCCTGTGGCCAAGTCCAAGCCTCGCCCCCAGGACACTGTTGAGCGGCCCTTCTATGACCTCTGGACCCCTGACAGTAAGCGATCCTATTGTCACCTGCAGACAGGGCAGGACTGCTATGTTGCGCACTGCCCAAGAGCACAGTGACAGGGTGCCCCGCAGGTGTTGCTTTGATGATCTTCCAGTTGGGAGTGGCGCCTTTCCTGTGTGGGCTCCCCCTTTCCCAGTTATGGGGGCTCCTGCCTCACCTGTGGCACTCTTCTGCTTTCTGAATCCTATCTAGACGTGGTTTGGTTTGGTATTCAAGGCCCTTGGGCTGAGCTTCAGAGCCATTTTTTTGGAATGAGGAAGGACTGGAAGGGAGTTCCTGGCCTTTTTCCATGCTAGAGCCCCCTGCAGTTGCCCTCACTCTCTCTGCAGACCCTCTGGACAGGCCATTGGCTGGTCAGGATGCATTTTTCCTGGAGCAGACCAAGAAGAAAGGCATGAGGGTGAGATTGAGTGGGCAGGTGACAGGGTGTGTGAGGGTGGGGGGGAGGGCATGTGTTGGGACCTGCCACAGTCAGCTCTAGTCTCCATTTGGGAGCCTGTCATCCTGGCTACAGGAAATGCCAGTGCTGGAGCCAGGTGGCCTCCCATTCCTTCCTATGTAAGTGTGGATGGCAGCAGGGCTCAGTTCATAGGAGAGGGGAGTTTCAAGAGGTAACGTGCAATTGGCTGGAAACTGAGGCCAACGCATAAGTGCTTTGGGGTTTGACTTGTGGCCACCATCTTAAGCTGCTGGACCTCAAGGGTTAGATGGTGTAGACTCAGCACTGGCTTCATTCAGGGGAGGAGTTGCTGGGCAGCAGGGAGCTATTGGGGGAGAGTAGTGGTTTCACCTTCACAGGTGAACTTTGTCATGTTGGGGCCACTGGGGTGGAAAGGAAAGTGATTGTAGTACAGCAGGTCAGGCTGCAGGGAGGCCAGGGCTCATTGGATAGCATCTAGGTCTGCTGGGGTCAAGAATGTGGAGGAAGGAGGAAGTCAGGCAGAGACGAAGGGAAGGGCTCAGATGAGGGGAACAGCATATGCAAAGGCTCGAGGTGGGACCAGACAGGATGCAGGACCCTTGAGGGAAGACAGTGTGGTCAGGCTGGGGAGCAGGCCAGAGTGCAGGTTTGCTCTGTGGGGCAAGGGTGGGAAACACCTGAGGACTCCTTTACAGGAGAGTAGAGAGATCCAGCTGCCCCCTGAGTGGGGCTTGGTACACAGGTGTGCAGGGAGCCAGGCACATGGGGGTCCTGAGCCAGAGAGGGCTAGGGGGAACTCAGGAACGACAGAAGCACCAGCCAGGATCATGGGGTCAGGTGTGGAGAGATCAGGGCCCCACATGGGACCCCGGTCTTCTGCTGGTGACCCACAGGACCTTTATAGGGGCAGGGGCCAGACAAAGCCAGCCGGGAAGTGGCGCAGGCACTCAGGTGGCCAGGGTCTTGTGAAGGTGTGGGTTTGATGGGCGGGTCCTGGGTGGACCTGGGGTTTTAGTTTCTCAGAAGCTCCCAGGGTTCTCAGGCCACATTAAGCAACAAGACTAGACGGGTTGTCAGCCAGCCAGGGAGGCTCATGGGCTCTGAGACTGCTGAGGGTGGAGTCAAGCTTCCCTCTCCCCTTGGGCTGGTCATCGCGTGGTCTCCCACCAGGAAAGGCTTCAGACTCACCTGGGGACAGGTGTCTGCTTTCAGAGGCGTTGGGTCCCATAGGCAGCTAGCAGCCTGTGGCCCTTGCTGTAGCCTCTGCCACCTCCTGAACCACAGGTCCTCCAAATCCCAGGTTGTGAGAACTCGGGTCTCAGCGCTCCGGGCTGTCTTAGTCCTTTCCTGCTGCTGTAACAAAATACCTGAGCCTGTGATTCAGGAAAACAGGAATGTATTGCTCATGGTGCTGGGGATGGGGGCACCGCAGTTGGGGCTCTGGTGAGGGCCTGGCTTCTGCTTCCAAAGAAGTTTGCTGTGTCCTCACATGTGGAAGGCTGAGGGCAGAGGGTGACCCCCCTTTGACTCCGTCACCTTCTCTTCACATCAGCACCTTGGCAAGTGAGAGTCCCAGCCCCTCAGCACAGACCTCACTTTGCCTTCCCTTGTCTTCCCCCAGCGGCCACCTCGTCTTCTCACCAAGCCTTCGCGGGTACCTGCTGTGGAGGTGACACCTGCTGGAGCCTCCTACAATCCGACCTTTGAAGACCACCAGGTGGGTGCATGGCCTATGGGTGGAGCCATGGCCACCGCCCCTCTTAGAGCATTGTCAGCCGCTTCACCAGGCCCCTCCTCCCTGAGGCCCAGGCCCTTGTCGGTTCTCTGAACTGTCTGTCCCCCACGGGTCCCATCACTGATGGGCAGAGGGCATACGCCCTCATCAGAAGCCCAGTGCAGTGGGGAGGGCGGCCCACTGAGCTGAGGCCAGGGAGAAGCCCCTGGAAGTCCTGTCCCCCCACAACCCCGTCACACTCCCTGTCCCTCTGCCCGTCTCTCCCCCATCCCTCTCTCCAGGCCCTGCTCTTGGCAGCACATGAGGTGGAACTGCAGCGACAGAAGGAGGCGGAGAAGCTGGAGCGACAGCTGGCCCTGCCCTCAGCGGAGCAGGCCGCCACCCAGGTGGGATCCTCCCTTGTCCACAGGGCCCTGCCTAACCTGCTGCCTCTGTCCTTCCCCAGCCTGCTGACCTGCTCTTCTTCCCCAGGAGACCATGTTCCAGGAGCTATGTGAAGGGCTGCTGCAGGAGTCTGACGGGGAGGACGAGAGGCCCAAGGCCCACGCAGCTGAGGCTGGAGATGGAACCACCGAGGGCTCACCAGCGTCCACCTGGCTGGCCAGTGTGGAGAAGAAGACAGAGCAGCAGCGGCGGCGGGAGAAGGCTGCCCGCAAGCAGGTGAGCAAGCTCCTGGGCTCTGCTGCCTCCTTGGATTCCCCGCTCCTTTTCTCCCTGTCAGCCACTGGCTTGCTAGTAGTGCTGCGCTGTGCCCTACCACACACTGTGCTGGGCATGCAGCAGGAGTCAGGCAAGACACCTACTTCTCTGGCCAACGTTGGAGGGATGGAATGGGGGATTTGGGGGCTGCAGGCAGACATGGGTAACGAGAGCAGTTGTGATGTGACCTGCATTAGCTGTCAGGAAGGGCCCCTGGGAGCGGGTGGGCTTGGGGACCCCAGGGCCCCTGAGTAGGGAGAGGCCCCATGGACTGGGTGGCATTTGAGCTGAGCCCTGGTCCCTCCTGTCCCCAGCGAGTGCAGCAGGCCGCACTGCGGGCTGCCCGGCTACAGCACCAGGAGCTGTTCAGGCTGCGAGGGATCAAGGCCCAAGTGGCCCAGCGACTGGCAGAGCTGGCTCGGAGGAGGGAGCAGCGCAGGATCCAGCGGCTGGCAGAGGCTGACAAGCCTCGCAGGCTGGGGCGGCTCAAGTGAGGCCTGAGCCGGGGCTCTGGGAGGATGGGAAAGGGACCAGTCCCACATCTGTCACCTTACTTTGCCCCAGAGCCCTTGGGAGACTGACTGTCTGTGCCCTGAAGCCCTGACCTCTTTGAGGCCCGCCCCTCCCCAGGAGGGAGCTTTGCACTTATGTTCTGGGCCTGCTAGACTTTGACTACTTGGCACCCCAATCCTGTGTTCCCCAGGTATCAGGACCCTGACATCGACGTGCAGCTCAGCTCGGAGCTGTCTGACTCGCTAAGGACCCTGAAGGTACTTGCCCATTGGGGGGTATGGTGTGGGGACCTCGTGCCCGGTGATGATACCCATCCTTGCTCCCCGTGCCTAGGGGCTATGGGCGACACCATGGCTGCCCTCGGGTTGGGCCGGTTGGGCTCTTGCCTGGGGGCTGAGGGCACGGGGTCCATGGTGGGGAGGGCACAGGGTGATGTGAGGGTCCCTCTGACAACCTGTTTTCCCAGTCTGACCCCAGTCTCCCAGCCCTACCTCATCTATCAGTTCTGCTGGGGTTTTCTGTCCCTTTCCTGTGAGGCTTGGCCTGTAGGCTCCAGCAGCTGTTCCTGGGCAGTGGCGTGCACCGTGCACCTTCTTCCTCTGGCTGGGCCTGAGCCCCACAAGCTTGGGCAGGCCAAGCACTTGGCATTCGGAAGGCAGCTCTGTGGAGATGGTTGCTGAGCCCTGTCTGAGCCCTTCGGTGGCACAGGGCCCTTGGCTTCTGCCAGGCCCTGGTGAGCTTCTGTGTGTCCCACAGCCCGAAGGTAACATCCTCCGTGACCGGTTCAAGAGCTTCCAGAAGAGAAACATGATTGAGCCCCGAGAGCGAGCCAAGTGAGCCTGGGCTGCTGAGAGCGGGGCAGAGCCCCTGGGTCTGCGAGGTTGCCAGTTACTCATCACTCTTTTCCTGCCTTCTCCAGGTTCAAACGCAAGTACAAAGTGAAGCTCGTGGAGAAACGGGCCTTCCGAGAGATCCAGTGAGTGTCACCGCCACCAGTCTCCTGGTAGTGACAAAAACTAACCCCAAAGGAGCTCTTCCATAGTAATCGAGTCCTAGGGCTCTTCCCAAACCAGCCCCTGTGCCCAGCCCAGAGAAGGTCACCCAGCAGAAGCCCTGAACCTGGGGTCCCCAAAGGAAAACTAAGGCCTCCAAACCAAGAGAGGGCTCAAGTGGGCCAGGACATGGGAGCTTGCCTCTTTATCCTCCTCAGCCCTCCCTCTGTCCTCCCTCTGTCCCCACTCTGTCCCTAGGTTGTAGCACCTGGATGTTGGAGCCTTGCCTCTCGCCACCAGTGGATGCTGGAGCCCCGCCCTCAGTAAAGTGCCTCTGACCAGTGCCTGGGCTCAGTGTGGCTTTTTCCTTTCATAGGCAGCTCTTAAATGAGTTTCTACACCCCCCCCTCACACACACAGACCTCCACAGGGGGTCCTCATCTGGGCTTTCAACCTGGAACACATTCACCACTCCCTGCTTTGAGTGACTTGAGGGGCAGATTTTGTCTCCACGTCTCATCCTGTTGGTAGTTGGTAGTTGGTGGGGTGGGTGGATGCAGAGCTCTTGCTCTTAGCAGGTGGGTTCATGCAGTAAGGCTCTCCAGCCTAGTTTTAGAAAAATTTTTTGAACCACTGTCCTGCAAGATGGCAAATTCATATATACAAGACCCACAGGGTGACATTCTCATTCTAAGCCACTCTCAAGGCGTGCAGTTCTCACCCTTGGCCTCCACTATTTTGCTGTTCTGCCCAGGAAGCTGGGGTAGTCCTGGTCTTCTGCTTAGGTGGGATGGAGTGGCTGTGGTTGCAGGGCCCTCTGTCTGCCCAGGTGGTGCCTGCCTTTCCACTGTGTCTACCTGTACCTGTGTGACTGGCTCTACAGTAATGGGCAAGCGTATGTGTCAAGTTCATGGATGGATTCCGTTAAGTTACCCTCTGTGTATGCTGTGCCAGTTTTACTCCCAAGCAGGGTACAGAGGCCCACCTGTTTCTTGGAGCTCTGTTGCTGTATGACCTGTTTTTTGGGTTTTTTTTTTGAGAAACGGGTTTGAATTCAGGGGCTTAGAGCTTGCAAAGCAGGTGCTGTGCCTCTTGAGCCACAATTCCAGTCCATTTTGCTCTGGTTATCTTGAAGATAGTGTTGCGGGAGTTTGCTAGCTGAGATACGAGTCTCTGAGGCAGATTAGCAGGAAGCAACGCATTATTGTGCCGACACAGACCCAGCGGACTGGTGGCCAAAGGCTGAGCCCTGAGAACAAAGGGGTCTCACCTTACACACCCTTGCAAGCAGGTTATAGAATCAAAAAGCAAAGCTCAACCCATCCATATATGGCTGCATGTGACTTCATTGGCTATTTCATTTCCCCAGTGCTATGTGACCTTCATTTTTCAATTCTTTAGGTTTTATCCTCTGCTTTGCCATCCCTTCCCCCTGCCTCATTATCAGAACACAGCCTTTCTTTTGTGGTCATGCTCCCTGCTACAGTAGGGTCTTAGGAACTATTCTCCCAGACTGGCCTCAAACCTCGATCCTCCTGGTCTCAGGCTCCTAAGTAGCTAGGGCTACAGGTGTGAGCCATGGCTTCCCTGTGTAACCCAGGCTGTCCTGGAACTCATGCTCCTTCTGCCTCACCCTCCTGAGTACCACACTTGGCCGGCTTTTTACTTTGTGTGTGACATCTTTGTCAAATGGAAGTGTTGAGTGTTTTTATATTTCTCTTAGGCTTTCTCTATTATTCTTGTGGCCTTTGGAAAGGTTTCTGCATGATAAGATGTTTATAAAAATAGAGCAAAACATGAAGGGAGAAAGTGTGGAACGTCATGGCTTCAAGAAACTATTTCTGCTGTTCCTCCTCCTCCTTCCATCTTAAAAAAGAAACTTTCCACAGATAAGAGCCCAGCTCTTCATGTATCTGTGTGTGGGGTGGGATGGGGTGGGGACAGGTGGCAGGGGCAGTAGGGACAGGTAAAGAGCAAGGGGGTTTGGCTTAGTGGTAGAGCACTAGCCCAGCATGGAGAAGGCCCTGGGTTCCAGCACTGAAAAATAAATGAAGGCAAAGTCTCCCAAGTGTCTTACTGTTCTCTTTGGCGGCACTGGGGTTTGAACTCAGGTCTTGCCGGGCAGGTGCTCTACCACTTGTGCCATGACCTCTTCAACAGTCTTTAAGCCTGGAACCCCTAGCCACTGATACTCAGTGCGTTTGAAAGAATGTTCTGGGAAAGGTGAGGAAAGAGTAGTAAAAGCCACCAGGACATCAGTCAGGTGGGATGATCACAGGCCCTCACGGGCAAGTCCTGCTGCCTAGACATTCAAATGTCCTTGGGAAGTTCTGCCCAAGGAAGTGTGTGTGTTCCGTGTGTGCAAAAGCGAGTCCAGTGGCAAATTGGTGTGCTACAGCATGCACGGGAATGCATTGTACACCAAAGGAACAACGAAGGACCAGGACCCTCATTAACTGACGTCTGTAGGCTGCAGTGCCTGTGCCATCAGCTTCCCCTGACACAGGAAGCCTCGGGGCATGGTGGGGTGACCCAGCAGATGAAAATAAAGCCAGTAGCAGTGATCCTGGTGGAACCCAGGTGGTGGGGCAGGGGGTCTCCACAGGAACACTCAACTTCAATGTTGGAAAACTTGTCCTAAAGATTGTTGGGGAAAAGTCACATTGGACTATGGTATGTGACTGACAGAGGTAGTCTCAGGGCTGTTGGTTTGCACAGGTCCCTTCCAAGACCCTGCACCTCCTTCAGGATCTGTAAAGGCATAGTTTTTCCTACAAAGGATTAATTTGGGGTCTCCCGGGTTGTAAAATGAGACACTGCTAACCTGGAGCCACCTTTGTGATATGAGAAAGTTTGCTGGGTGTGGTGAAGTACAGCTGTAATCTCGGCACTTGGAGGCTCTGCAGGAGGATCAGGAGTTTAAGAGCAGCCTGGGCTAGGTAGCAAGACCTGATTCAGATATACAACAAAAAGCCAATTTGGTAATGAGTAAATAAATGGTGGAATGAATGCCCCACCCCATATGTGATGCTAGTGCGGTGGCTCAAGTGGTAGAGCGCCTGCTGAGCAAGTGTGAGGCCCTGAGTTCAAATCCTAGTGCCCCCAGACACCAAAACCTGTATCGTGGGTGGCGTGGTGTTAGGATGGGCACCCCCTAGGCAGCAGCAGCAGCAGCACAGGACCATGAAAACCTTGCACTTGGGGCCCCGCGCTGTATAACCTCGTGGAGGTCACCCGGCCTCTGTGCCTCCCTGCCTCTGTGTGCAAACGGATGCAATGTTACTTCCTTTCTCAGTGCGTTATGACAAAGAGTGAGCGCACAGTGAAAGCGGTTAAGCCCTGCTCACTTAATCTTTGTTATGGAACAAAGATGTGGAAATTCGCGCTGTGTGCCAAAGACTCCAACGCTCTGACCTTTCGACACACTGATTGCACTCTTGGGGACGTGCTCTAAGGAAGCGACCTGGAATTCGGGAAAAGCGTAACGCGCCGCGTAAAGGCGGGGCCGGGGTCCCCGTAGAATGGAAGGAAACGCGCGCGAGGGCGCACGGGGAGGCGCTGCGGCCGTTCACCGACGGAGAGGCCGGAAGCCGTGGACCCGCTGTTTGTGCTCGGTGGCTGGATGAGAAAAGCAACAGACTTCGCAGCTGTCCGCGCTGGCGTTCCTTCAGCAAATCCCAGGCCAAGGCTCGTGGGCGAGGGATTCCAGAGGTTCTTTGGCAGTGTTTTCCAGCCTTTCCAAAGTTTCTATCATGTAGCAATATTTTTCTTTTGTGCTGTGCTGGGGATGGAACTCAGGGCCTCGTGCACGCTAGGCAAGCGTTTCAGGATCTCAAGCCTAAGATGGCCGTGGATTTGAAGTCCAGCCTCCCGAGCGCTGGGATTGTGGGCGTGAGCTGGGTTTGGTGCAAACTTTTTTTTTTTTTTTTTAATGGTGGGACTGGATATTTTGGCGATGGGATTTCTTCTTCTTTCTTCTCCTTCTCCTTCTCCTCCTCCTCCTCCTCCTCCTCCTCCTCCTCCTCCTTTCTTCTTTCTTCTTTCTTCTTTTTCTTTCAGTACTGGGGTTTGAACTCAGGGCCTACACTTCGAGCCACTCCAGGGGCTCATTAACTATTTGCCTGGCCTGGCTTCGAACTGCGATCTCCCTGATCTCTGCCTCCTGAGTAGCTAGGGTTATAGGCGTGAGCCACCTGCACCTGGCCAGAGATGGGAATCTTGAGAACTGTTTGCCCAGCCTGGCTCGAAACATGATCCTCCCAGTTCCAGCCTGCCAGGTAGCTAGGATTACAGGTACTTGAGCCACCAGAAAATTTTTTTTTTGGCGGTATTGGAACTCAGGTCTCTATGATTGCTGGTCAGGCTCTCTTGCACTTGAGCCACGCCTCCAGTCTTCTCTTTTTTATTTTCTTTTTTAATAGGAATTCAGGGGCTGGGGGGTGGAGCTCGGTGGTAGAGCACTTGCCTAGCATGCACTACGCTGTGGGTTCCATTCCCTGCGCTGCAAAAAAACAAAATCAACAGCAAAAAACTCTACAATAGATAAATTGAGAATGGGTTTGGGACAGACATTTGCATTGGGTGTGGGCTGGATTTAAGCCAGAGTAGAGAGGCCCAGGAGGGACACAGAGCCCATCAGGGAGACAGGTGGTCAGTTTGTGGGTGTGGGGGCATTTGGGACAGCAGGACTAGGTAAGGCTGAGGATGAGCTACTCCCCAGGCCCGCCCCCACAAGGCCGGGAGGGGGCGCCCGGGGTCCCACGTGGACATTAGTGGCCCCCACTCTCCGAGAGGCCCATGCATGTTCTCCCCAGTTCAAGAAGACTCGAGATGCTGAGGGCATGGCCGCCAGGGGGCGCCCACGGCCGCGCCAGGAACCAAAGGGTGGAAGCTCCCCGGAGGGTTTTAACTCCCCCTTGCCCTATCGAGGACCTCTCAGGGGGACACACTGCAGCAGACGGTGTAGCAGTTAGACCCCGGGAGCACCAACAGGGTAGCGCTGCTTCCAGGATGGGCAGGAGCAGGTCCAGGGAGACCCCTTTCCAGCCCTGCGGAGGCGGGGGGCTTCTGGAGTTCTGGAGGTCAGTCGGTGAGACTTAAGTAGTGTTTCCACGTTGGTTACAACGCCCTCCTCCCTGGCCTGGTAGAATGGGGGAAGGGGTGGGCCGGACCCAGAAGGAGAAAGGTGGTGGGGGGTGTAATGGGTGGAGAGGGAAAACGGTGGGCTGGCTGCCTATGCAAGTGTAGGCCAACTGGGTGTGGAGCTTGAAGTTGCAGAGACATCTGTGCAGGTCTCTGTCACTCCTTAGTGGGTAAGTGGATGTCGGGCCTCCCCCCTGACAACCTCTCATTACGTCCTTTCCCCATTGCCAGACTGAGATCTTACCCGGAACCGAGGGGCTGGCAGGCATCATTCCAGCACAGGGACAGAATCTCAGGGTGTCACCTATCTCCAAACCAAGATTGCCTGGGGTTCTACCCAGGCTCTGGGCTTCAAGCCCAGTGAGTCACTAGGTTGTTGGAAACTGGAGGAAAAGAGACAGGAGATAGTGCGACCTGGATTTCCTACAAGCAACACCACTTGAGCTTCTGGATCTAGTTGCTCCTGAAGCCCTCCCTTACAGTTCTAGTGATTGTAACTGACTGCTTAACCGGCTTTGATGCTGGGCACCAGTAATCACACCTGTAATCCTAGCTACTCAGGAGGCAGAGATCAGGAGGATCAAGGTTCAAAGCCAATCTGGGTAAACAGTTCTCGAGAATCTATCTTGAAAATACCCATCACAAAAAAGGGCTGGTGGAGTGGTTCAAGGTGGCGGCCCTGAGTTCAAATCCCAGCACCGCAAAAATAAAACAATATAAAACTGGCCCTGATGCTTAGCTGCCTTCCCTAGTCTTTGCTTCCTGTCTCTAATAGGACTATAGCCAGATCCTAAATCTGGCCTTAATTCTAACCACCTCACCTCACCCCTAAGGCACATGTGCCTTGTTCCCTTTTCCTGGCTCACTGGGTTCTCACCTCTTTCCCCCAGACTTCCCCCACTCTTCCAGGAAGTCATCTGGGATTGCATTCCTCTGCCTCACCCACCCACATGATGTAGAATCTGAGGCAATTCTTGGCTAACCTAAGAGCTGGAGACATGGTTTTGAGTCTGCTCTGTCCAGTTTTCAAACAGATACCTTTTTGATACAGATACAACCTTCCTCTGGCATCCTGAACCCCTGGAACCATTAAATGGGAATAATGTGCATTTTACATGCAGAAGGTGTTTAGTAGACATGTGATACAAGGCGGTGGCTAGCAGGGTGGCCTCTGGAGCCAGGCTCCTGAGATGGAATCGTGGTTGCACCCTTTACCAGCTGTGTGACCTGGGGTAAGTCACTTAACCTCTCTGAGCCTTAGAAGAGATACCAGTATCTAGGATTAGATGAAACAGTGCATGTAATATTTACATCAGAAGTGCCATGTGAGTGGTTATTATCTAAGGGACTCAGAAGGAGGACCTGTTACCATGGTGATGGGAGGCAGTAGGACATGAGAGAATGGTCTTTTTGTGTGGTACTGGGGCTGGAACTCAGGGCCTTGTGCTTGGTAAGCAATGTGTTCTCCCTCTTGAGCAATGCTCCTAGCAGGCAGTAGAATTTGGGAGGGGATTGTGACATACTTTCATGAGAACACATCTTACTCAAATGACATTGGAAAAACTGCCAAAAAAAAGACTCCCAAAAAACCCAAATGATTGTTTTGAAGCAGTTCTTAAAGGATTCAAGCTATAAAAAAAAAAAAAAAAAACTCTGAAGGAGAGCTGGGGGTGGGGCTCAGTGGTAGAGCATTTGCCTAGCAGGTGAGAGGCCCTGGATTCCATCCTCAGCACCAGGGGGAAAAATACCCGGAAGGAATGAGAGAGATTAGATAACCAACACTTCCAACCATTATGAAATAACGGAACGGGACGACCATAACCAGTGCTGCTAAAACCATTAGGTAGGTGGGAGGTCAACAGAAACTCTAGCATGGAATGGACTGCCCTCCTGACCCTCACTTGTCAGTCTTTTTTCTCTTTTCTTTTTTTGGTACTGGGGTTTGAACTCAGGACCTTGTGCTTGCTAGGCAGGTGTTCTACCACTTGAGCCACGCCCCCAGCCCTTTTTTTGCTTTGGTTTGTTTTTAGATAAGGTCTTGTGCTTTTTCCCAGGTCAGCCTCAAACAGTGATCTTCCTACCTCTGCCCATGCACCTACCCATCCATGCTTACATCCATCCGTGCACCCACCCACCCATCTGTACATCCATCATACATTCATGCGTGTGTGTGCATCCTTTCATACACCCATGTATCTATCCACACATCCAGGCACGCATGTACCCACCCATGCACCAATCATCATTATCCACACATCCATGCATCACACATTTATCCATGCACCCACCCATTCACACATCCATCTGTACATCCATGCATGCGTGCTTGTGTGTGCATGTATTCATCTATGTGCCCATGTATCCATACATCCATCCATACATCATCCATCCATCCACACATACATCCATATGAACATGTGTCTATCCACACATCAAAGCACGCATGCACGCATCCATCCATATATTCTTGCAGGCATCCATCCATCCATCCATCCACCCATTCTTCCATTTATCCATCCATCCATCCATCCACCCATCCATCTGTCCATCCACCCATGCTTCCATCTACCCATCCATACCTTCCATCCATCCACCCATCCGCCTATCCATCCTTCCATCCATCTATCCATCCTTCCATCCATGCATCCATCTTTCCATCCTTCCATCCATCCACCCACCTTTCCACTCTTCCTTTCATCCATCCTTCTGTACATCTTTCCATCCATCCATTCATCCATTCTTCCTTCCATCCTTCATCCATCATCCATCATCCATCCATGCATCTGTCCAGCCATCCATCCATTTATATGATTCTCTTATCTATCTATTGCTACATAACAAACAGCCTCAGACCCTAGTGGTTTACAACAACCTTCATCTTTCGTGGTCTCCCTGGGTTAGTAATCTGGCAGAGGCTTGGCTGGGTGATTGCAGTCATCTGAAGGCTTGAGTGAGGCAGGAGGGTCAGCTTCCCAGGTCACTTTCACACATATCTGGCAAGTTAGTGCTCCCTATTGGTGGGGGAATTCTATGTTTTGTTGTGTGTGGTCAGGGGTTAGAACATTAGAATTCAGGGTTTCTGAGGAACTCAGTGGGTGTTTAGAAAACTCTACCCCTAGGGAAAGAAGAATTTATAAGCCCCATTTTATTTATTTATTTTGTGATACTGTTTTTTTGGTTATTGTTTTGACTGTACTGGGGTTTTAACTCAGGGCTTCCCACTTGTTAGGCAGGTGCTCTACCACTTGGGCCACACCTCCAGTCCCTTTGCATTGGGTATTTTTGACATATGGTCTCATTTATTTTGCCCAGGCCTGGAATGCACGGTGATCTTCCTATTTTAGGCTTCCTCCATTACTGGGATGACAGGCACTCAGCACCACACCCAACTATTGGTTGAGATGGGGTCTTGCTAACGCACCTGGTCTGCCCTTAAACCATGATACTACCCATCTCAGCCTCCCAAGTAGCTAGGATTACAGGTGTGAACCACCCGCACCTGGCATGAGGTTTGAACTCAGGGCCTTGCGATTGCTAGGCAGACACTCTACCACTTGATACACGCCTCCAGCCCAAACCCTACTCTAAAAAAGTTAAAATCTGAAATGTGCTTTTTCCTTTTAAGGGCACAAATCAGCTTCTTCAGCTAAAGGTTTGTCTGGACAGGAAGTCAAACAGACAGTCCCCCCAACCCCAGCACGCCTGAATTTTCAGCATCCAGTACTTGCTGGAAAGAGATAAGCCTGATGGTGGGGGGAGGAAGATACCAATGCTCTTGGTGCTCAATGGCTGAGCTGCCTTTCCTGTTTCACACGAGTTTTCCCAGGATTCAAATGTTTGTAAATGTTTTGATAAATGACATGCTCTTTTATAAATGGTTTTTGTGAAAATTTATGCTACTCACAATTGAATCCATTAATACAAATGTCTCAACAGTAGGCTTAACACACACACTGCTTTATTTGTTGGACATAAAACCAGGAAAAAGGACAAAACAGAAAGTGTCAGAGTGCACATTTTCCTGGGAGGAGCATGAAAAATAACGTTAAACAATCACAAGAAAGTCAGATGTGGTAGTTCACACCTGTAATCCCAGCTATGGGAGGCAGAGGTAGGAGGCTCACAGTCAAAATCTGGCCCCAGGCAAAAAGTGTAAGACCCTATTGGGAAAATAGAAAATGCCTAAAGCAAAAAGGGCAAGGGGCATGGTTTAAGTGAGAGCTCACCTGCCTAGTAAGCACAAGGCCCTGAGTTCAAACTCCAGTACGAGGGAGGCAAAAAAAAAAAAAAAAAACACATGAAAAAATGATCCATGAGCTGATGAAATGTCCAACACCATCATCATCAGGGCTTTCTGTTCTATTGCCTCTGTGTGTCCTAAAACTCTTTTTTGTAACAACATCCCAAACCCACTATCTAAGGTCTCCCTCTGGGGACCTCCTTGGCTCACCTCGGTCCTGGTGACACAATCAGATAAACAATCAAGATTCACCATCGCAGCCGGGCACCTGTAATCCCAGCTAGTCAAGGGGCAGAGATCAGGAGGATCACGGTTCAAAGCCAGCCTGGGCAAATAGTTCGAGAGACCCTATCTGGAAAAACCCTTCACAGAAAAGGGCTGGTGGAGTGGCTCAAGGTGTAGACCCTGAATTCAAACCCAAATACTGAAAAAAAAAGATAAAAATATTCACCATCACAAACCTCAAAATCTGTGTCTGGCCAGGCACCGGAGCCTCACGCTTGTAATCCCGGCTACTTGGGCTGAGATCAGGAGGACTGAGGTTCGAGGCCAGCTGGGGCAAATAGTTCTTGAGACCCCCCATCCCCAAAATACCAGAGCAAAATGGACTGGAGGTGTGGCTCAAGCGCGAAGCCCTGAGAGCAAGCAGTGCATGGCGACTGCATCACGGTGAGGTGGGGTAGATGGTAGGTAAGACCAGAGCGATACGGGGGCCAGTTGAAGCAGAGCCTCCCGGCACACCCCAAGACTGCGTTGGCTTAATGAGCGGGAACTGCTGCACGTGTGAACCGGCGCCCTCTGGCGGCTGTGTGGGGAACCGTCTGTAGGAATGCAGAATTTCCACTTATTAAACATCTTTAATATCTGCCAGGCACTGGTGGCTCACGCCTGTAATCCTAGCTACTAAGGAGGCAGAGATTAGGAGGATTTCGGCTCAAATCCAGCCCAGGCAAGACCCTATCTCGAAAAAACACATCCCAAAAAAGGGGTGGTGGAGTGGCTTGAGGATTAGGTCCTGAGTTCAAACCTCAGTACTGCAAAAACAAAAACAAAAACTTTAATACATAAAGACTTGTTTTAGATCTTAAATCTGTGCAAAGTGTCCACTCTTCCTTTACCCAGTGTAATAAAATTTCTATATTATAGAGAGATTCCTGCCAATCTTTCTCCCTCAAGCCCAAACCCAGTGGAACGTTGGGGGAGGGGCTGTGTTATTAACATTTTTTTCTCCTCCTTCCCTCTGACCTGGGTGACCAGCTCTCCCCAGACCTCCCCCAAGTGCAGACACTTGTAGGAGGACTCGGAGGAGTCAGCAGATGGTTGACTTATAATAACAACACAGTAAAGACACATACCAGTAAGGGGTAATGGTCACCTGTGGTCACACCGAGCAGTCGCCCCAGCCTTGACAAGGCAGCACCTGTGTTCTATGTTGATGCCCAAGGAAGCCTGTTAGCAGCCCAGTGCTCTGTTTTGTTTGTTGGAACTGGGGTGTGAACTCAGGGCTTTGCTCTTGCAAAGCAGGAGCGAAGCGTGGCTCTACTGCTTGAGCCACACCTCCAATCCATTTTGCTCTGGATTTTTTTGGAGATAGGGTCTTGGAAACTATTTGCCCCAACTGGCCTCAAACTGAGAGCCTCCCCATCTCAGCTTTCCAAGTAGCTAGGATTACAGGTGTGAGCCACCTGATCCGTCCTTGCCCTGGGGTTTTTATTTGGGTGTGGTCATGACGCACCCTGTGCCTGGCAAGTACCAAAATTTCCAACTTCTGCCAGGAAAGCAGGCATTCAGCATGAGCAGTATTATTTTCTGCAAATGAAACTAGAGTTTTGGACCCCAGGCCCAAATTCCCGGGCTTCCACATGTGAGGTCTGGCCCTCACCCCTGTTCACTTAAGAGACATGGTGAAGGCAGAGAAAGGAGATTTATTACACAGCTCAGGGCATGCCGTGGGGAAAGGCACAGTAAGCGCCCAGGCCATCTTCAGCCATGGGGTACAGACATGAGCTATAGGTTTAAGTAGACAAAGAATTAGGGTAGGGGACAAAGGTATGCATAGTTAAACAGTCCCAGTGCTAGGGGGGGCACCTGGATGACCATTATCTCAGTCCTTGTTCTTCCAGGGTTCCACAGAAATTGTCATGGCTGTCATCACTTGAGGGGAGCAATGTGGTTTCCCAGACAGGATTACTCTTGCCCTAGGGTGCAACCTCATCACCATGGGTAATTGTCCTCACTTGGGGTGTCTGTCCTGCTCAGGAAAGCTTCGCTGTTCCTGAGGGGTAGTTTCGGTCCCTTGTCATAAAGATGTTATCGATCATTCCTGTCCGTCCTTGATTCCAAGGTGGCTGCAGGAGAGAATGGCTCAGAGTAAAGGACAACAGATAGAAAATGGAGGCAGGGATGTCAAGCTTCTTTCCTGATTTTAGTTAATTCATGGGCCTGAGTAAGGAGTCAGCACTTTTTCAGCAAAAGCAGGGTAGACACCTCTTACACAAACAGTCTAGGTACGAGGAACTATTGGTTTTATTTTTCTCTCTCTTCATTTGCGCTTATTTAAAATGATGAATTATTGCAACCAGAATCCTAGGCCAGAGGCCCAACTCCAGGAGTTCCATGTGTCACCAGCCATTCCCCAACGCGCCAAATGAAGTGAGTTGTGGTGAGGACAGAAAAGGGAGATTTAATATATGGCCCATGCACTCGAGAGAAGAGGGAAAGTGGACACCAGCCATCTTCAGGGTACACCTGAGGGTTAGTTTTAAATAGAGGGAGAATTGGGGTGGGGGGAGAGGTGTGCAGTATTAAGGAGCCCTAGTCACAGGTGTGGCCGGTGATCAGAGGTGGGTGGGCCACTATACGTAGGGAGACCCTGTCTCAAAAATAAAAAGTAAGAGTAAGAAGACGATGATCAACTCTACTGGGAGCTTTGATCTCCAGTTTCCTCTGGGGCCTCTCTGGTTCTCAGTGACATCCCCTGAAGGCAAGGTTCAAGTTCAACACCCCCCTCAACGCACACACAGACACATACACTTCCAGTGATGGACTTGTGATCACAGTCATCTTGGGTTAATGAGTTACGATATGTAGAGAAATGAAACACAAGGCTGAGTAAAGTGTGACTGTGTCATGGATGGAGGGTTCCCTGGATCCCAGTGTCCACAGAACAAAAACCCAAACCTTAGCCTGACCTGACTGCCTGGTCTCATGGTGCCTCACTGGCCCTTTCTCTCAATGCCCCAGAAATACAGGACCACTGAGGTTTCATCAAGGACCTTGCTCACTTTCCTGCCTCTGGGCCTTTGCACATGCTGTTCCATACTGTCTACCACCTGAACCCTTCTCATCCTCCAGAATCAGCTCTAACATGGAGAGAAAACATACTGCTTCCATTGACAAAGTGCACTGTGTCTATAACACATCTGCATTTGTTTGCTAGACCCATCCTCGAAAAACTGAGGGGCTTGAACCACATAAACTGTATCACACTTCTGGAGATCAAGGAGTCAACAAGACTGGATCCTTCTGAGGGCTGAAGAGGCGACTCAGCACCAATTCATCTCCTGGTGGTAGCTGACCATCTTTAGGGCTCCTTGGCTTGCAGAAGCATCACCCCCAAACTGCATCTTTATGTGTCATCTCCTGGGTGTGTCTGTGTCCAAATGTCCTTGTTTTTTTTTTTTTTTTTTTTTTATGGTGCTGGGGTTTGAACTCAGGGCCTTGTACTTGCTAGACAGGTGCTCTACCACTTGAGCCACACCCCAGCCCTAATGTCCCCATTATATAAGGACACCTGTCATGTTAGACCAGAGGCACTCCCCAGACCAGAACAACCTTATCTTAACATCCCATTCTGAGGTCCTGGGGGTTAGGACTTCAAAATATGAATTTTGCAGCCAGGTACCAGTGGCTCACACCTGTAGTCCTAGCTATTGAGGAGGCACAGATCACCAGGATTTCAGTTCAAAGCCAGCCTGGGCAAATAGTTTGTGAATCCCTATCTCAAAAAAAAAAAAAAAAAAAATCACAAAAAAAGGGGCTGGTGGAGTGGCTCAAGGTGTAGGCCCTGAGTTCAAGCCCCAGTACAGCAGAAAAAAAAATTACATACATATATCTATACATGTATGTGCGATTTTTGCATGGGCTACAATTCAACCCATAACAAGATTGCTCAGTTACCTGATCCTGTGGGATCTGTCTACACTTCCAAGTTGTGGAGGACGATGGCCGTTCGAAACACTTCTCAGGCCTGGAGGACGAAAAGAAAAAGAAAACAAAACAGTTGTCACAGGCCAGGGTCCACTGATGCCTGTAGCACATCAGCAAAGTGGCCAGGCTCAGGACTGAGGACTTGCCAGGGACCTGAGGAGAAGAGGGACACCCACTCCTCCCTTCTGCCACCGAAGACAACGGGGTCTTTCAGGCTGGGGAGTTTGGAGACATTAGTGACCACTCCTGGGCTGGGACTCACCTCCCTCTCCCTGTCCCCTGCCTTCATCCCCCCACCCCCGCCATACACACAACCATCCACACACCTCTCTCTCACACACGAACACACAACACAACCACACACACCTCCCTCTCTCTCTCTCTCACACACACACACAGAGACCCAACACAAACCTCACTCTTAACACAGTCCACAATGGTACATCTGGACAAACCCAACAGGGAACAGGCTGCACTGTGGCTCCGTGCTAGAGCACTGCAAAAACAACACAACACATATTTATTTGACCACACAACAGGACAAAACACACGGGGCTCACAATCCACACCGGAATGCACAAGGCACCACGGCAGTCCCTCTACCTGCCGCACGCTAACAGGTGCGTAGAAAATGCTTTTGCTGCAAAGTACCGATTTCTTACCTGAACCCACAGGTAACCAAAAGCAGGAGAACAGCTGGCATCCCTGCCTCCATTTTGTATCTTGTCTCCATCACTTTGGTGAGACCCCGGCTTCGATCTGCACGGAGGTGTGTTGTTTACTCAGGAGTGTCTGTCCAAGGCCCGTGATACCTCGCCTGTCTCTCCCCGCACCCCCCCTTAAAAGCTGAAGGAGGAGACATCTCACCAACAACTTTTTTTGTTTTGTGGTACTGGGGTTTGAACTCAGGGCCTACACTTTGAGCCACTCACCAGCCCTTTTTTGTGATGGATTTTTTCGAGATAGGGTCTCGAGAACTATTTGCCTGGGCTGGCTTCGAACCAAGATCTTCCTGATCTCTGCCTCCTGAGTAACTAGGATTACAGGCAAGAGCCACCAGCACCCAGTTATTTTGAGATTTTTGAGATAGGGTCTTGCAAACTATTTGCCCAGGCTGGCTTCAAACCACAGTTCTCCCGATTTCTACCTCCCAAATGGCTAGGATTACAGGGGTGAGGCACCAATGCCTGGTCTTGCCCCATTTCTTCCACTATTTAAAACTAAATCTCCTATCAGTACCCCAAAGATAGGGTGACATGCTAGCTTCCATCTTCCCCAAATGGCCATTTAGATGAACCCCCTTTCCTGTCTTTTCATTACCACTTCTGTTTGCTTTCTCTGGGGCGAGTGGTTGGAACCCCCAGACTCAGTCCTCTGGCCAAGGACTCTGGTTCTGACTTGGTGAGACACACAACTGTGCCCCGACACACAATACCATGACAAATACACCCACCCTGGGACACAAAAGCCTACCTGCAGGTCCAGCTCACTGAGACACACAGGCGCCAAGCAGCATTGATGAGTTGGTAAGCAATGCACAGTTGCCTGCAGACATGATGACTAACACACCCGCACACGCATGCACACAGCAACACAAAACCCCACCAGCCCTTTGGAGGCACAGGTGCACGTAACAGAAGCGCGCGCTGTCATCCAGCCAGGGACAAGACACATGAGACTCCACAGAGGCAGGCTAAATTAGGGACATTGCAGCATGAGAACCAAGAGCCAGAAGCTAAGCTCAAGCACTGCTTAGTCACAACTAGGTGACTTGAAGTCCCCTTCTCCCCAGCAGGCTATGACAGCTAACCATGCTCTTAACCTTGGAACAGTGATTCTCCCGGAGTTCTGGATAAGCATGCCCAGGTGAATATCTCACGTAAAACTCATCCTTGGGCTGAGTGCCGGTGGCTCACGCCTGTAATCCCAGCTACTCAGGAGGCAGAGATCAGGAGGATTGAGATTTGAAGCCAGCCTGGGCAAATAGTTCATGAGACCCATCACAAAAAATCCATCACAAAAAAGGGCTGGTGGAGTGGCTCAAGGGGTAGACCCTGAGTTCAAGTCCCAGTACTGCCAAACAAAACCAAAATAAAAATACTCATCCTTGGATTAAAAGGAGAGCTTGTTAAAGGAAAAATCTCCTAATGATAGCTTTTTCTGCCCTAAATAAATGTCTTCTAAGGAAATCACCTGGCACATTCTCAAACAAGTCACCCAAGTCAATGAACGAGACTTAGTCTTTGGGAATCCCACACTATCAGTTCCAAAACAAAAGACACAACAAATGAATGAGGTGCCAGACGGTGCAAAGGAAGATGCGTGTGCAAAGGCAGAGACGAGGCCTTGCAGACCCCAAACCCGACTTGAGTTTTACAGATATGTATGTGTGACATACGGCGTGTCTCTGTGCCCACACCTCCCACCTCCTGGGACTGACTTTGTTTCCTGTTTTTTCTTTTCTTTTCTTTTTGTGGTACTGGAGTTTGAACTCATGGCCCTCATCTTGAGTCACTCCACCAGCTCTTTTTTGTGATGGGTTTTTTCAAGATAGGGTCTCTGGAACTATTTGCCCAGGCTGGCTTCAAACCAAGATCCTCCTGATCTCTGCCTCCTGAGTAGCTAGGATTACAGACGTTTCCTGCTTTTCTGAATAAAACGTCCATCTTCTCATCTAACCAGACTTGTCCTTAAATTCTTTTCTGAGGAGCTGGGCACCAGTGGCTCACACGTGTAATCCTAGCTACTCAGAACAGATATTCAGGAGGATTGAGAGGAAAAAGTTCCAGACCCTATCTAGAAAAAACCCTTCACAAAAAAGGGCTGGTGGAGTGGCTCAAGGTGTAGGCTCTGAGTTCAAACCCCAGCACCTCAAAATAAATAAATAAATAAATAAATAAATAAATTCTTTTCTGTGATGATGTCACAAGTTTGGTGTCACGATTACAGCACCCCGTGTCACAAGCTCAGCACCCCAGGCTGAGGAGGTTCATGCTTTCTGGGACCCTCCCTGAGTTTGAAGAAGTCCTGGTTTCAGTGACAATAGCACACACATTGTTACACCTGGAGGCGACTGTGACACACAATAGCACAATTATACACGGACATAGACACACCATTGCTAACACACAGTAACCCAACCACACTCCCAGCGCTCACTGAGGTGCATTTGGACTTGAAAATCCTAACACAGAACTCAGAGGCCCACACACACCATGGGGACACACTCAACAGAGACACTGTCACCCACTTATATGAGACACACAGTCTCCTATGCCTAGGCCCAAGGCATGCAGGACACAGACGTGGTCCTTGCCTTCTGGGACTCACATTCTAGTCAAGGAGACAGACAAGATGGACCCAGCACCCAGGAGGTTGCGTCAGGATCAAGAGTTCAAGGCCAGCTACAAAGTGAGACCCTTTCTCAAAAAAAAAAAAAAAAGAAAAAGCCTATTTTGTGAGCTCATCCTGAGTGCCAGGAAGAATAGTAAAGGCAAGAAGAGGAAGGTACAATTGACGAGAGGAAGAGGAAGGGGAATTTGTAAATAGATCAGGAAAGGCAGCACCTAGTACTGGCTTCAGACCCTAAAAGACTGAATGGATGGTGATTGGCCCATTTTACAGATGGGTAAACAGGGGCACGAGTCAGTGGTGGTAAAGAGCATGGGTTTGAACTCAGCAGTATGGCTCTGAAGCCTGCCACCTTCCTATGGGCAAGATGGAGAGATGTAGGGCTGTGTGTGTGCGGGGAGAGACTTAAGGACACAGGAGGTTCTAAGGGGTGAAAGAGGCCAGGAATTCAGGGAGGCCAGGAGGCTCAGCCTCTCCTTCATCCCAGCCCCAGTGGGGATGCTGCTGTGGGCATTGTGCCCACCCTAGTGCTCCTGGAGAGTGATAAGACCTCTTCACAGAATGCAGGGTGCAGGTGAGGCTGGGTGGGAGTGGTTCTGTCTATAGAATACTTTATTATGATTCTAATTTGCATTTTCCTAAACATTAATGATGTGGGGCCTCTTTTCACGATATAGCTTCTCTGATGAAAAGTCAATTTATTCGAATCGTTGCCCTCTTCTCCTTTATCTTTGTTTTTGAGACAAAGTCAGCTTGGGCTCTAACTTTAGTATGTAGCTCAGGCTGGCCTGGAACTCATGACCCTCCTGGCCTCAGACTCCCAGGTGCTGGGATTACAGATGTGCAGCACCATGCCCAGCCTCCGTAGAGTTAATCTTTATTGGCTATCCCCAGCTCTTGTTCCAGACGCTGTTCTAGTTCTTTCCGGGTATAGGAACGCACGTAACACTCACATTATCCCTAGAGGGAAGTACTATTTTCATATTGCTTGACACCCTGTACCCCGACTTACAAATCACTCCCAAGTGGAAAAGGGCTTTGTCTATTTCTTCATGGCTGTATCCCGGGAACCCAGGGCTGCACGCGGGCACGCAGTGCATTCGTTAGAGTGACCGTCGCCTGCCCATCTTCCAGAGGGGGAAACTGAGGCCCAGAGAGACAGGTATCGCGTCCTACCCCCTCAATTCTGTTTGTCTGCTTCCAGCATTTTCCAGGAACCCTTCCGCTGGGAGCCCACAGGAGGCTGCCAAAAGAGGAAGAAGGGACGGTCATCGGATGCGCTGTGGTCCAACTGCCGGGCTTTTATAAGGCAGCTGGACCTCCCCGGAATCCGCAGCTTCACGGTGTCGATCCTAGGATTCACCATGAATCCTTAAGGACTCTCCCGCTCGCCTCCCCTAGGGAGGAGGAGGCCCGAGTCCCTTGTGCCTCGATTTCCTCCGCGCCGCCCCTCCCAGCCCACGCGGCAGCGTAGCTAAGAGTCCCAGCCTAAGCCCTACGCCGCCCGGAGCAGCGGAGCGCTCCACCGCCCCGCGGGGCTGTACCATTCATTCCGGGGGGGGGGGACAGGGAAGGGACGCTCAGAGGGCTTGTCCAGTAACTCACTCTATCCAAGAAGTCCCTTAGCCCAACATAGGGATAATAATGAGACTTGCGTGGAGGGGTCGGGTTGCAGCCTCGGCCTCTCCCCTCCTCGCCTCAGAGTTTTGGTCCCAATCCATGATACCCCCTTAGCGTTGGTTCGCGCCGCGGGCCCAGCTTTGTGCGCACGGCCCGGCGCTCACACCTCGCGCGTCGGCGGATCTCGGTGGGTTGTGGCGTCCGCTGTCCCGCGGATGCTGCGATCCCCAGCCATGGCGCTCGCAATTCGAGTTGTGTATTGGTAAGCACAGTGGCCAGAGGTCCTTCTCCGGGGCCATCCTCCGTGCCGGAGGCGGGGGCAGCCCGGGTTTTGTGAGGGGTGAGGGGGAAGGGGCCAGGAGTTCCTTGTAGGTGGCTGCGTGAGGCAGCGTCAGGACGTGGGGCGCAGGGTCCGCGACGCGGGTTTGTGACAAGCGCGACATTCTCGGGAGACGCGTGTGCGTCCGCTTTAAACACCCGACTCCGGGCTGGGGGAGGGGTGGGAACCGGTTTTTCGAGGTCTTCGCTTCCCAACACCCTGTTTTCCCTCCCCCAACCCCGAAGAGTCCCGGGTGAGGTCGCCTGGAGGGGACGCGGTCCCGGAATGAGCCTGTCCGTGTTTGGGAAAGACTTGGGTGTGCAGAGGCTGCGGTTTCCAGCTGCAGTGCTGACCTCGCTTGCGCCCGGCCCTGGGTTCCATCCCCAGCAACGCAAAAACAAAAATAAGACACCCCTCCCAAACCACCAAAAAACCAAAGAATTGCAGGGGGGCTAGTGGTGCAACGCAGAATAGAGCGATAGCCCATCTGTGAGGCCCAGCCCTGGGTGGGGCCGAGGGAATGAACAAAAGATTGAACGCATGCATTCCTCGCCATTGCCCAGTGGTGCTACCCACTCTTGGTCTCAGTTTCCCCATCTGTAGTACCGAATGGTTTGATCTTGAGTTCCCACCATGGAGTATTGTGTTAGCAGTAAGCATGTTTGCTCCAATTTCCTTGCTAGTGTTAGGAAGACAGGCGATTTTCTCTTTCTCTCTCTCTCTCTCTCTTTTTTTTTTTTTTTTTTTTTTTTGCGGTGCTGGGGTTTGAAATGGGGGTACACCTTGAGCCACTCCATAGGGTCTTGAGAACTATTTGCCCAGGCTGGGCAAATCCTCTGATCCTCCTGATCTCTGCCTCCTGAGTAGCAGGAGTTTTAGGCGTGAGCCACCAGCACCTGGCTTTCACTCCCTTTTTAATGGTTTTGTTTCCTTGCCATGCAGTAGCCCCTTAATAAATACCTATTCAGTGAATTTCTTGTTCCCGAAATCCCGTGAGGGAGGGGAATTCTAGCTCCATCTTACAAGTAAGGAAACTGAGGTTGGAAGCAGGCCACACTGCATAATTTGAACCAGGGCTTGCTGGCTGAACTGTCTTTGACACTGCCCTAGGCTCTGATCAGTTCCAGCTTTCAAAATGTCGCTGCTTGCGTGACATGTTGAGGCCCCCATGAGGCCTGTGCACCAGATTCCAGCTCCAAAATGACTTGTGTGGGGGTTGGGAGGCTTGTATCTCATACCAGTCTGAAAGTGACAGGGTTTTTTTAAGACACTCCTGGCTGCTGGTGGAGCTGGGTGGGGGGAGGGGCTGCACATTTATGCAGCCCTCATTCTAATTCTGTTCCTTTGGTTTCCTTCCCCTTGCCTTCTCTGTCTTGTCTTTGTGGTCACCTCACCGTTGTTCTGCCTCCCCCTTCTTGCTCTCGTGGGCCCCTCTTTTGAGGGTCTCTCACTGCCTCTGCTTTGTTGTCTGACCCTCTTTTTCTCTCTTCTCCCTCCCTCCTCCTCACCGGTATTGCCTGCCTTTTCCTTGGACCCATGCTGTCCTGGACCATCAACTGCCCTTGTCTACTCCCACCAGTGGCGCTTGAGGCTACAAGCCCAAGGTAAGCCTGTGGCATTGGAGGTGGGGAGCATGGGGGGGAGGGGTGCTAACCATGCCCAGTTATGACTCCCGGTCTTGCTTTCAGTATCTTCAGCTCAAGAAGAAGCTAGAAGATGAGTTCCCCGGGTGCCTGGACATTGTGAGTCTCAGAAGACAGTTAAATGGGCCCTTTGTCTGTCCCGTGGGTCTGGGGAGCAGTGGGAGAGGGTTAAGTCAGCTCTGCCCCCTTCACCTATTCTTCATTCTCTGGGAAGGGGTGGGTGTTCCCAAGAGAACATCTCAGCCCCTCCCCAAATCCTCCCCCTCTCCTTAGTGTGGTGAGGGGACTCCCCAGGTCACTGGGTTCTTTGAAGTGATGGTAGCCGGGAAGCTGATTCACTCCAAGAAGGTAAGTTTGTGTCCACTTTGTCGGGGGGTCTGTGTGGAGTTGGGGCTGAGGTTGGTGTTGGGATTCCTGTCTTACTCATCCTCCCTCCCCAGAAAGGCGATGGCTATGTGGACACTGAGAGCAAGTTTCTGAAGTTGGTGGCTGCCATCAAGGCCGCCCTGGCCCAGGGCTAGTGAGTCCTGAAGGCAGAGGTGAGGAGCCACCAAGGAGGGGTGCCATCCCTTGGATCTCCCAGCACCCCATGCATGGAGCCCCTGGCCTAGGGTGAAGTCTGGGAGATGGGAGGTATAGGGTGACACCTGAGGTGGTGCTGGGGACAGGGAGCCAGTACTCCTGGTTCGGGAATGAAAGGTGCTGAAGAGACAGGCAGTTTGGCGTCTGGCTCTTTGTCCCTTTGCCAGGAAACAATTCCCAGCCCAGTGGGCCGTAACAACTTGAATGTCAGCTCAAGTCCCAATGTGTTCAAGACAGAATTCCTGTGCTCAGTTCTCCCAAATAGATCACTAATTATCACAGGTCACTAATTATCTGAGGTAATTTCTCCTAGAAAGTTCTAGGAATTTACTTAAACTGACTCACAAACACTGCAGAAATACTTTAGAACGGCCTCTCGGCCTAACACTAGCAAGGATCACCTATCTCTGCACTGACCTACAATGGGCCCTCAGCGCCCATCGCCCTAATCTGGTACCCCTGCCCAGAACTGCACACAGCTCCTAAACACTAGAATTGATAAGTAGTCCTTGGACTGACTTCTAGTTACGTTCCCCAGTTACTTGTGTACTCTGAACCAAGGACTAGTTTCCAGCCCATTCTAGGACTTTCTTTTTTTGTTTTTTGGTGGGACTGGGGCTTGAACTCAGGGCTTTCACACTTGCAAAGCAGACACTCTACCACTTGAGCCACACCTCCATTCTGCTGTCTTGCCTCATGTGCAGGTCTAAAATGAAGCAAATTGCCTCCCCCACCCCCAATCACATCACTTCAAAGCTATGTCAGCCAACTGAATCCTGGATAGTCACTGTCAGGAAGGTAGGGGTGGATGCAGAGTGAAGTGGAGCCCATCCTGGTGCTATTGTATGCCCTCAAAAACTCACCCCATGGGGCTGGAGGAGTGGCTCAAGTGGTAGAGCACTTGCCTAGCAAGTGTGAAGCCCTGAGTTCAAACCCCATTGCTGCCAAAAAAAATAAAAAAATAACTCACCCCTGTCTAAGCCAGCCCAGTTACTTAGTTATCAGGGAGCTCCGTTAATGGATGATGTTATCCAACATAAGCAGAAATGGGATTTATATAAGAACTGAGGTGGCCATGGTGGTGCACACCTTAAGTCTAGCTGCTCGGGAGGCAGAGGTAGAATCTTCAGTTCAAGACCAGCCCAGGCAAAAGTATCTTATTTCTTTTATGTGTACTGGGGTTTGAACTCAGGGTCTACACCTTGAGCCACTCCACCAGCCCTATTTGTGAAGGTTTTTTTGAGATAAGGTCTGTTGAACTATTTGCCAGGGCTGGCTTTGAACCTCAATCCTCCTGAACTCTGCCTCCTGAGTAGCTAGGATTATAGGTGTGAGCCACTGGCGCCCGGCTTGGGCAAAGGTATCTTGAAAACAAAATAGAAGGACTGGTGTGTGACTCAAGGCGTAGAGCACTTGCCTAGCAACTTTGAGGGTCCTGGGTTCCATCAGCCCTCAAAAAAAAAAATTGTGTAGACAAGATAAAAGAGTGATTCTTGTTTGCTTCAGGGTTTTGTTTCGGGTTTTTGGTGCTGGGGATAGACCCCAGGGGCTAGCACATTTGAAGCCTGCACACTACCACTGAGCTCCACCCTGTTTGCTTATTTGGTGGCTGTGTTTCAAGGGTGTCCCTGTGTCTGGTGCCCAGCAGTTTGCTGGAGGGTCTAAACTCAGTAGAGCTGTCACACTTGTGGTCACAGTTTATTGTTGAAAAGGCATAGCATAACGGAGGGTCAACCAGGGAAGAGAAGTGTGGGGCAAAGGTCAGGAGACACAAGCAGGAGCCTCTGGTCACTTTCAGGGAGTGCTGCACACTGATAATTTTCCTGGCAATCCTGTGCCCATGGGTACTAACTGTTGTAAACTGGAGCAGCCTGTGGGAGCCGTGGTGGGCAGGGATTTTTTTGGAGACTGGTCATGTAGATAGGCCCATGCCCGCCCTCACAAGTCAGTATTAGACTTTGTGCATGGCCCAAGGCCCCAGGCCAGCCAAGATGTCCCAAGCTTGGGGGTCCTTCCCAGGAGCTGGCAAGGGCCAGACCCTTTTCTACTGCACTGCCAGTGAGGCACCCAGCCTGTGACTTGCCAAGAGGTCTAGGTGGCAGTGGTGGAAATGGTTTTGCTGTGGTACTGCTTTTTTTTTTTTTTTTTGGTGGCAATGGGGTTTGAACTCAGGGCCTCACACGTACTAGCCAGGCGCACTTGAGCCATTCTGCCAGTCCTGTTTTGTGATGGTTATTTTTGAGATAGAGTCTTGGGAACTACTTCCCAGGGCTGTTTTTGAACCTGCAGTCCTTCTGATCTCTGCTTCATGAGTTGCTAGGATTATAGGCGTGAGTCACTGGTGTTCAGCAACACTGCTTTCTGTAAGACTGGCTGATGGCCGCCCATCAACACAGACATCCATAGTCTTTTTGTAAACTTGACTGAGAACTAGGTTTTAGCCCAAGAGTGATAGAACTCTCACCTGGCACAATCCATTTTTCTTCCATCTGCCCTTCCTTGCTCTTCTGATTGACATGTCTCTCCAGGTCCAGGGACCTTGGCCCCGCCCCCTCGGCAGACGCTTCATGACAGGAAGGACTGAAATGTCTCCAGGACTCCTGGTCTTTCCTTGATGTTCTGCGGCCACCGGGTGGGGCAGAGATCGACGTCCCTGGGCTTTGCCTGTGCATGGGAGTGTGCGTATCCCCGGAATCCACCGTTGCTCGCTGCCCCCACCTTTCCCCGCCTCTCCCTGCATTCCCTGTGTCACCCTCCCTGTTGGGCTTCCTTCTGTGAGGGGTCAGGCCATTTGCTGCACCAGAGGCAATGGTTCACATTTGAATAAATGTTGGATGCGTTTAACCTGTGTTAGTTGCAGTGTGTCCTGTCCTACTGAGGCCCCTTCAGTCCCCAGTCCCTTCGCTAATGGGGCCACACTTTACAGTAACTCCAAGGTTATGCCAGAAAGGGAATGGGTGCCACGTGGTATTAATTGTTTGGAGGGAGTGTTGTTGGTTTTCTGAAGCAGGATCCTCTGTCTCTTTCTTCCCAGTGCTGGGATTACTGGTGTGCACCACCATACCCAGCTGTCCACTTGTAATGACATCAGTCAGACTGGATTAGGGCCCACTCTCATGACCTCGTTTAACCCACTTATTTACTTTTTTTTTCTTTTTCTATTTTTAATTTTTGCAGTACTGAGGCTTGAAGTCGGCCTCACGCTTGCTATGCAGTTACTCTACCACTAGAGCCACTCCACCAGCCCCACCCATTTCTGAGGAGACAAGACTAGACCTCTGTTACGAGACAAATCACAGACCCTTCATGGGCAAACAGGTCAACCAAGCCCTGTTTTGCTGAAAATGTTCTTGAATTTCTCTGGTTTTCTTTTTTCTTTTTTTTGGAACTGGGATTGAACTCAGCCTTTTACTTGCTAGGCAGGTGCTCTACCATTTGAGCCACACCCTCAGCTCTTTTTGCTTCGTTTTTTTTTTTTTAACTAGGGTCACACATTTTTCCCTCTTGACTTTTTGCCTGTCTGGCCCCAAACCATGATCCTCTCTATCTCTACTTCTGGAGTGACAGGGATTACAGGTGTGAGCCACAACACCCAGCTTTTCTGTTTTTCCAGTACTAGGGATGGAACCTTGTGCCTCAACCATACTAGGTGAGCATTCTGTCACTCAGCCACATCCCCAGCACTGTTTATGTCATATGTAACAGATCTGGAAGGTTGTTTCCAGGTTGTTCCAGATGGCTGTATGTTATGTTTATATTAGCATTAAAAGTATGAATATATACAGAGTTACAACAGCTGTGAGTCAGGGTTGGGCTGTGGGTGGTTAGCAGGCCAAGGTTGAGGTGTCTCAGGACATTTGTAGAGCTTCCTGGACTACCCTCCAGCGTGAAGTGGGCCCCTGATTCCTGTGCATGAGAAAAACACTAGAGAAAAACAAGGAAGGTTCTAGATGGTGCAAAAGTAGACTGAATATCAGCTAGGCCTGTTATTTCCCCTCTTATCTTTCCCCTTTACACCCCCTTCAACTAGTAGCTATTTGGACTTCCTCACTTCTTCACTTTGGGTTTGACCATGTGACTAGCATTGGCCAATCAAACGAGGAAGAAGTATGGGTGTGTCAGTTGTTAGCTCGTAGAGATCTCAAGTTTCTACTTGTCCTCTGTTTCTGCACCAGAAGGCTACATTCCTGATCACCTGCTGGTCCCAGTGAAGTATGAGAGACACAGGGCTCAGAGCTGCCCCAGCCTGACAGAGCTAACAACCCAACCCACAGCAGAGGTACTTCCCCTGTGAACTATGAACAAGCCCAGGCGTAGCCCAGCCAAGTGAGAGACTGAAGGACAGACCACAGGAGGTCAAGGAGATACTTTTCCTCCCTAGGAAACGCCTGTTTGTACCTGAAAGGCATCTCTGCCTTCAGGCAATGCAAAATAGGCTATAAAACCCACTCCCCACCCTGACCCACAGGATCACTGGTTTCCGGGTCCCCCTGCATTCCCCAATATGCAGTCTTTCTCTTCTCTTTTCTCCAACTAAATTCACTACAAATAAAATCTTTCCAACCTCTGCTGTTAGAGTCTGTCTGTGCTTTCATTCTTAGAGCAGGCTCAAGAACCCTGAGCACCTGAAATTCCTGCTTCTGTCATCCATGCATCATATTTGGCGATGCACAAAGGGACCAGCCGTCACCTGAGGTCAGTATAGGTTGTGCCAAACTGGGAAAGACTGCCTAGGAATGTGACTGTGAGCATCCGGCACTCTGGTGAAGTCTATTTTCCAGGAGAGACTCCCCACCATGGCCAGCTATGGTGGAACTCTCAGGTCGACCTTTTCTCTCTCTCTCTCTCTCTCTGTCTTAAGGAGGGTTTCTTCCTTGGGAAACTGAGGAAAAGCTCTGGGCCTACTACAGCTGTAGAGCAGGCAATCTGAGGAAACTCAGAGGCCAGGCAGGGATTTATACTGCACTGCCAATGCTATGTGTGTGGAACCCAACTTCAGTGCACCAAGGCTTTTTCTTTTTTCCTCTCCTCAAACACTCTCTTTCAAGATCTGACCAGCTTAAGGAGAGGTCCAAAAACAGCCGGTGGAAAGGAAAGTTTGTCTTCAAGCCACAAAAGGTTCTGGCCTGGCACTCCCCAGTGTCACCCAAAGGCTGAAGATGCAACTTTCTGACCCTCCCAGAGGCCCCAAAGGCGGCTAAGTTTCGGCCCTCTCCAGCCATGTCTGCGGCAAACAGACAATCAGATCTCTTACGCTTCCTTCATGGTTTCCGTGGCCAGAGAGTGGAGGTCACCTCTTGCTTCCAGTGCTCCAGTACTGCCTTTGGGCAGGATCGACCTGGACAGCAGGAATGGTCAATAATCCCTCATGCCTTGAGCCTGGAAACTCTCTTTTTTGCCAACCCTCAGCCTCTCCTTCCCCTTTCCCAAGCAGTTCAGGATGAGTGTCCGCCTCCCTGCTTTTGCTCTAATAGCAGTGAGTTTCTTTCTTTAGGGAGTTTGGGAAAAATCCTTACAGGCACCAGAAAGTGCTAGTCTCCAATTTAGGCTGAACTGTTTTTGTCAAGCATCAGGTTAACTGGTTAAACAGGTTCTGCAGCCTGCCCTCAGGGAAAGAAAAAAAAGTTAAAAGGCAAAAACCTCAGGTCTCCATTTTTTGCCCCTTACTGGAGCAAAAGCCTCCAGATGCTCTCGCTGTCTTTTTGTAAAAAGCATATATGCCTCACAGAATATATAGGGGGACAAAAGTCTACTTCATCAACAGTCCCCATCCATGCCTCTACAGGGGTCCTCCTTCTGGCCATGCAAGCCCTCTTGGTTACTTTGATAGAGTTATTTTTTTAATTACAAGCGTTCAGCTGGTAGAAGAGAACTAGGCCTACCTGGGTTGCAGGGCAAACAAGCAAGTCAAAGTAGATGAGAGATTGGTCAAAGATCATCTCAGGAGGGTGGGTGCAACTGAGATAGCTATCTGTAAATCCTCCATGGCTTTACCCACAAGCGGCAGTGGAAGGAGCAAGGAAGAGCAGGACGCCCTCTCCCACTAGAGTTTCTCCTCATCTAGGAACACTTAGATAAAAGGAGAAACCTCTGTTAAGGTGACCAATTTTCCCCTGCTTCCCTTTTTAGATGGGAAATCAAGCCTCAAGGATCCAGGAAGGATCCCCCCTTGCCTGCTTATTAAAACATTGCAAAGATCTTGATCCAGAAAGTCTTCAGCAAAAGTTTTACCGCACCCAGTCCTGGCCACAGTATCCTCTGGGAGATGAGGAAAGATGGCCAGAAGGAGGGAGCATTAATTATAATACCATTCTTCAATTAGGTATGTTCTGTAAAAAGGACAGAAAGTGGACCAAAGTTCCATATGTTCAACTGTTCTTTTTCCTAAGAGACCACCCAGAATGGCTAAACAAATGCAGGCTAGATACCCAGACCATGGTAACCCTTTGTAAAAAGCCCCCAAACTCCCTTGAACCAAAAAACCCACCTAATGCTCCCTCAGCTCCCCCTCTCCCCCCTTACCCAGCTACCTCACACACTGGATGCTGTCCCACAGGACTGTACCCCCTCCAGTTAATTCCTGGAGGGGACAGAGCTCATGTTCCTTTTGGAGTGAGTGAACTTAAAGAAATAAAAAAGGGTTTAGGAAATTACACAGAAAACCCAGATCAGTACATCCAGGCATTTAGAGAAGTCAGCCAAAACTTTGAACTGAGCTGGAAAGATGTAATGCTATTGCTGTCTCAGACCCTCACTTCTCTAGAGAAACAGCGGGTTCTAGATCAGGCAGCTGCAGCTGGAGACAATTATCACTTAGATAAAAGCGGCTCTACTACAGCCCTGTCTCAGACTGGGCCCTCACAGGAGGAGGAGGAGGAGGGAGAAGAAAGACAAAGACATTAGATACCTAAAAGGGAACCTCAATTCCCAATTCCAACAGGAGATCAGGCAGTGCCTAGGTATGACCCTAAGTGGGACCCTGAAAATGACAAGGATGGTCCATGTAGCCACATCTGTATACTATAACAGGGACTTAGAAAAAGAAAAGAAGGACCTGGAAAAGGAAAAGAGAAGGATAAGTGGCAAGGAGGCTCTGATCACAGCACTCAGAGAGGCTCCCCTGAGGCAAAGTCCAAACCCGAGGACATGCTTTCAATGTGGACAGGCAGGCCATCTTAGGAGCAAGTGCCCCTGGAGAAAGCTACCTCCAAGACCCTGCCCCATTTGTCGGGGAAAACATTGAAAGGCACACTGTCCCCGGTTCCCCTGGGAACCGAGGCCAGAGGCTTCCACCCAATGACGGGTCCCGGGGCCTCCCATACAGGCTCCTGTGACCACCATAAAAGCAGAGGAGCCCCGGGTTAAGCACAGGTCAACCTCCTTATCAATACTGGAGCCAGCATCTCAGCTATTCCTTTCTCTCCCCAACCCAGGTCCTCCAAGAAAATTACTGTTCCTGTCATTCTTTTTTAATTGTCCCAGAGACCCCTGCTTCTCTGCTAGGGCAAGACCTTCTATCTAAATTGGGGTACAGCTACTTTTACCCCCAGAAGAGTACTTTTGCTTGCCCTTAATAGAGGAACAAGTAGACCCCACAGTGTGGACGGATGGACACACTGTGGGACAGGCACAAACAGCTGCCCCAGTCCTAATTCATCTCAAGGACCCCTCTTGGTTTCCCCATCAAAAACAATATCCTTTAAAGCCAGAAGTTAAGGAGGGGCTAATTCCCATAATCAAAGACTTAAAGAGACAGGGACAGCTAATAGTATGCTCCAGCCCATATAATACTCCTATTCTCGGTGTCAGGAAGGGACCTAACAAATGGAGGCTAGTCCAGGATCTCCGCCTGATCAATGAAGCAGTAGTGGCTCTCCACCCTGTAGTTCCAAATCCCTATATGCTTTTAGCCCAAATACCTCCAGGTACCGCTTACTACTCTGTCCTGGATTTAAAAGGTTCCTTCTTTTGCATTCTCTTACACCCTAAAGGTCAACCTATCTTTGCCTTGAGGACCCAACAAGAAAGTCTGGACAGGTCACTTGGACTGTCCTCCCCCAGGGATTCAGAGACAGCCCCCACCTCTTTGGGTTAGCTCTAACCCAAGACCTGGCAGAGTGGCAATATCCACAAGCTACTCTGCTACAATATGTAGATGACCTCCTGCTCTGTGGACCAAATGAGCCTGTCATTTCACGAGCCACTAAGTCCTTACTAAACTTAGCAGACAGAGATTATAAAATCTCTAAAGAAAAAGCCCAATTGTGTCAGTCTAGGGTTACATATTTAGGTCTTGTCCTGGAGAAAGAAATGAGGTCTCTAGGAGAAGACAGGATCCGTCCAATCCTGACATTTCCTCTACTTAAAACTCTAAAGCAATTGAGGGCCTTTCTAGGGATCACAGGATACTGTAGAATTTGGATCCTGGGATATGCAGACCCAGCCAGGCCCTTATAGCAAATCCTTAAGGAGGCACAGAAGGATCCCCAGCCCTTTATTGAATGGGATGACAAGTCAGAAACTGCATTCCACAGGTTAAAGAAGGCTCTTATGACAGCTTCCGCCCTGGGTCTCCCAGTACAAGACAAGTTTCAATTTTGTGTCTATGAAAAGGGAGGACTGGCCTTGGGTGTGGTGACTCAGCTCCGGGGCCTCACTCCCCAGCCAGTAGGCTACTTAAGCAAAGAGTTAGATCAGGTAGCCAAGGGATGGCCAGGATGCCTCAGAGCAATGGCTGCAGTAAGCCTTCTAGTGCTTGAAGCTCAGAAACTTATCCTAAACCGCCCCCTAATGGTTTATACCCCACACAACCTAGGGGGAATTTTAAACTCAAAAGGAGAACTTTGGCTATCTGACAGCCTCTACTTAAATACCAGGCCCAGCTTCTGGGAGGGACAGAAATAATTTTAAGGACCTGTCAGAGCCTAAATCCTGCATCCCTTCTACCAGAGGCAGAGGGAAATCTGAGCACTCGTGAGGAGGAGGTACTTATGGAAAATTATGCTGCCCGACCTGACTTAATTGATCGGCCCTTAAAAAACCCAGATCTAGAATTATACACTGATGGCAGTGCCTTTGTCAAGCATGGTGTCAGACATGCAGGGTTTGCAGTTGTGACAGAATTTGGCATCCTCAAGTCAGGTCCTCTTCCTCCTAATACAAGTGCTCAATTGGCAGAATTAGTGGCCCTAACAGAAGCCCTAAGACTGTCAAAAGAACAGAGAGTCAACATCTATACAGATTCTAAGTATGCCTTCCTGATCCTGCATGCTCATGCAGCCATCTAAAAGAAAAGAAGAATTCTAACTACAATAGGAACAGCTTCCCATAGGGATAAAAGGGAGGTTACTCTAATAGTTTTAGGGATAACAGTGTTAGTTGCAGCCCTTGCTGGAATCACTTATGGGGGGATTGCCAATCATGTAATTGCAAAAAACCTAACCAAAGTGGTAGAGGACACCTCTGACCAGGTAGGCCTTGCCATTAAGGACATGCAAAGGTCTTTGTGGTCCCTTGCCTCTATGGTCATGGACCACTGCCTGGCCCTAGATTTTCTTTTGGCCAAACAAGGGGGGTATGTGCCATTGCCAATACCTCCTGTTGCACATCTACGAACACTTCAGGCATTGTAGAGGACGTGCAGATCACATTCTCCAACAGGCTAAGTGGCTCCGGGAGCAATCTCTTGAAACTCAGGTTTCTACTCAGGTACAGGAACAAATAAAATCCTGGCTTCCCTCCAGGACTTGGTTCCTACCCTTTTTGGGGCCTACAGTTGCCATTATTCTCTTGCTTGTGTTTGGGCCTTGCATTTTAAACTTACTTCTCAAGTTCGTTTCTTCTCGCCTAGAATCCATCAAACAACCAATGCCTCTGATGGAGATGAAAACGACCTACTACCGCAGTCCCCTTGACAACCCCTCTCATGGCCAGCCCTGATGCTGTGGGCCCCTTCATCGCCCCATCAGCAGGAAACAGTTTCTGAACAGACTCAGCCCCTATTCCTAACAGCAGTTAGAGCGACCACTGAGAAGGGGGAATGAAGGACTGAAGGACAGACCACAGGAGGTCAAGGAGACACTTCTCCTCCCTAGGAAATGCCTGTTTGCATCTGAAAGGCATCTCCACCCTCAGGCAATGCAAAAATAGGCTATAAAACCCCACTCCCCACCCAGACCCATGGAATCACCAATTTCCGGGTCCCCCTGCATTCCCCAATATGCAGTCTTTCTCTTCTCTTTTCTCCAACTAAATTCACTACAAATAAAATCTTTCCAACCTCTGCTGTTAGAGTCTGTCTGTGCTTTCATTCTTAGAGCAGGCTCAAGAACCCTGAGCACCTGAAATTCCTGCGGGTGTCATCTGTGCATCACAAGAATGTAATAGATCAAAATGATAGATGAAAACAGTCAAGCCGGGCATGGTGGTGCATGCCTATAATTCCAGCGCTTGGGAAGCTGAGGCAGAACAATTGTGAGTTTGAGGCTAGCCTGGGCTACATAAGAAGACCCTGTCTCTTTGATCGTTTTTTGGTTCATAAGCATGATGATTGGGTATTCACGCCTTTGCGTGACATGTGCCACCCTCAAACCTTGTTACGATGTGGGCACATTACAAACCTTCTGACGTGAAAAAAGAAAAAGAAAAAAAAATCAAACCAACTAAAACCAAGCCAAACCAAAAAATCAATCCCTAGCTAGGCATGGTGGCTCATACCTGTAATCCTGGCTACTTGGGAGGTGTAGATAGGTGGATCAAGAAGCAAACTAAAAGCTGAAAAACAAGGTAAAAAACAAAATGATTGAGGGGGTAGCTCAAGTGGTAGAGCACCTGCCCAGGAAGTGTCAGGCCCTGAGTTCAAACCCCAATGCCACACACACACCAAAAAAACCCCTCAAATAACAAAAACCAACCCCCAGCCATGATAATACATTGTTGTAAGCCTGTGAATTTAGGGATGGTTTGTTAGACAGCAGTACTGACAGTGCAACAGGGGCTGGAGTCTTAGAATGGGAAGTATGGATCTCATTCAGAGGGTTTAGCATTTAACATAGGGATGAGGAATGGCTTAAATTTGATTAGGCTCTTCCAGAAAGTTCCCATAAGGATCCTCCAAAAGTCAATAAGGTTGTTCAAAATCCACCAGAAGATTTATAAAGCCCCCTCGAGGCAGGAGGAAGATGCTACTTTTTTGTTTTGTTTTTGGTTTACTAGGGTTTGAAATTAGGGTCTGTGCTTACTAGGCAGAACTCCAGCCTAATGTCACTGTTTTTGCTTTGATAGTTTTCATCCCATTGTGGGGGACAAACCAGATACACTGGGAGTACTAACAATCCTGTCAGAAGAACTCTGGAAAATGTTTCAGTACATCAGTCATGACTAATTGGGCCTCATTTCTCTCCAATGATTGAGCTTTCTTTTGGAGGTACTGGGGTTTGAACTCAGGGCTTCATGCTTGCAAAGCGGGTGCTTGAACCACACCTCCAGTCCTCTGCCTCCATTTTTGTATCCGTCTCTGTTCTAAGCTCTTCTCTCTGAAGTCACTTTGCAGTTACTTTGGGTTCCATGAAGGACAGGACTGAGTGACAGTGCCTTTATGACTATGCCTAAGGAACAGCAGAGACTTTCAGGACAGACACCCCCAGTGAGAACCAGCAGGACGGATCCCCCGCCAGTGAGAACCATTACCTATAATGACGAGGCTGCACCCTGGAGCAGGAGTAATCATGTTTTTGGAACCAGATTGCTCCCCTAAGTGATGACAGCAATGACAACTTCTGTAGAACACTTGAAGAACAAGGCCACCGGCTACTGGGGCACACTGTGACTGGGACTGGTTCCCTATGTGCACCTTTTGTCCCCTGCCCTAATTCTTTGTCTATTTAAAGCTAAGGCTCACGTCTGTACCCCAAAGATGGCTGAAGATGGGGTGAGAGCTTACTTTGTTTCTTCCCCTGGTGTGTCCTGGGCCATGCAATAAACCTCCTCTCTGTCCTTCACCCTGTCTCTTTATTTGGCACATAGGGGTAGTGGCCAGACATGGCATGTGGAATTCTAGGAATTTGGGCCTGGTGCCTAAAACTCTGTTTTCATTTTCACTGCCCTAAAAATCCTGTGTTCTGTCTGGTCATGTCTCCTTTCTCCCAGCTAACCCTGGACAACCACTGTATTTTTGTTCGTTTATTCTATTTTATTTTTTTTTGCAGTACTGAAGTTTGAACTCAGGGTCTTCATCTTGAGCCACTCCACCAGCCCTTTTTTGTGATGAGTTTTTTCAAGATAGGGTCTCATGAACTATTTGCCTGGGCTGGCTTTGAACCTGGATCCTCCTGATCTCTGCCTCCCGAGTAGCTAGGATTTCAGGTGTGAGCCCCCAGTGCCCGGCTATTTTTGTTTTTTTAAAACAGAGTCTCCCTACGTAGCTCAAGCTAGCCTGGAACTCAAAATCCTCCTGCCTCGATCACCCTGGTGCTGGGATTACAGATATACACCTACTCATTTGGCCATTTTCAGAATATTAAGTTGGAGCCTCAATATCTTTCTGTGGTCTCAGTGGCAGAACGCTTACCCAGGGTGCTCGAGGCTCTGGGTTCAATTCCCAGCACCACAAATAAACACAACAACAACAAAGGAAACTCCTGTGCCTCTGCCCCCTGCTGTCCCTCCTGTTCTCCTCAGTGTGTCTCTGGATCGTTTGGTACCAGGGTCTGTCAGATCTGATAAGCAGGAGGGACTTTGCTGTATCCATGCTGTCTGTCCCCTCCCTTCTCCTAGTAGCTGATCACATGGCCGTCCCCCATCAGATCTAATTCTGTTCTGCTCTGCCCAGGCCAGCCTGGCCTAAGAGGATTGGAGCATTTGTCAGATGAGACCAGGACAGGGTCAGAGAACCAGCTGTGGGGGGAGGCAGGGGCCAGGACGGCCACAAGGGGGCGGCAGAGGGTCAGCAGGAGGGAGGGACCCCCTAGGGAAAGAGGGCTGTGCCTCCCCTGCCTGGGAGGGGGTGCGGAGTTTGCGGGGCCTGGCCTCAGCATCGCACTTAAAATACAAGGTGTAGTCAAGAAGATGTGAGGAAGACAGGCACGGAGGAACTGGGCGACAGGAGGAGCGCGGTCTGCAGTTTGAAGCAGTGCTGTGTTAGTTGTGTGTACAAAACTCACCACTTCACAAACCTGTCGCACGCAGAGTTTTTTTTTTTCTTTTGAGGCTAATAAAAATCCTTTATTTCTCTAATGTGTTTTTGCTTGTACAATCACATGTGCAGCGGTTAGAAATAAATTCTCCTACTCAAAATTTTAAACCTCTTTAATTTAAAAATCTTCCTTCCCCCCTTATTTCTTCTTCTCTTTCTCTCCTCCCTTTCTGGATAGGGTCTGGTTATGTAGCACAGGCTGGCCTTGAACTCTGGATCCTCCTGCCTCTGCCTCACTAGTGCTGGGATTACAGGTATGCACCACCACACCCAGTTTGGATTTTATTTTCAAAGAATTGACTTTAGATTTTCAAAACATTAGAGAGGTGGCACAGAGGTCCCAAATATTCCTCACTCCAACAGTTCTGCTAGTTACTAGTTATTAGTGTGGGTCACTTATTACAATTAATGAACCAATATGGACCTATTTTTATTTACAAGTCCACACTACACAGATTTTTTGGTTTTTAGTTAATGTCCTTTTCCTGGTCTCAGAGTCCATCCAGTACACCTTTCATTCTGTTAGTGTCTGTTTCTCCTTAGGATGCTCTTGAGTGGCAGTTTCACAGGCTTTCCTCATTTTTGGTGATCTTGACAGTTTTGAATATTGGTCAGGCAATTGGTTGTAGGATTCCCTGGTGTTTGTTTTGTTTTGTGGTACTGGGGTTTGCACTCAGGACCTACAATTTAAGCCACTCCACCAGACCTTTTTGTGATGGTTTTTTTTTTTTTTTTCAAGATAGGGTCTCCTGAACTATTTTCCTGGGCTGGCTTCGAACTATGATCCTCCTGATCTCTGCCTCCTGCGTAGCTAGGATTACAGATTTGAGTACCGGCAGGCACCTGGTGCCCCTGGTGCTTTTTCCTTACCTCAGGGTTTTGAGGATTAAGATCTTGAGGCATGGTATTGTTCCCTTGCTATCTTATCAGCAATATCCATTTGATCAGCCAGATCAAGTAGTTTTTGTTGGGTTCCTCTACTATATAGGTTTTTTTTTTTTTTTTAAATTTTTAGTGAGCTGTACTGAGACTTGAACTCAGGGCTTTGTACATGCAAGACAGGTGCTCTACTGCTTGGCCATTTTTGCTTTAGTTATTTTTGGAATAGGGTCCTGAGTTTATGCCCAGGCCACCATAAACTCCTATTTATGGAGTAGTTGGGATGACAGGTATGTACCACCAAGACCAGATTTTTGTTAGTTGAGATGGGGTCTCTTGAACTTTGCCTGAGCTAGTCTTGAACTATGCTGTTCTAGATCCCCACCTCTCAAGTGGTTAGGATTACAGGCATGAGCCATAGCACCTGGCTTTTGTTTCTCATGACAGGTTCTCACTATGTGACCCAGGCTGGTCTTGTACCCTTAATCATCTTACCTTTGCCTGGGATTACAGCCGTGTACCACTCTGCCCAGCTTAAGTTGCTCTTTTCCTTCCTTTCCATACTGTACATTTTGGAAGGAAGAGGTTTTGTTCAGAATGTTATATGCTTTAATCCCTACTTTATGACTATGATCACTGAGGCCCAGAGAGGTGTAGTAACTTGCACCAGGTCCCACGGAATCCAGTGCAGCTCTGCATGACTACATGACAGAAGCAGTGTGAAAAAGGAAGAGCAAAGGGAGGAAGGATGGAGAAAAAAATATGAGACAGGAGGACAAGAAGGGGTGCAGCAGGCGCAGGGACAGAGACACTGAGACCCTTCTTATTTTGCACTGCTGGGATGGAACCCAGCACTCTATCACTGAATTCCACCCTAGCCCATGATTGATTTTCTATCCTGGGACATTGTACAATTCATTATTTCTGGTAGTTCTTGTGTCTGTGTATTATTTCTTAGGATTTTTCTTGTTTTATTTTATCCAAGATAAAGATAACCTCCCTTTCAAATATTAAAAAAAAAACTTGGTGGGTGTGGTGGAGCATTCCTGTAATCCCAGCACTTGAGAGGTTGAAGCAACATCGCCAGTTCCAAGCCAGTCTAAGCTACATAGTGAGACCCTGTCCCTCACTCCCCCCCCCAAAAAAAGGTGAAAGCACTTGCACGTCAAGAGATTGCAATTTCCAAAAGCAAGTGAACCACATGTGTGGTGCAAACCCATAATCCTAGGAGGTAGAGACAGGAGGATCTCAAGTTCGAGGCTAGCCTGGGATGCACAGTGAGACCTTGTACAGTACAAAAAAACCAAAAAACTTCCCGGCTGGTGGAGTAACTCAAGTGGTAGAGCACCTGCCTTGCAAGTGTGAGGCCCCGAGTTCAAACCCCAATCCCACAAATAAACCAAACCAAACCAAATAAAAAACCCACAAAATAAAAAACCCCCCACAACACAGTAAGACTGCTCACTTACTCAACACTTCCTATAAACCAGGCTGTGTTGAGCACATAAAAGGCATGGATATCACTGGAAGGCAGCCCCCACTCAGCAGCAGTGTTTATGGAACCCCCTAGAGGCAAAGGATTAAGGGCTGTGAGTCTGAAGCGATCTTTAGATTATTAGTGCGTAGAACTCCCCTGCCACCACGACAGTGACAGACTGCCAGGGTAAGGGGAATTTTGCCTGTTCGGGTTTTGAGAACAGTTAAACTCCTGTACCTCAGTTTCCCCACATTCCTCAAGTGTCCTTTGGAGTCCCAATGTTTTTCTGTGTACTCCCTACCCATCTTTGCTAAGCAGAAAATTTTTTCTGCTAGCCTGTCCTCGTCAACCTCCAGCCACAGCCTGTCACATGTCCCTCCAAATCCTCACTAATTCTCCCTGTGTTTTGCTGAGGTTGGCCTGGCCTAAGAGGATTGGAGCATTTGCTAAATGGGACCAGGACAGGGTCAGACAAGCAGCTGTGGGGAGAGCAGGGGTCAGGATGGCCACAAGAGGGGAAGAGTAAGGGAGAGGACAGGGCAGAAGAGAATGGCAGTGTGCTTATTGGGGCAGGGAGATAGAGACCATGGACCCAAAATAGACTAGACACAGACCCACCCATTCATGGACCCTTGATTTGTGACAAATCACAAGCTTCAATTAACTGACATTTGGAAATCCACTGAAAACAAAAACAAAAACAAAAACCCTACCTCACACCATAGAGGTCAGTATGCCTGAGTGCTAGTGGTTCATGGCCTGGGAAACAGTTCGAGACCCCATCTCCAAAGAAGCAGAGCAAAATGGACTGGAGGTGTGGCTCAAGGGGTAGGGTGCCGGCTTTGCAGGTGTGGAGCTCCAAACTCCAGTTCCACTAAAAAAAAAACCGTATCCAGGCCTGTAACCTAGCCACTCAGAAGGCAGAGATGAGGATCAGTGTTTGAAGCCAGCCTGGGCAAATAGATCTGACACTTTCTCAAAAACACCCAACACATAAAACAGGGCTGGCAGAGTGACTCAAGCAGTAAGAGCACCTGTCTAGCAAGTGTGCGGCTGAGTTCAAATCACAGTACCAAAAAAAAGAAAAACCTGAATATGACAGGTAAAATTAAAGATTATGGAATACTAATAAAGACAAATACAAGTAGGAAAATGAGGCATTTTAATGGTCATAAAGGAATTCAAATTAATGAAAATGATAAGACATGAGGATTTCTAACGTTTAACAGAGATCGATCAACCTGCCAAACATCAGCAAAGTGAATATGAAAACCAGGACAGGAAAAGCTGAGGTTAAAACCTCCCTCAGTCCCAGGTGTGGGTGGGTAAGAGTTGGCAGGGCCCCTAGAGTGGGTGAGCACCAACCACTGAAGGAGCGCCCCAGAAATGCTCTGGGTCATTTACTACTGAGCCTGCGTAAGACCTTGGGTTCCCTCCCAAAAAGAAAAAAACTGAAAGATTTGCAAGAAATGCTTTAGTGCACACCATGAGGACTGTGCAGCAGGTCACTGATCATTAATTTCCCGGGGGCTGTGCCACCACGGGACCTGCAGGAGCCCCATAGATTCAGAACTGTCCTGGGCCTGATTCACCCTCAGTCTGCCGTGCTACCTCCCTCTTGGCACTCAGATGGGGAAGGAGAGACAGTGAGTTTCTGGAAGGCCTCTATGGCTGAGGGGAGCTCCCTGGACCTCGCAGAGTCTGACCAGAAATCAGGGTCAGACTCCAGGCTGTGGCAGAAGCTGCCCCCCCAGGGCTGGGGTGGAGGGAAGCTGCCCGGACTGAAAGGAGCGGTGCTCCTGCGATCACGTCGCCTCAAAATGCTGGTAGTAGTGGGGAACCAGAAGGGTGAATTTTTCTGCCTTTGGTACTTTATTAGTAGTGGTCGTTGGAGTCTTTGTCCTCGTCGCTGGAACTCCAGACAAGGGTTTACAGCCCTCCGCATTTGGAACCACACCTACGTGTACAAAGGGGCAGGTACATGCCTCTGTCCCAGGTGTGAGGCTGCGGGCTGGAGGCCAGACCTCCTGCCTCCCCCTCTACCCGGGTCCCAATGAGAGGCCCTCGGGGCTCTGGAGGCCAAGGAAGGGAGCAGAAGGGTACAGAGCCTGACACCCAGGAATCCGGGGACTATGGAGGGGTCTGCTGCATGGCCCTCTGGTTTACAGGGGTGCTGAGGTTCGGGGCCCCAGGAGAGACTCCACTAGATGTTCACAGTGTGAGCTGATTGTGTTCTGTTTGGTCAGCACAGGACTGAAGTGAGGACCCAAGGAAGTCCAGGGGCCCTGTGGGCTCAGCAGGCCCTACCCCCTTCTGTTGCTCAGGACTGGGGAGGGGCAGGGAGGAGGTTCTGACCTGTACATCGTACTCTTTCAGGTTGAGCCTGGTCGCCAGGGTCATCAGAGTGTTGTAGTCAGGGTACCCATCCATCTTGAAGTGCTTCTCCAGCTCCAGATGTTGCTCCCTGCTGAAGATGCTGACAGAGGTAGCCTGGGGCATTGGTAGATCTGGGAGAGGGAGAATTAACAATCTGCCTCCTTCCCTGGGCCAAGCCCTTCATTTCCCAGTAGGTTCAGCCTGCAGGGTAGAAAGGAGAAACAGCAGCCTCACGTCCCACCCCTCTATGGGCCTCAGTGTCCACATCCTTGAAATGGGCCTGAAAGCCTGACCCTGGTGGCTCACGCCTGTAATCCTAGCTACTCAGAAGACAGTGATCAGGAGGATCGAGGTTGGAAGACAGTCAGGGCAAATAGTTCTTGAGACACTATCTTGAAAAAACCCGTCACAAAAAACGGCTGGTGGCTGATGGTGTGGGCCCCGAGTTCAAACCCCAGAATGGCGGGGTGGGGAGCAGTGGGGGACAGGACACCAACTAAATAAAAAAAAAAAAAGACAAAAGACTAGGGGTGCAGTTCAAGTGATAAAATGCCTGCTTTGCAAGCCTTGAGTTCAAACCCCAGTCCTACCAAAAAAAAGCAAGAAAAAGAAACGGGCCTGAAGACAGCTCTTGTATTATTTCAAGTTCTCAGCCCAGGGGAGCAGGCTTCTCACCCCACAGATCCAGGCTGCTGTTTCAGGTTTGCTCTCTCATCCCCTTCACTTCCCCACCCAGTTCTGAGGGGACCCTGACATTGCAAGGGCCTTTTTCCTCTGTTCCATATCCTATTTTGCAACCTAAACCCCACAAGGTCCTCCTGACTTTGCAGGGCAGGAAGCATCCTGGACGAGGTTCCTCCTCTACATCCAGGTCGGCTTTCCCCAGCCTCCAGTCACAGGATCACATCCCAGCCCCTCTGCGCCCCCACAGCCCGGGCTCACCGGGAAAGTCACTATGCTCCTGCATTCCGCCACCTGCTTTGCTCTTGTCCACGAGATTTTGAGATTCTATTTCCAGGACCTAAGATTTAACCACCCTGCAGGGACCCTCCCTGACCCACCCCACCCTGCAGCCCCACCCTATGGAGGAATTTCTGTGATTGGTTAATTCCCTACTATTGATCTACACCTTTTGTTCTGGGAGCTGAGAAACCTTGGGGGCCCAGCCAGCCTGGGGGCTCCAGCCCAGAGGAAGGTGAGGCTTTGCATGGGGTCCCCATCTCAGGAATGCACCCAAAGCCAGACAGCCCTATACCATCCTCATTTCTTGTCCCCAGTGCCAGGAGCCCCTCTTCTCCAATGCCAGGCAATTTGCCCACCTCTTCCACCTCCCTGGCTGCCCCCCTGTCCCTCCAGCATCCATCCTGCTTGGAGGAGCCAGCTGCCTCTTTCCTGGTCCCTCAAGGACACCCTGGCTCCAACTGCCCTTTCTCAACTTGTCTTCCAGGTTGCTGGACACGGGGAAGGCTCAGTACACACTGGCCTGACAGTGGCTTGGTTCTTTTCTGGATTTGCTCTCAGGCTAAAGTCTAATGGGCTCAGGAGACAGCTGCTCTTTGTCCTCATGAAGGAACAAGCCAGCTTCTGATTTACATGTGGGACCCCTGAGTTTGGTTCACTTGAGTCTAGCCACTCTGAACTGTATCTCCTCTGTCAAGCACCAGACTGACCATCAGCTTGTGGTCTTGGGTTTGCAGAATGACAAGAGTTCACAGTCCTGGGATGCATTTGATCAAAGTATGTTATAAAGCCAGGTGCTGGTGGCTCACTTGTAAATCCTAGCTATTTGAGATTGGGAGGATAGTGGTTCGAGGCCAACCCAGGCAAATAGTTCATGAGACCCCCCCATCTCCAAAATAACCAGAGCAAAATGGACTGGAGTTGTGGCTCAAGCAGTAGAGCACCTGCTTTGCAAGAGAGGCCACCATTGCCCGGGAGGCAATGTACCACTAGTGAGCCACCTCAACTGCTGTTTTGCAGGGAGTTGTCCCTCAAGAGTGACAGCTTTGGGACCATGCTCTGATTTCTTTAAGTGCAAATAGCAGTATGTTCAGAAAGCAAGGAAAGAGAAAGAAATTCCTATTGCAGGTCTGGAGCACATGGTCCATGGACAAGGCCTCAAAGCTGTTTTTGACCTTGCCCTTCACCTTGACAACGGATTTCTCTTATCAGGAGATCCTTGTGTCCTTAATATGCAAATCAAAGTCCTCATTCAGAACACTGAACTGTGTCACCTGAGGCTGTGAAGATAGTGTGGGATTGAGTGAGTTCAGGAGGAAAGGGGTTCTTCCCTTTTTGTAGATTTTTGTTTGCACTGCTGGGGGGTGGAAACTAGGCCTTGTGCATTGCAGGCAAACAGCCCACCACGGAGCTGCTACACCCCCAGTCCTCTCTCTTTTTTTTTTCTGGTGGGACTGGGGTTTGAACTCAGCCCCCCGCTCCCCCCCTTGTAAAGCCGGTGTTCTACCATTTGAGCCATACCTCCAGTCCATTTTGCTTTGGTTATTCTGAAAATGGGGTCTCGTGAACTATTTGTCCAGGCTGGCCTTGAACGTCCATCCTCTTGATCTCAACCTCCCAAGTAGCTAGGATGGCAGGTGTAAGCCACGACTGACTGGCTCTTTTTATTTTTTTGCAGTACTGGAAGTTGAACTCAGGGCCTCCTGCTTGCAGGCGCTCTACCACTTGAGCCACTCCCCAGTGCATGGCTACTTGCATTCTTGAGAAATCTTTTATCCTCATTTCCAGTTTGTGCTTGCAAGTTTCCCTGCAGGTTAAAATTTCCAAAATTAATACAGGGTGCTTTCCTGGTCACTGTCAGGAGCTGTACAAAGTGTGAGTCACCCCAGGAGCACGTGTCCAGCTGAGGTGGGAAAAGTTTTGCTTTCTTAAATGATAAACACTTTTTAAAAAAAAAATTGTTTTTTGATTTTGGGGATTTGAGTTCCACTTTTTTTTATTTGTGCTGTTTCAAATATATGGCTACATATATATATGGGTATATGTGTATATATATATGTGTGTGTGTGTGTGTTATCCTTTTAACTATTTGTAAGTACACAATTCAGTGACATCAAACGCAGTCACATTATTGTGAAGCTATCATTGCTATCATTCCTAAAACATTTTCACCATTTCTTAAAACTGTGTCAAGGGAAAATAAATCAAAATGGAGTAGCTATGGTTTGGGCTGCTTAAAATGGAGTCCAGTTGGACGTGGTGGCTCGTACCTGTAATTCCAGATCTCTGGAGGCTGAGGTGGGAGGATGGTGAACTTCAGGTTAGATTGGGCTATATGGTGAGACACCATCTCAAAAAAACAAAACCAGGTTGGACACCTGTGGCTTACACCTGTAATCCTAGCAGAGATCAGGAGGATCGTGGTTTGAAGTCAGCCTGGGCAGGTGATTCTCATGACCCTGTCTCAAAAAGTCCCAACACAGAAAAGGGCTGGTAGAGTGGTTCAAGTGGGTAGAGCACCTGCCTAGCAGGCCTGAGGCCCTGAGTTCAAACCCCAGTGCCCCTAAAAACAATAAAATGTCTGGAGGGGCCCTTGTTAATCAGATCTCAGCCAGATGGGGATCCACTTTTGGAGCACTGTTAACCTCTGCTGACCTTCAATACAAAAACTACTCAGAGGCTGAGACCAACCCAATCCCTCAGGCAAGGGCTGGGCTACCTTAATTTCTGCCTAACAAGTGATGTCTCTTCCAACCCCCTTGAGGCTTAAAGCTGCAAATACACATTTAGTAAAGTCTTTTGGGGTGGAGTAGGGAAAGGTGGGTGCTGGAACTCAAGACCTTGCACATGCTAGGCAAAAGCTCTACCACTGAGCTTCACCCCCAACCTCTACAAAGTGGTTTTTTTTTTTTGGTGGGACTGGGGTTTGAACCCGGGGCTTCATGCTCACAAAGCAGGCGCTCTACCACTTGCCCCACACCTCCAGTCCATTTTGCTCTGCATTTTTGGAGATGGGGTTGTAGCTGGGAGGAGAACCAGAAAAGAAGCAAGCAAGTCTGTGTGTTCTGATAATGTAGCAGGGGGAAGGGATGGCATAGCAGGGAGATAAAACTTAAAAGATCTGAACGTGAATAAGGTCACTTAGCACTGAGAAAAAGCTAGCCAATGAAATAGTATGTAATCATATAGGTGTTGCTTCTTGCTTCTGTAACTTGATTACAAGACTATATAAGACAAGACCACTCAGCTCTCGGGGCTCAGCCTTTGGACACAAGTCTACTGAGGCATGCTAATAAACATAACTTCCTGAAAAAGCCTTGGTGTGCCGTTTCCCTGTTCTTGAATATCCCATAACAGGGTCATGAGAACTATTTTCCTGGGCTGGCCTCGAACTACAGTCTTCCAGATATCAGCCTCCCAAATAGCTAGGATTACCAGTGTCTGACTCTGCTTTCAGTTCTTTTGGAGATGTAACTTAGGAGTGGAAATGTGGAGGTAGAATGGTATTTTTGTGTTTTTTATTAATTCCCTGTTTGAAATGGCCACCAAGGGCTGGGGGTGTGGCTCAAGTGGTAGAGGGCCTGCCCAAAATGCTAAAGCACTAGCTAGTGGTGTGTCCCATGGGGAATAAATAGATAGGGATTTTTTGTGTGTGTGGCTGGAACTCAGGGCCTCACACTTGCAAGGAGCCACTCTGCCAATCCATGGATGAATTATGCTCAGGCACAAATTGTAGTGCTGTTGGCTTTGAGTTCAAGGTTAATGGTTCAGTAATAGAGCTATTGATCTAGCCCTAGCTTCACTCAGGAGCAATAGCTCAATACTGGCTAATTCCGTGTTCACAGGGACCTTATAGGATTATAGCTAGGTTGATGGCGTGGCTCAAGTGTCAAGCCCTCGGTTCAATCCTCAGTACCACAACCAGAGGAAAAAAAGAGCAACAGTACAGTACGAGAATCAGCTGTACTTATTAGGGGACACAGCCCCTGTCCTCACAGGGCTCAGAATCCAGGGAAGAAGGGAGGCGTTACTTGGGAGTCTCAGAATCACAGCAAAAAAAGTTAACTGACACATAGTGTGGTCACACATGCCTGTAATCCCAGCACTCTGGAGTCCTGGGAGCGTGAGGAGGTCAAGGCCAGCCTGGGATACATAGCAAGACGCTGCTTCAAACAAAAACAAACAAAACCCAGGCAGGGATTACAGCTCATGCCTGTAATCCCGGCTACTCAAGAGACAAAGATCAGGAAGATTGCAGTTCAAAGCCAGCCTGGGTAAATAGTTCGAGAGATCTCCATCTCCAAAATTCCCAACACACAAAATACCCAGGTAGAGTGCCTGGCTAGCAAGTATGAGGCCCTGAGTTCAAACCCCAGTACTGCAAACAACAACAAGAAAAGTCACCTCTCTTGGGAGGTTCACAGGGTGGAGCTGTACAGAGGTTTAGCAAGTCTCCTATCTAACCTGGGTATGGGGGAATCAGGAAATATAGAAGGTGCTGGTGCTTGATAGGACTTGGGCATGCACCTTGTTCCCTGCTCAACCAGTTTTCTGCCTCCCAAGTTCCTCTGATGTCTCCTCCTCTTTTTCATTCAGGTTTAGGATGAATTCGGTTTTTGGAGCTGGTCATGGTGGTGCAGGATTGAAAGTTTGAGGCCAGGTGGGGCTACATGTTGAGACACTGTTTTTTTCTTTCTTTTCTTTTTTAAATTTTATTATCATTATACTAGGGGTTCAGAGTGAAAGTTATAAAAATTCTTACAATATATCATAGTTGAATTCACCCCCTCTACCATTCTCCTTTATCCCCTCTCCCCCCATTCCTGGAACAGTTTCAACATGTCTCATTTTTCCATTTTCATACATGAGTACATAATATTCCACCATATCCACCCCCCTACACCCTTTCCTTTTGTCCTCTCCCTCCCACTGTTACCAACCCCCAGACAGGATCTGTTCTGCTATCCTGTTCTCTAGTTTCATAAAGACAAATTTAACAAATGACCTTCTTGTGTGATATAGCTACACAGGGAGTTTCCTTGTGACTTTTTCATGTATATATGTATTATAACCAGAATTGGTTCATCCCCTCTATTTTTCTCTTTTCTACCTTGTCCCTTTCTTATGGTGGTTTCAACAGGTTTAAAAATTCTATATTTATTCTTGTATAGAAAGTACATCAACAATATTCACCTTCTTTTTAGATTTTTTAAAATGTTTTTGGCAGTACTGGGGCTTGAACTCAGGGCTTCATGCTTGTTAGGCAGGCATAGTAGCACTCCACCAGCCCCATATTCACCTTCTTAACTTTCCTTCTACCTTTCCCCTCTTGTTATGTGACCTCCCTTAGTGTGACCTGTTTTTCACAGTATTGCTGTATTTGTATAGGGTATATATTCCACATATGAGAGAAAACACGTGGCTTTTGGCCTTCTGCACCTGGCTGACTTTGTTACGTGGCGGTGTAAAATGTTGTGGGCCAGTGTTGAGGGTCCTTGCCTTCACAGGCCAGAGAACTGGCTCATGAAGCAGCTGATTGACTCATGACACAAGGCCGATACACAACGTAGGATTTATTAGAGAAAGGAAAGGCTACAGCTAGAGCAGTGCTGCAGACCCTGGAAACTGGTGGCACCCTGCTCAGATGAAGGCTGGGGCTTTTATGGACGCCTTAACTCTGGGTTAGGGTAAAGGTTAGATGGGTTTTTTCCATTGGCCGTGGGTTTGCACACATGGGCTCTCTTCCATGATCTGGTCTGTTTGCCCCTCATGGGGGGAAACAACCTTGAGAGCATTCTGTTTATCAGACCCATGGCAGATTTATGAGGCCCTGTGTCTCTTCCTCAGGCTGCAGGGCTTATAGTGCTGTCCATGGGGGATGGGATACTCAGTCATCTGTCCTGTAGGCTCCCAGACCCAACACTTCACTTAAGATGATGTTCTCCAGTTCCATCTACTTACCTGCAAATGACATCTTTGTGGCAAATAAAATTCCATTGTGTATAAACACCGCATTTTCTTAGTCCACTCGTCAGTAGTGGGGCATCTTGGCTGTTTCCATAGCTTGGCTATTGTGACTAGCGCTGCAGTGAACGTGGGTGTGCAGGGGCCTTTGTTGTATCCTGACTCACATTCTTTCAGGTGTATTCTGGGAGTGGTCTTGCTGGAACATATGGCAGGTCTATTTTTAGTTTTTTGAGAAGCCTCCATACTGTTTTCCACAGTGGTTGTACTAGCTTACATTCCCACCAGCAGTGGATGAGGGTTCCTTTTTCCCTACACCCTCTCCACCATTTGTTGTTGTTTGTATTCTTGATGGTAGCCATTCTAACAGTGAGACACTTAAAAAAACCCAAAAAACCCCAAACAAAAAACAGACAAACAGGGAAGACTCCACCTATCCGGTAAAACACACGTGCCCAGAATGAACAATTCTGGAAAAGAAAACGGCGGGGTGTGTGTGTGTGTGTGTGTGTGGCAGGGGTCCACTCTCCAGTAATGCAGGCAGAGATGGAAGGTGCCAAGGTGACCCTGGAGGTGAAGGCCAGGTTGGGAAGTCACTTCTTCCCAGGATAGGACAGCACACACATACCCGCTCTGCCCCAGGGCGGGGTCTCAGTGTGAGTCGTTCTGTGTACCCTCTTGCAAGGTGTTGGAATTTTCCTTATACCCCGTAGCCTGTGCCGCTCCACTCCATCCTGCAAATCAGATCTAATTTTGTCCTCCTAAGAGGATTGGAGCATTTGCTAAGTGGGACCGGGACAGGGTCAGAGAAGCGATTGTAAGGAGAAGCGCGGCCGCAAGGGGGCGGCAGAGGACGCGGGCTGCAGAGGCACAGGGGAGGTGGGGAGCAGGGAGGGGCTCAGGCTCTCTGTGTAGATCGGCATGGCTAGGGCTTTGTGAATTATTATTATTAAATAATAATAATTATTATTAATTAGCAGTACTGGGGAACGAACCCAGGGCTTTGTGCCTGCTAAGCGAACACTTAACCCCTAACTACATCCCCAGTCCGATTTTGTTAATTTTTAAAGTTCTTTATGAACCTCTATCCTGACTTCCTACTCACTTTCCTTTCTCTGCTTCTTTGGGGGTGACAGGTGGTTCGGGAGACTGGTAAGGGGTTGGGGTTGCATGTAGGGGTCTCTGAACAGGGCCCTCAGAGGTGATCTGGGGATTCCTGGACTGGGAGTGTTCTGGAAGGGTCTGACCTTCCTGGTATCTATGCGGAGCCCGGGGATCTGCTTTTGACAGGAAGCATCTTGTAGCTTTAGGTGTCCAAGTAAAATATTACAGGAATTTGATGAAGACTTTAAAACACATTTTGCCTGGTGCAGGTGGCTCACGCCTGTAATCCCAGCTACTCATGAGGCAGAGATCAAGAGGATCGAGGTTTGAAGCCAGCCTGGGCAAACAGTCCCTCAGACCCTATCACAAAAAAGGGCTGGTGGAGTGGTTCAAGGTATAGGTCCTGAGTTCAAGCCCCAGCACTGCAACAAAACAAAACAAACAAAGAAAAAAGACAAATATGACATGTTTTCATTGCTATGGGAAAGGAGGACTGTTTGGTGGGGGACCAGTGGGAAGAGGTAATTGGGGTGTGAACATGATCGAAATACATTGTATATGTATAAAAATAGCACAGTGACACCCACTAGGGGGGTGTAGGTCAGGGCTAGAGCGCTTGACTGCATAATGAAGCCCACTAAATACTGTTCTAAAAAGGAAGGGGCTTGAGAAATGTAATGGAGGGGTGAATTTGACCAAGGTTCACTGTGCACATGTGTGGAAATACCACAATGGAACCCCTTTGTACAATTAATATATGTTAATAAAAGAAAATAAAATATCCTCAGCATACAAAAATTATATACACACACACACACTTTTTTTTTTTGGTGGAACTGAGGTTTTGAACATAGGGCTTCATTCTTACAAAGCAGGAACTCTACCATTTGAGCCACACCTCCAGTCCATATTTCTCTGGCTATTTTGGAGATGGGATCTGGAGAACTGTTTGTCCAGGCTGGCCTTGAATCTCCATCCTCCTGATCTCAACCTCCCAAGTAGCTAGGACAGCAGGCATGAGCCACCAGTGCCCAGCTCACACTGTCATCATTACTGTAGCATTCCAGTAAGTCTTCAACTCAGGGAGCATAAGCTCTTCAACTTGTTTCTATCTTTTTTTTGGGGGGTGGTGGGGTAACTGGGATTTGAGCTCAGGGCCTCATACTTACTATGCAGGTTTTGTACCACTTGAGCCATGTCTCAGTCCTCCAACTTGTTTCTTCTCCCCAGACTGTTTTTGACAGTTCTAGAGCCTTTGTATTTCCATTTAAACTTCAGCATCTACTTACTAATTGATACAAGAAAAAAAAAAGAAAAAAGAAAAGGGCTGAGGATGTGACTCAGTGGTGGAGCGCTTGCCTAGCGTGTGCAAGGCCCTAAGTTCCATTCTCAGGACTGCAAACAACAAAAAAACCCAACAAAACCCAGAAACAATATTTTCCCCTGCCAAACCCCACAATAACATCCCCTCAAACAAAACAAAACAAAACACCCCAAATAAATAAACAAAACTCCTGCTGAGGTTTTGATCGGGTTGGCAGTGAGTGTAAAGATTAGTTGAGAAGAATTACATCTTAAAAATAGAAAGTCTTCAATGGATTAAGAAAATGTGGTATCTATACACAATGGAATTTTATGCAGCCATGAAGAAGAACAAAATGTTATCATTTGCTGGTAAATGGATGGAATTGGAGAACATCATTCTGAGTGAGGTTAGCCTGGCCCAAAAGACCAAAAATCGTATGTTCTCCCTCATATGTGGACATTAGATCAAGGGCAAACACAACAAGGGGATTGGACTATGAGCACATGATAAAAGCGAGAGCACACAAGGAAGGGGTGAGGATAGGTAAGACACCTAAAAAACTAGCTAGCATTTGTTGCCCTTAACGCAGAGAAACTAAAGCAGATACCTTAAAGCAACTGAGGCCAATAGGAAAAGGGGACCAGGAACTAGAGAAAAGGTTAGATCAAAAAGAATTAACCTAGAAGGCAACACACACGCACAGGAAATCAATGTGAGTCAACTCCCTGTATAGCTATCCTTATCTCAACCAGCAAAACCCTTGTTCCTTCCTATTATTGCTTATACTCTCTCTACAACAAAATTAGAAATAAGGGCAAAATAGTTTCTGCTGGGCATTGAGGGGGTGGTGGGGAGAGGGAGGGGGCGGAGTGGGTGGTAAGGGAGGGGGTGGGGGCAGGGGGGAGAAATGAACCAAGCCTTGTATGCACATATGAATAATAAAAGAAAAAGGAAAAAAAAAATAGAAAGTCTTGCACCTGCTTTGCAAGCACAAAACCCTGAGTTCAAACCCCATTCTCCCCCCCAACACACACACAGTGGTGTCTTCCAGTTCCCCTACCAAAAAATGGAGTCTTCCCAATCCATGAACGTGGTATAGTTCACTATTGACTTGGGTCTTTCTTTAATTTCGATAGGGTAATTATTTGAAAGAGACAATGACAGGACTTATGGATGAATTTGATGTGATTGGAGGTCATGAGAAGGGCGGAAGAGTAAGGCTCAATGCCTGGATTTTTGCTTTAGCCACAGACTGCAGGAGAAAGCTCTTTGCCCCCAGGAGATCTTGCTCAAAAGAGGAAGCACCTGGATTTGGATTCAGCTTCATGGACCCCAGGGCCATGGACCTGTCCACACTCTCCTTTCTGGGGAGACTTTGTGCCCCACAGCCAACCAATACCAGAAATCCAGGGAGTGGTGACTTAGAGCTGCTAGCATCTTCCCTTTTCCCCCCACCTCCGCCCCTGCTCCCCAGCTGAAGCATCGCTTTCTCCTCCCTCTTTCTGGACAGTCAACCTTCCTCCCCGGACTCGTTCTCATCGGGAGCCACCTGACTGGTCACTGTGGGTCAGATGCCACACCCCACACCCCTTGGATCTTCAAGCTAATGAGACCTGCTCTGATTCCCCAGCCAGGCCAACAGCATTAATCTCTCCTGGCAGGAGGCTTGGGGGAGGGGAGGAGAAAGAAAGGGCCCCTTATGGCGAGCCTCAGTGACTCAGGCACCAGGAGGGATTATGGGTGCACACGTGTGCTTGTGTGCGTGTCTGGGTGTTTGGGAGAAGTAGAACAAACCCACGTGGGGACCAGTGGCTCAGGGAGATATTTATAATCCAGACAGACACAGAGAGAGGCAGAGAAGAAACCCAGGGGGAGACAGAGATGAGGAAAATGGGGAGGGAAAAAAAGAAGTGCTAAATTAGGCAGAAAGACAGAGGAACAGGAAACCTAGAGGGACAGGGAGCTGGAGCCAGAGGAAGAGGCAGTGACTAAAGGAAGGAGACAAGAACAGAGGTGTCATCCAGGCAGGATTACAGGAAGGGGAACGAGGCTCTGAGATGAGGCTTGGAGCTACAGGGAGACACCAGAGACAGACACACAGAAACACACATATATACACAGAAAATGAGAGAAAGACCAAGAGAGAGAGAGAGAGAGAGAGAGAGAGAGGTAAGAGACCAAGACAGTAATGAAGGAAAATCAATAATGAGGGGACAGAGAAAAGACAGCTAGGGGATGGCAGAGCGACACACAGGCAAACAGGCACAAGTGGCAGAGCCTGAGGCCCAAAGGAAAGAGAAACTGAGGCACAGACCTGAAATTAATGATTAATTAAGATTAATGGTGTACGTGTGTGGAGAGACAGAAGTAAGAGGAAAATAAGAGGAGAATTTTATGTCCAAAAAAATAGAGACAGAGAGGTCACATGTGAGAGAACAATGCAAAGAGAAAAAGGGAAACTGAGGCAGAACAAGAGAATGATAAGGTGGTACAGAGATAAGCAGACTTTGGGGACAGAGATTGACCCAGGAGAGAGATACAGAAAGCCCTGCACCATCTTTCAGGAATATCCAACATGTCTTGCCTTCCTCTTTTTTTTCTTTTTGTGGTACTGGGGTTTGAACTCAGGGCTTGATGCTTGCAAAGCAGGTGCTCTACCAGTTGACCACAGCTCCAATCCATTTTGCTCTGGTTATTTTGGAGTTGTGATATTGGGGACCATTTACCTGGGCTGGCCTCAAACCTCGATCCTCCTGAACTCAGCTTCTCAAGTAGCTGGGATTACAGGCATGCGGCTCCCATGCTGGCCTCTTCTTCCTCTTTAATACATCTCTCTGGGGTTAATATCCAAAACTGGAGGGACACCAGTTATACTTGAGAAGGACTTCCCTGAGGGGTGTGTGTGTGTGAGGGTGTGCAAGACTCCTGGCACATATAGGAGCAGAGGCCTTCCTTCCCCATCAGCCTTAGTTGCCAAGATGTCACGGCGGGGGGGTGGGGGTAGTGGTGGTGGTGGTGGAAGGAATTAAGCAGATGGGTCCCCTCCCCCTCTCAGGCAATGTCACCTCCTGGTGCCCAGTCAGTCCCTCATTTTGGCCGGGATTACCCTGCAAGATCCAGGCCATGGCAGATGACGTCATTCTCAGTCTGGGCTTAAAACCACACCATGTGGGGGGACCTGTTTCCTTCAGCTGCTGTGTCTGGTGACTCGGTCCAGGAGAGCCCTCCTTTCTGAAGGTGAGTGATCTGCAGGAGAGGCTGAGGGGCGGAGGAAGGGAGAGGGACACAAGGAGAAGAGGAAGGAGGGGAGGTTAGTTTATTTTATTTATGGCTGTGTTTTCTGTATGCAGAGTGAAGTCTGTGATATTTAATGAACAACTGGCAAGGAGCAGAGGTTCTGTATGATGGCAGTAGGAGGGAGAAGTTGCCAGGCAGGTGCTCTACCACTTGAGCCATGTCTCAGACCTTTGTGCTCTGGTTATTTTTTAAGACAGGTCTCAATTTTTGCTTGGGGCCAGCCTCAGAGTAAGAACCTCCTACCTATGTCTCCTGCATAGCTAGGATTACATACATGTTTCACCATATCCAGCTTGTTTGTTGAGATGGGATCGCACTCACTTTTTGCCCAGACTGGCCTCGAATGTGATCTTCCCAATCTCTGCTTCCTGAATAGCTGACATGCACCAACATGCCTGGCTCCATTGTATTTTCTTTAAAACTTTTATTATTAGCTGGGATCCAGTGGCTCATGCCTGTAATCTTAGCTATTTGGGAGGCTGAGATCAGGAGGATGGAAATTTGAGGCCAGCCCAGGCAAATAGTTCACGAGAATCCATCTTCAAAACAACCAGAGCAAAATGGACTGGAGGAGCGACTCAAGTGGTAGAGTGTGTGATTTGCAAGTGAGTAGCGCTGAGTTCAAATCCCAGTCCCACTTTAAATTAAAAAAAAAAAACCCAACTTCTATCATTGCTTGGAATTTTCTTTTCTTTTTTCCCCTCACTTTTTTTTTTTTTTTTTGAGACAGGTTCTTGCTATGTAGCCTTGGCTTGCCTCAAACTCAGGATCTTCCTGCCTCACCCTCTCCTGACTGCTGGGATTACAGGCATGTACCACCATGCCCACCTTTGGAATTCTCTATTCATTTGTGCTTTTATCCACACATTATCCATGTCCCTTGCTGAGCTTTGATTCGTCCCCAGTGCCTGGCATGTGGTTAGGATTTGCTGGGGTGAATGAATGACAGAAATGGAATTGAAGAAGCCAGGGGTCGTGGCCCCTGCTTGTAATCCCAGCAGTCAGGAGACTGAGGCAGAATGCTAAGGCTTACAGCTGTAGGACAGACTGGGCTGTATAGTGAGACCCTGTCTCAAAGGAAAAGAAACAGTAAATGGAACTGAGAGACACACAGGACGAGCTGAGGTGTTGTGGCTGCAGCAGGAGAGACTAAGTGTGGACTATGGAGACCCCCGGGGTCCAGGGAAGCACGATTTGGGGATCACAGTGCTGGCAAATTGATTTCCCAGGGATCTTGCTGCTCCCAGAGGCTCTGACTTCCCCCTCCCATTTCATAGTGGGCACACATACCCAGCTCCTTGTTCACCCTGGGTGGAGGAGCTAATGAGGACAGCACAGAAAGGCTGGAGGGCCTGACCCGGGAGAGGTCTGAATGTCAGGGAGCTGTGTGAGCCTCCGTTTAAGCTCTGCCCTTTTCTCACTGTGTGACTGTGGGCCCTTCACATGGCCTCTCTGGGCCTTAGTTTCTTCATCTGCAAAATGGGGACAACAGGACCACTGGGAGCCCTTGTCACAGCCTGGCCTGCAGAGAGTGTGTGTGTGGGGGGGCTGGACTTACCCCACTTCCAGGTACATTTGGGGACTAAGGCACAGAGGACGGAGCTCTTGAGATATTTGGGTTCAATTCTTGGTTGTGCTTGTCACTCGTGGGACCTTGAGAATGGAGGGAGCCACTCCAGCCTCAGTTTCCTCACCTGAGAAACGGGCCTCTGAGCTCTGGGTGCTGTGGTTTGTCCTTCGGGGTCATGTACCTCGGTGGTCAGGAGGACATGGTCTCAGCACTAGTTCTGCCGCTGGGTTCACCATGGGGCTGGGGACTCTGCTTCTTTGAGCCTCAGTTTATTTCTCTGAAAATGTACTAGAAGTTACTAGAAATTTCCAGAAGATATTAGAAGTTTCCATAGGATTATTGCTCCCTGAGACCTTGTCCCAAAGCCTTTGGTGCAGTGTCTGAGCAGTTGGGAATCCCTGGAGGTCCTTAGTGCCATCAGCTACCTGTCCCAGGTCAGGTACCTGTGTCCCCATCAGGCTCCACCCTCCACCTGTGAAGTGGGGCTCCCTGCATGTCTGCACACAACCATGGCGACTGAGCACTTAGGACTCACCTGTGAGGGCAGCTCTTCAGGTGGGAACCTGGGACCCAGTGGAGGCTGAACACCAGGACTTCTGAGAACTGCCCTCAGACACACAGGTTGTTGATCATAAAATGTCGCTACCTTGAACTTCAGGGGGGCAGGTCTGCTTTCACACTCACTGTCAATTCCTAAGGTAGAAGTGGGTGCTGTTGTCATTGCATCTTTTTTTGGTGACACTGGGATTTGAACCTGGGTCCTCAAGCTTGCTAGGCAGACAATCTACCACTTGAGCCACTCTACCAGCCTGGATTTGTGTTGGGTGTCTTCCAAATTGCTTCTCATGAGCAATTTGCCCCAGCTGGCTTTGAACCTCCATCCTCTTGATTTCTGCCTCCTGAGCAGCTAGGATTATAGGCGTGAGCCACCATACTTGGCTGTCACCACATCCTTTCAGAGCTTGCACTTGAAGACTTGCAGGAGTATTTGCCAAGTGGAGGATTTTTGCAAATTACATCAAGCATGTTAAATTCAGGACATTCCTCATTTTTGCTCTTTAGGGATCCAGGTCAACATTATTGCTTCTTGGAAAGGACAGACATAATCTTGGGTAGGTGGCTGGGAGAATCTGGCTTTCAGAATTGGAATCCTGAATTTTGGGGGACATCTTCGGCGTGACCCAGTGCCTGAGTCTGCAGGTGTTCTTATCTCAAAAATGTGAGCCTCACAGTAACACAGTCTCCACCTCCAAAGGTTGTGCTGAGGACCGAATGGCATCTGATGAGCATAAAGAAGGCTGTGCATTAGCTAGCTATTGCTGTGTAACAAATTTCCCCTAAACTCAGCAGCTTAAGACAAGGAACAGTGATCTGGTAGTTTCTGAGGGACGGGAATCCAGGAGTGAGTAAATAGGACAAGTCTGGTTCAGGGGTCTCCTGATGTCAGGCTGTCAGCAGGACCACACAATCCTCTCCACTGGACTTCTGTGTGTCCTCAGGCCTGGCCTCAGAAGTCACACTGTCTTTTCTATAAAATCTTTATTTGGGGAGGGAGAGGTGCTGGGGCTTGAGCTCGGAGCCTGGAGCATGCAGACGGTGTGCTCTGCCATTGAGCTGCGCCCCAGCCTCTGCAGTGGTTATGCGGTGGCTAGGCAGGGATGCCGGGGGCAAGGATCGTTGGGAGTTACGTTGCAGGCAACTTGATTTTTAGAGGTAATGCTGCAGGTTTGCTCTTATTCCTGTTACAGGGCTGAGTCTTCCCAGAACCTTCCCGTCAGGCTCTACAAAATCTTTCTACTCCCACAGCCCATCACTGCTCTGGTCCCACAGGATGTCTTGTTTTTCCTCTAACAAGACACAATGATTTTCAGGACTGGAGGAGTGGCTCAAGAGGTAGAGCACCTGCCTAGCAAGCATGAGGCTCTGAGTTCAAATCCCAACAGCAGCAGCACCAAAAAAACCCCAAAAAAACAAAACAACAACAACAACAACAAAACCCCAACTAACAAAAAACAAAACAAACAAAAAACCAAATCAGTGATTCTAGTCCCTGGGCCTTTGCACCTTCTGTTCTCTCTGCCTGAAAGCCTGTACCCCCAGATCTTATTCAAGTTACCTGGGGGCCCCCCATCCCTACCAACTTCCAACTATCACAATGAACTTTTCTATTTATTTTCCTCTTGGTTTCTTTCTTTCTTTTTTTTTACGGTATTGGGGCTTGAACTTAAATCCTTTACCTTGAGCCACTCTACCAGCCCTTTTTGTGTTAGGTTTTTTTTCGAGAGAGGGTCTCACAAACTATTTGCCCAGGCTGGCTTCGAACCGTGATCCTCCTGATCTCTGCCTCCCAAATATCTGGGATTACAGATGTGAGCCATCAGTGCCAGACCTTTTTGTGCTATGTAGTCCATGCTGATCTGGAACTCACAATCCTCTTGTCTGACCTTCCTGAGTGTGGGATTACAGCCATGCACCACCATGCCCGGCTCCCTGTGTGTCTTATTTCTTGTTCCATCCCTTCCTCTTAGAGCAGGGTATGTGTGGCTCAAAAATATTTTCTGGGTACAGTAGAGCCTCAGTTTACTATAAATAGCCCCCCTCTTCCAGATGAGGGATGGGAAACACAGGGCAGTGACAGGAAAGAAGAAGGTGGAGGCTAAAACAAATGTCATCCATTTTTAAATCCATTTCCATATTTCTCAAATATTTATTAGGGGTTTTGGGGATACTGCAGGGACTGGCGCTACTCTGGGACCTGAACTCAGGTAGTTGATAGGCCTGGTGGAGACAGACAGGTAAATAAACATGTAAGTATGATATTTAATAATGCTACATTTACCTCATTACTCACGAGGTGGAGACAGGAGGATCACCAGCTCAAGACCAGCCAGGGCAAAATTGTGAGACCTATCTGAAAAAACAAATGAGGAGCCAGGTGCCTGTGGCTGCCGCCTATAATGCCAGCTACTCAGGAGGAAGAGATAAGGAAGATCACTGCTTGAAGCCACCTCAGGCAAATAGTTCACTGAGACCCTATCTCGAAAATACCTAACACAAAAATAGGGCTTGTGGGGAGCTCTCCAGACTTTTTGCTTGCTGTTGTAGATTTCATTGTTCTTTTTGGAAAGGTAATACACACACACAGTTACAAAGTATTCCTCACTGTGATACAAGGTCTGTGTCCAGCACACATCTCCCCAGGGGTGGCCATTGCTACAGTATCTTGTAGCAGTGTATCTTTTTATGTGTATATCATCAGTCCCTTGAAAACAGGGTAAGCTCACAGGATAAACTCCAAGAAGCAAGCATCATTACGTGATGCTGGCATTGTTTGAACATCAGTGAGCATACTTACAGCAGCCTGAGGGTATAGCCTGCGACATGTCTCGCCTGGTATATATGGTGGTATACTCAGCCAGTCATTGATTGAGACATTGCCATGCAGTGCGTGTCTGTATAAGTGTATGTATCACTGCCATGTCTTAAAAATTACAGGTGAAGCTGGGGTCCAGTGGCTCACGCCTGTAATTCCAGCCACTTGAGAGACTGAGATAAGGAGGATCAAAGTCTGAGACTAGTAGGGACAAATAGTTCCTGAGACCCCATGTCCAAAAAAACCAGAGCAAAATGGACTGGAGGTGTGGCTCAAACAGTAGAGCACCTGCCTTTAAGTGCGAAGCCCTGAGTTCAGACCCCAGTCCCACCAAAGAAAAAAAAAGAAAGAAAGAAATCACAAATGGCAGCATGTTGCCAGACATCGTGCTCAGAGCCACACTTTTATCTTTTGAATATAAACATTATGCCATTTATATTTATTGTCTAAAACATATCGTATTTATAACCTATACACATCTCCATGTGCTTATTTACAAATAAACCTACTTGTATGCATACAAAACACTTATTATAAAATACAGTGCATAATATAAGTGCATAACATTTATAGTAAATAATACATTACATAATAATTTATAATGATAAATAAATGTAACAAGCCTATTCTAGGTGCTGTACATATGTAGCTTGGCCACATATGTTATGTAACACAAGCACACACCCATTTCAAAGTGTGATTATCAGATACATAAGTAGCAAGCAGAAGTCAAAGATTTAAGAGCTGAGCTGTGGCTCAAGTGGTAGAGTGCCTGCCTAGCAAGCATGAGGCCCTGAGTTCAAGCCCCAGTGCTGCCAAAAAAAGTAATAAGTAGCATACAAAATGAAGATACAGTACTCTGGAAAATGAAGGAGTCTCTGGGTGGTCATGACAGACTTGGAAATGATTTGCTGTCCCTCTCTCTTAGGTCAAGCCTAGCATAATCTCTGTCTCTCTATTTTTTTTTTTTTTAGATGGGGTCTGTCTCTGTGGCCCTGGCTGCCCTCAAACTCTCTATCCTCCTGCCTCAGCCTCCAGAGTCCTGGGATTACAGGTGTGTGCTACCATTTCCGGCAAATTCCTAGCTCTTTATTAGAGATCTTTTAAGATCTACCCATAGGGAGGCACTTTATACTTTTTAATGACTTCATATTATTCTTTTCATGATGTATCATAACTTACCATAATTTACTGAAGTTGCATAATTTAGCTGACACAGCCCCTTTGGTGGCTGCTTTCACATTTTGGTGGAACATATGCGATGTTGCAGAATCTAAATGGACATGACTATAAATGGGGGAAAGCTTGGGGAGGGTCCTAGCACAAGGTGTGAGGGGGAGAGAGGGCGAGGACTGGGAGTATATGATTGTAATACCTTGTATGCAAGTCTGGAAAGGTCACAATAAAACCCACTGAAAACTGCAAGAAAGATGAAAAAGTGGGGAGGGAGGAAGGGGATAAGGAAGAGCGAGAGGGGTGAAAGGGGTCTAAGTCCATCACAGGCACGGGTGGGAATGCAATGAATTCTCTCACCTCATGTTGCACAATTAAACATGCTGCGTTATAAATTCTGGAGCCAGCTGGTGGATGATGGAGCGCGCCTGTGATCCTGGGACTCGGGAGGCTGAGGCAGGAGGATCACTTGACCTCCAGAGTTCAAGGCCAGCCTGGGCAAAACCCAACAGTCACCAATAGCTATTTAGAGCACCTTATGAGCCAAGCACTAGTAGCTCACACCTGTAATCTTAGCTACTTGGGGGGCTGAGATGAGGAGGATTGAGGTTTGAGGACAGCCTAGGCAAATAGTTTGCAAGACATCTCTGAAATAATCAGAGCAAAATGGACTCTCAAAGGATAGAGTGTCTGCTGTGCAAGTGTGAAGTCCTGAGTTCAAACCCCAGTCCCTCCAAACAAAACAAAAGAAAGCACTAGCTGGGCTCTGGGAGCTCACACCTGTAATCCTAGCTACTCAGGAGACAGAGATCAGGAGGATAACGGTTCAAAGCCAGCCCGGGATAATAGTTTGTAAGACCCTATCTTGAAAAAACCCATCACAAAAAAGGGCTGGTGGAGTGGCTCATGGTGTAGGATCAGAGTACAAACCCCAGCACCACAGAACAAAAACAACAAAAAACCACACAAAAACCCATTATTATTATTATTATTAGCTGGGCATGGTGGTGCACACTTGCAATCCCAGCACTCAGGAAGCCATAGGAGCATCAAGACTTTGAGGTACCCCGGACTCCATAGCATGACTCTCTTCTCAAAACCAAGCCAAATCAAACCAAACCAAACAAATAACCACCATCACCACCAAACCCCCCAAGCAAACCAACAAAATGCTAGTGTCATTTCCATTTTGACTGAGGTACCAACCAAGGCAAGTTTCTGGAACAAAGGACCTGGCATTTTAATTTTGATAGCTGAGTCTAGTTGGCTCCAATCTGTGCTGATTGTCACAGACCTGCCAGAGTGCCCGCTTCTCCGCACCGAGGCCAACGTGTGTTAGCAGCCTCTTCCATCTTTGCCACTTTGATTTTTGGATCAAAAATGATCATAGAAGGTTATCATTCATCGAGTATTTCTTTCTTTTTTCTTTTTTGCAGTGCTGGGGCTGGAACCCAAGGGTTGTTTCTCTACCGCTGAGCCACGCTCCACCCTGTTTTTTTTTGGTGGTACTGGGATTTGAACTCAGGTCCTTTCCATTCCAAAGCAGGCTCACTACCACTTAAGCCACACCCCAACTCTTTTTGCTTTGGTTATTTTTCCTGTGTTCCTGGGATGACAGCGCTTATTTGTTGAGATGGGGACTTGAGAACCTTTTTCCCAGGCTGGCCTCTAACCTCAATTCTATACATCTCAGTTTCCCACACAGCTGGGATTACAGGTGTGAGCTGTGGTGCCTGGCTTCTTATTTTAATTTGGTCTTCCATTAGTAACCAGCCATTCCCAGTTTGGGACTGCTTTGGATTTTTTTGCACTGAAAGTCCCAAATCTCAAGACACTCCTCTGTCCCGGAGCAATCTAGAATTATTGGTCATCTTTGTTCTCCATTTATTCACAAGGCTGTGGTCACCAAAGGAAAAATTTTTGGAGAAGGGGTGCCTAGCAGGATCAAATTTTTGGAAGACTGGAGCAGGAATAAGAACTTCCGGTTATGAGTTCATGATGGCGTCAGATCTCGGCCTCCCACACTCTCAGTGAAACTCAGACAGCTTTATGCATTGCACAGATGAGGATGGTGAGGCTCAGGGAGGTGAGATAAATGGCCAAGGTCACATTTCAAAGGAGAGATCCTACGCCTGGTGTGGTTGTACACACCTGTAATCCCAGCACTTGGGGGACTGAGGCAGGAAGGTCATGAGTTCCAGGTCAGCCTAGGTTATGTAGTGAGACCCTGTCTCAAAAACCAAAACTGAAACTCAAACCAAACCAAAAACCCAAATAAGAGACCTGTTGTCACCATGCAACAAACAGCTGGTGACTGTGTGACACCCCCTTGTCTTGCAGCCCCTCTCCTGGGCCCCAGCATCTCTGAAGATCATGATGGCGTATATGAACCCGGGGCCCCACTATTCGGTCAATGCCTTGGCCCTGAGTGGCCCCAGTGTGGACCTGATGCACCAGGCTGTTCCCTACCCAAGTGAGTGTGGACTGTCCACCTGCCTTCTCAGGCTGGCCATCATCTCTTGGGAACCTCTGGGGTCCTTTTCTCTCAGGAGGAAGGCACTTTTGGTGGGGGATGAGTCTGGGGCCAAAACACCTGCTCAATGTGTTTGTCTCCAACACATTGCACACAAGTGCAAAACACTGCTATATGTCCCTCAGAGAAGTAGGACATATGGACATTCCAAGAAATTTAGGAAGGTGGCCAGGCTTGGTAGTACAGGCCTGTAATCCCAGTACTTGGGATGTGGAGCAATGTGAGTTTAAGGAAAGTAAGAAAAGAAGGAAGAGAAATTTTAGAAGAGGGATGAATACATTTGTTCTTATGGGGCTAATGCCAGTCCCCTCCATGTGAGGCATGAATTACAAAGTGGACCCCCCACTTTCCAAGGGGACACTGCAAGGTGCAGAAGGGCAGGGAGTAGGTGTCACCCTTTGTTTAGGCAAATAGACACCAAGAAAGGATGTCCCACCTAGCCCCAGGGCCTGACACCAGCAGACTGAGATACCTGAGTGTCCTTTGTTCTGGCACAGGCGCCCCCAGAAAGCAGCGGCGGGAACGGACCACCTTCACCCGCAGTCAGCTGGAGGAGCTAGAGGCGCTGTTTGCCAAGACCCAGTACCCAGATGTGTACGCCCGCGAGGAGGTGGCGCTCAAGATCAACTTGCCTGAGTCCAGGGTGCAGGTGGGATGCTCTGAACCCCGGGCCCTGCTGACCTTCCCTGTGACCTTCTGTGTTTCCTCCTCAGACCCACAGTGGAGGGAGGAGAGAGCACAAATTAGCCAAAGCATCCCTCACTCCTATTATGTCATCCACCTCCCCTCTTCCCACTCTGACCACTGCTCACTCCAGGGCCTGCCAAATATACTCCTGCCTCAGGACCTTTGCACGTTCTGTTCTTATACCACCAATGCTTATTTCCCACATAGTCACAGGACTGGCTTTATCACCTTGTTCAAATTTGCTAATCGTCAAATGACTTCATCAGTCAAAGACACCCACATTGACCATAACATTTTAAATTATAATCTTTCCCTGCACCCCAAGGCTACTGTTTCTCTTTCTCCTTCTCAAATTTTCTTACATAGTATCTCTCATTTTCTAAAATAGTATATGATTTACTGACTTAAGGTTATTTGTAATATTCCTCACCCAAGCAGAATGAATTGATGTAACCCTAAAGTAGTACAAGATTTCTAAAGGATGTTTATCAGCTGTTTGAAGGCATGGGTGGACAGAGAGAAGTGTGTGTGTGTGTGTGTGTGTGTGTGTGTGTGTGTGTGTGTGTGTGTGTGTGCTTGTGGTGCTAGGGATCAAACCCAGGGCCTTGTGCATGCCAGATAAGTGCTCTATCACGGAATTACATCCCTAGCTCTTGAATGATCAGATATGTACATATGCATGAACTATCGGATAGGTGGCTAGATGACTGTATGCATGTATGAATAGAAGGATAGATGAAGCCCAGAGCTGGTGGCTCATGCCTGTAATCCCAGCTACTCAGAAGGCAGAGATCAGGAGGATTGAGGTTCAAAGCCAGCCAAGGCAAATAGTTTGAGAGATCCTATCTTGAAAACTCATCACAACACACACACACACACACAGAAGGATCGATGAGTGCCCATAGGCTTGCTGGATGCATATATATGTATGTATACACAGTTGCTGGATGAATGCCTGTTTGAGTGTGTGCATGTTGCTGAGTGTGTGTATTCATGGTTGGTGCACGTGTGTATGACTGTGTGTGTGCACCCACACGATTGGATGGACGTGAATGCAAGTGTGAGTGTGTGCACGGATGTGTGTATATGCAATTGCAAGGATGGATGAGTGGATGATCAAATGGATAGAGGTATATATGTATGCTTGTATGATCCTATGCACGTATGATATGTGAGTATGATTCATGTGTGAGTACATACGTGTGCATGATCAGGTGGATGGACGAGTGTATGTAGGTGTGACATATGCACACACACACATGCATGATTGAGTGGAGACCTGCAGTCATTGGATGAACAGATGCCCCATTGCAATATGGAGACATGTGACCCTAGCACCTCTCCCCAGAGTCTCGCCATTCGTTTACCCACCCTGACCTTCCCTCTCCCCTATAGGTTTGGTTCAAAAACCGCAGGGCCAAGTGCAGACAGCAACGACAGCAGCAGAAGCAGCAGCAGCAGCCCCCAGGGGGCCAGGCCAAGGCTCGCCCAGCCAAGAGGAAGGTGGGCACATCCCCGCGGCCTGCCACGGATGTCTGTCCTGAGCCTCTGGGCATCTTAGACTCCTACAGCCCCCCTCTTCCAGGTCCCTCAGGCTCCCCTACCACTGCGGTGGCCACTGTGTCTATCTGGAGTCCGGCCTCAGAGTCCCCTTTGCCTGAGGCCCAGCGGGCTGGGCTAGTGGCCTCGGGGCCCTCCCTAACCTCTGCCCCCTATGCCATGACCTACGCCCCAGCCTCTGCTTTCTGCTCTTCTCCCTCAGCCTATGGGTCTTCAAGCTCCTATTTCAGTGGGCTGGATCCCTACCTGTCTCCCATGGTGCCCCAGTTGGGAGGTCCTGCTCTCAGTCCCCTCTCGGGCCCATCTGTGGGGCCCGCCCTGGCCCAGTCTCCCACCTCTCTGTCAGGCCAGAGCTATGGCGCCTACAGCCCCGTGGACAGCTTGGAATTCAAGGATCCCACAGGCACCTGGAAATTCACCTACAACCCCATGGACCCTCTGGACTACAAGGATCAGAGTGCCTGGAAGTTTCAGATCTTGTAGAAGTGACTCTCCCTCAATCTGTCCAACCTCCTCGGTACCCTGTCTCATCTCAGTCTGTCTCCTCACAACTCAGATGCTGGGACAGCAGGCCTGGGAGAGTGAAAGGAAGTAGCGATCCCACCAAAGACTGTGGCCACTTTGGCTTCAGGTGCAGCTTAGCTCTACAATCCACCCCTTTCTCTCTCCTCCCCTGGAGCAGAGCATCATGTCTCAGGAATTCTCCTGGGCCTGTCACCATCTCTTAGGATTGTGACTGGCATATTAGATGCTTAGTCCTAGACTTCAGAAACTGGTGCTGAGAATTTGCCCCTAGGAGAAAGCAAACCAATATTGGTGTTGACCTGAGGATAATGTTTAAGTCACTTGCCTTGAGCTAACAAGGAGGGAGGCTCCATTCCTTCATTCTCCATGTGGATGCTTTTGTAGCATATGGCTAGGATCCTTCTAGAAATTCCAAAGAACCTCTCTTTCTAGAGGTTCCATTAGGAAATCTTAGGCCAATTATACAGTTACATTAGAAAAGTAACATGGAATCAGGTGTGGTGGCACATACCTGTAATCCCAGCTACTCTGGAGATGGAGATCTGGAGGACTGAGGTTCCACGCCAGCCTGGGGAAAAAAGCTAAGGAGATCTTATTTCAACCAATAAAGATCTCGTGTGGTAGCTTGTGCCTGTCATCCCAGCTACATGGGAGGCATAGGTGGGAGGACCCTAATCCAAGTTTGGCTTTCTGGGCAAAAACTTGAGACTCTACATAAAAAATAACTAAAGCAAAAGGGGTTGGGGACCAGGCCTAGTAAGCATCAGGTTCTGAGTTCAAACCTCAGTATCACCAAAAAAAAAAAAAATAAGTAAGAAATGAAAAAAGAAGTAACTTGGAATTTTTACACACCTCACAAATGTCATGCTTACATGGTAGGTTTAGAGGATTGTTTGATACACATTAATATATGTGATATCTATCTATCTATAATTATTTCTTCTTAGTTTCTTTTTAAAGGCATTTGGTCATTCCTTGACTCATCATCACTTTGGGAATGGGGGTATATTTGATGGAGGAATGGAAGATAGGTTTCTTGTTTGATCTGTATTTTTTTTTCCTTTTGTTTCAGGAGGCTCAGGCTGGGCTCCAGCTCTCTATTCTCCTGCCTCAGCCTCCTAAGTGCTTGGATTACAGGCATGCACCACCGTGACCAGCTTTACTTTAATTTTTCTTTTGTGGTACTAGGGTTTGAACTCAGGGCCTACACCTTGAGTCACTCCACCAGCCTTTTTTTGTGATGGTTTTGTTTTTGAGATAGGATCTCTTGAACTATTTCCCTGGGCTGGCTTCAAACTGCAATCCTCCTGATCTCTGCCTCCTGAGTAGCTAGTATTACAGGCATGAGCCACCAGAACTGGGCACTTTGGGATTTTTCTAAAGGGATTTTTCACCCAAACATTGGTGGAATTGGGGTAATTACATGGGTGGCCCCAACCATAGCTGTGGTCATTTCTTAATGACAAGAGCCAGGCAGACTCACCTGTAAATACAGGGTGTAAATGCATTTCCTCTATTTTGAGGACACCTCTCTTCTCTTAGGTTATTTTCAGTTTTGACTGTGGTACGGGAAAATTGAGCTTAGAAGTTTTGTGCTCTGGTCCCTGCTGCCTTAAAGGTGAGGTCTCTTTTTAGTTTTGGATGAGGGAGGCAGGAGCCAAGCACCCTTCAAAGAGTGGGTCTTGCAAGGCAAGATGGGGAAGAAGTGGGGCAGGAAGGTAGTGGTTGATAGATGGTTAACAACCAGATCTCTGGGGAAGTGGAAAAGCTCCATTTGCAGCGCCTGTCAATTTTGGTGGTGTAAATACTTCCATCATGGTTGATTTCAAGCTATCTTCCTGAGGTCACTGAACTTGAAACTGGGCAGAGATGTGCGCACACTGTATGCTCATGAGACTTTGAGTCCCCCAAGGTCAGGAGGGAAGAGAGGCTGGGAGGAATCAGGTCACTTTTCTGACTCCTGGCCAGGAGAGATGCATTCAGCCTGGGTCCCTCCCCCCAGGATCCTCAGAAAGGTTTTAGTTAACATGCAATTGGTCCAGCTCTCATGGACTTGAGTCATGTTGGGCTCTGAGACATGAAACCTAGGAGTGACTGAGTCCAGTGTGGGACACAAAGTGTGACAGGAAGAAAATAGGTGTTGGGGTTAAGGCTGGGGGAATCCAGACAAAACACACAGGGCAAGGACAGGGAAAAGACAGCCTTGGGTCCTGAGTCTGCAAAAGTGGGGACCAAAATCCAGTGTTAGTTTCTCATTCTGCAGACATTTCCTGGCTGTGCTAGAGGCTGGGGACTCTGGCAGGAATGAATGGAGTTCCCCACTCATTGGTGACATCGTATCTTTCGAAAAATATTCAAAGCAAGCTTGATGTTGAGATTGGGAAGTCCTTGAAGGATGGATGGAATGTTCTAGAGGCTCAGGGCTTCCAGGCACAGGTCCACAGGTCTTACTTCAAGAGACCCTGATGCTGGAGTCATGCAGACGTCTGTAAGGGATGGACAGAATGAAGAGCTGGATCTCCATTGTAATGTTCCAAGTTCCATTTCCTGGGCCAGTTGAGGTCCCCATGGGGGGATGGCAGACTTCCTACTTGCTAAAGCCACAAGGCTGGGTGACAACACAAATGAGGACGGAAGGAAGAGGACAGGACTTCGCTCGTTAGGTGTCATCTTCTGTGTCCTCTCCTTTCCCACTCACAGACATTCTAATTCCCCCTTCCCTTGTCATCCACATGTTAAAATCAATTAAAAATCATTTAAAGTCTGGATCACTGTTTTGTTTTTCATTTTTTTTCCCTGGAGGAACAGACCGGGTGAGAGATCAAGGGGACCCTGGGGTGTGGATCCATCCTGTCTCTCCCATCCAAGTACTAACCAGGCCCGACCCTGCTTAGCTTCCGAGATCAGACGAGATCGGGCGTGTGAAGGGTGGTATGGCTGTAGACCATCCTGTCTCTCAATAGCTTTTCTCTATGTCTTTCTGAAGCCACTTAAGATGGAATGTGGACTCCAGGACCAAACAGATAGCTTCTGCCCCCTGTGTTGCCTTACCAGGTGTCCCAGTGTCCCTCTCTACCTGGGAGCTGATAAAATGCTCCCTGCCTAACTGGCTGATGTGGGGATTAAAGGAGAACTTGTGTGCTGAGCGCTTGCCTGGCATGCACAAGGTCCTGGGCTCATCCCCAGCGCCAAGCAGAAAACGGCAAAAAAAAAAAAAAAAAAAAAAGAAAAGAAAAGGAACAGTGTTTGTCCAGCAGTTAGAGCCACAGTAGCTCTTGGAAAGTTGACTTCGTTAGCCACCAACCTTCTACACCTCATGTCTCCCACTTCCTTTCCATCTTCTCCCTGGATCCTCTCTCATTTCCCTCCCTCCCTCCCTCCTTTTCCACTTTCTCCTTTTCCTTCTTCCTCTTTCTCTCCTCCTTCTTTTTTTTGCTTTCACTCTCTTTTTTTTATGGTGCTGGGGCTTGAACTTAGGACCTACACCTGAGTCACTCCACCAGCCCTTTCTTTGTGATGGTTTTTTTTTGAGATAGGGTCTTATGAACTATTCTCCCGGGCTGGCTTTGAACTGAGATCTCTGCCTCCTGAGTAGCTAGGATTACAGGCATGAGCCACTAGTGCCTGGCTCGCCCTTTCTTTCTTTCTTTCTTTCTTTCTTTCTTTCTTTCTTTCTTTCTTTCTTTCTTTCTCTGTCTCTCTCTCTTTCTTTCTTTCTCTCTTTCTCTCTCTCCCTCTCTCCCTCCCTCCCTCCCTCCGTTCCTCTCTTTCTCTCTATCCCTCCCTTCCTTCATAGTTGCACAGGAGAGGATATATTGTGACATTTACATATGTGCTTACAATGTATATTAGATTCACTCCTCCGTTATTCTCCCTCACTCCTTCTTAGAACAATTTCAACAGGTTTCATTGTTCTATTTTCCTACACAAATACAAATAGCTAGGATTATAGGCATGAGACACCGGCGCTTGACAGTCCTTCATTTTTTAAAGTGTGTATTGATGGTTCAAGGGAGTTTCACCTTGGTTATTTCAGACATGAAAATATCGTGCTTTAATCAGAACTCTCTTTCATTCCCCCGCTTCCTTCCTTCTGCTTATATTGAATCCTGGGCCTCATGAATGCTAGGCAAGTGCTGTATCACTGAGACCCCCGCCCCCAGCCTTCACCTCTTCCTGATCTCTTTTCTTTTTTCCCCCAGGTTCCTCTCTTTTTGCTCACTTTCATAATTTTCCTTCTTTTCCTCTCTCTATTCTTTGTTTCTGGCTTTCTCCAGTTCTAAGTCCTGTTTCTCAGCTTGGTTGTTCCCAGTTGCTGGATCCCAGTGTAAGAATTTTAAGGACACAAGACTGATGGGGTTACACTGACCTGCTGTCTGAGCCTGGCTGATCATCTGAAATTGTGTGATACATTTCTCTCAGCCTCAGTTTCTCCACCTGCTAGGTGGTAAAATCTGTGAAGACCTAACCTCAAGAGAAAGAGATGAAGTTATTGCACTGCACTATTTGGTACCAAAAAGGTACATGGTAAGAGCTCAGCAAATGCTTAATTATTTAAGTAATTTTTGTGGTAAAATATGAACACTATAACATAAGTCATTTTTTTCCATTTTAAAGTACATAATTCAGTGATATTAAGTCTATTCATGCAAGAAATCAAACATAAT